>NC_083107.1:73547497-73892618 GCF_949774975.1 Lagenorhynchus albirostris | reverse complement strand
GATGGAACATTTAAAAGGAAATTCCAGACACTATATTTTAACCTTAAATACTTCAGTATGAATCTTTAACAGATAAGAAGTTTCAAAGAAAGAGCAACAATACCACTATTACACTGCACAAAATTAGCAATAGCTCTTTAATGTTTTTAAATATCCATCTCATATTCAATTTCTCTAAAATAGATCTAGCTGACTGTGTCCTCATGGTTCCAATCTGGGGCTTCTAGGACAACAGTAAGTGTTTGCATTTTACCACTGGACTATATTAATGTTGTCATTTACTCTCATTGCAGAGCTTCTGATGGTCTATTTTAGACAGTGTAGCAAGGACAAAATTTAAAATGGAAAATAAAATGTAGATAAAATAAAGTTTTAGCTTTGAGCATGAATCATAGCATGGCCTTGGATTTATTAAGTAATGTACTCTTAAGCAAGTTGATAGCCTTCTGGAGGCAAAATCCATCTTGTCCATCAGTGGTTCTAGAAGGACATCCAAAGAGCAGTTATTGGTAGAATAGCCTCCTGAGGCTGGGAGCAATACTCTCCTAATGGGTGGATGGATATAGACCATAGGCTAATGGTCAAACCAAATGAATTTTTAAAAAACCAACAAAACCAACAAGCTGGAATATAATTTTCACTCACAATGTTTCTTTTCAAAATGAAGGACCTCAATTAGTTTAACAGTCCCGGCCTCTCTCAAGCCCCTCTGCACTCTGCCAAGGGAAAGTGGAGTGACTTGCCTGATAATGTAACTTTTGGAAGAATAAACTATTCATGCTTAACTCATTTCTGTTTTCTTTCTTCTTCTCCCTAGCATCCCATAGGGAGTAGGAGGTCTTTGCTCTTCCATGATATAACCTAAGCAACTCTCCACCCCTGTAGAAGATTGCCTCTGACTGAGCGGGTAAGTCTGTTTAGTTCTGGGGTTCACTTTGCAAGCCCTTTTGATATGCGTGCTAGCTATGGGCCCTAATGCAGCCTTTATCAGAAGTCGAGATGATATTTAGGCCTCCAGGTGTTCTGTAAGCATAAAGAAGACAAGGGTCTTATTTCTCAGTTTTTTCAGAATCTAGATGAAGGGTACTATTTTGGGGGTCTTGTCAAAAATATAAATAATAATAAAATGGTATGTTAATATGCTGCTATATTCTATTGGCTAATATTTTACATAGAATTATACATTGATATTCTTTTTTTTTTTTTTTTTTTTTGTGGTACGTGGGCCTCTCACTGTTGTGGCCTCTCCCGTTGCGGAGCACAGGCTCCGGACGTGCAGGCTCAGCGGCCATGGCTCACGGGCCCAGCTGCTCCACGGCATGTGGGATCTTCCCGGACTGGGGCACAGATCCGTGTCCCCTGCATCAGCAGGCGGACTCTCAACCACTGTGCCACCAGGGAAGCCCCATTGATATTCTTAAGTGGGATTAATTTGTGGCTTTTAGGGGTTTTGTTACCAGTATTATACTAGTATTATAAAAAGAATTTAGAAGTTTTCATTCTTTTTATTTTCTGTGCTCTGGAACAATTTAAATAGTATTGGAACTATCAATAATTTATATTTTCTCTAAAAATCACCCTTTTAATTCAGGCTCTCATATTTATTTGCTTAGAGTTGAGCAAAGTAGTCACTTATGAATCTTTCAGTTTTCTCTGTGTATGTGGTTATTCCATCATCATTTTCAACTTTTGTACTTTTGTGCTATCTCACTTCCCCACTTGATCAGATGACCTAATGGTTTGTGTTTATATATTTCTACGGGTTTTTTTTTGGAAGAAGCAGCTCTTGGATTTATGTAATAGTTTTATGTTTTTTCTTTTCAAATTCATTATTGAATACTTTTTATGATTCTTCCCTTCTGCTTTCCTTGACATTCCTTTTTTCCTACCTTGAGACTTGTTTGTAAATATAAACTTTCCAGCTATGAATTTTCTTCTGAGCTTTGCTTTGCTTCTATGCTGTATTTCTGATGTACTGATGGGTACAGTCATTTGATAAGCAAGCAGATTTGCCCAGTTGAGAGATCTACTGTCCTGTGAAGAAGAGAGCTGAACAGTCCATTGTTTGGATAAACATGTTTCCAGGAAGTCTCTTAAGCAATAAAGTTATTCCCAATAATTTTCTGCCCTTCCCACTGAGAGATTGTATTTTGTGTCCCATTGGTATCAAACTTGTGGCTTGTTTTGGACAATGAAATGTTAACAGATGGTCCATTGAGGGTTTCTACCCTTATGGGATTCTGTCATTCCTCTTATCTCTCTGCCCCAAGATCAGTATGTCCCAGATTGGGGTTGTTCATTTATCCAGGGTCCCAGAATGAGGAAGACATGGAATAGAGGTGGAAGCAACCAGTGAAGGATGTGTAATGGGAGAAAGAACTAAATCTTTGTTGTTGTAAACTGCTGAGATTTCTGAGTTTTTTTGTTATTGCATCATCATTTGGCAAAAGTGTCTGACACAGCATATATTGAATATATTTACGTATATATATTCTTTTATATGTACCTTTATATACTATATTATATATACATATAATAGATCATGCATACTCAAATATGGCATAATAACATCTTTTGAACAAATAATGTATATTTTATGGAACTTAAGATGTAATTTTTGCTAATTAAATTTTATCAAAATTTATAGTTGTGTCTTTGCTTTTATGACACATTTGTGGTCATAGTCATGATTTGTTTGATGCCAAGCCTTTGGTCAAAAAAGTTCCTCCATTACAGGTTTGTTTCTTTGAGAAAATCCCATTGCTCTATACCCATCAGCTTTGGGACATGGTTATAGAAATTCACTAATATGAAAAAGGACACTGCCTATACTTTTTGCAATTTTTAAATTCTCATTTTATTACTCCTTAAAACCAGTGGAAATGACCTGTAATCATAGTGATATAATATATCTTTATAAATGATCTCTCTTATAGAAGGAAAAAAATGATCTTCTATAACCATCAGATATATAAACAGTATGGGATATGAAGATAGTTTAAAAAATTCTTAACAGGGAAAGAAAATACTCTATTTTTTTCTTGAAAACATAGTTAAGAAGTCAGGCAATATTTAAAGATTCCAAAATATGCATCTTATATTTAACACAATAAATTAAGAGTTGTGCCTTTGATTCAGCAAGTGCTTATATATTTTTTTCAGATATTGTAATATCTTATAGAATATTAAATATTTATTGATAGATCTAAGCAAAAATGTAAGATGTCCAAAATATTTGAATATAATGTTTTTGGTTCAGTGCCCCCTGCCTTACATTGTCATTATTTGACATGGCAAAGCTGGAATAAGTGAGAATTTGGTTAATTGTCTAATTTTGTTCTTATAAACCCCAATTCTCTATATGTTAGTACAAATCTGAGTTTTAGTATGCTAATCTCTGAGTAATCAAATATGCCTAGGAAAAAATAATCTGCAGGGGAACTGCAACTACAGACCATATGATTTGCATTATTAGTACTTTCCATGTAATAATTCTACACATTGTTATCATTAGCAGCACTATTTCAATCATGAATATCACCAAGTTCAGAAGAAATCATTCCTGAATTGTCTCTATTAGACCATGATCAAGAGGAAAAAATACAAGACCTAGTTTTCCTTTAGTGTTGTATCTGACATTTTTAAATAGACTCATTTTCTGTGGTTTCATGTAACCTATTACATTTGTCACTGAATGGCAAGGAGGCCTGTCTCTCATTAGCACTTCCGCTGGTACTTGAGAAAAATATCCTGGAAGAAAAAAGATTCAATTTCCCCCCCTGGATTTGGAGGCATTTGAGTTTTTTGAGAATTTCAGTGAATATCATCTCTAATTTTAGTTGAATACCCCTTACCATATGATGTTACAAGATATAACTAACGTACTATCCGCCTAGAAATATGTTTCTCTTTGATCCTAAAAATGGCTTTTGATTAAAAAATTGGCTCTCCATTATGTTAAGAGTGAGATAGGATTTAAGTGGTGGTGGGGGAGACTGATCTATAAAAGACAGAACAAAAGAATAGATCAGAATTAAGTGTTACTTTTTTATCCATCTCTTAATTTTTTCCCTCCTTTATGTTCATCTGAGCCCCAGGATTCCCTGTAAACTTCTGCAGATTTGGAATGTGTTTATATTGGGTTTGTCTGTAGTGTGTTGCATGTGTGTGTGTGTTGCATGTGTGTGTGTGTGTGTGTGTGTGTGTCTTTGGAAGGAAGTCTTGGAAAGTGTTGTGTTTTTTTTTTTTTTTTTTTTTTTTGCGGTACGTGGGCCTCTCACTATTGTGGCCTCTCCCGTTGCGGAGCACAGTCTCCGGACGCACAGGCTCAGCGGCCGTGGCTCACGGGCCTAGCCGCTCCGCGGCATGAGGGATCTTCCCGGACCGGGGCATGAACCCGTGTCCCCTGCATCGGCAGGCAGACTCTCAACCACTGCGCCACCAGGGAAGCCCTTGGAAAGTGTTTTTAGCCCAGTTGTTTGCCTTGCTCCTCCTTCCTTTTTCTCCCAGCACTAGAGATGTTCTTAACATCTCTTAGTGACTCTATTGGGGTGAACCATTTAGGATGTGACAGAATTCCCCTTGCACCACTCATTAATGGATATATCCTAACGTGAGTGCTGAATGATTTTTGAGTTGTGAACATTAGACTGTGTCACTCCCATGCTTAATATTGCTTCTTGGCTCCCTCTTACCTAAAAGCTGAAACCCAGGGCTTCCCTGGTGGCACAGTGGTTGAGAATCCACCTTCCAATGCAGGGGACACGGGTTCGACTCCTGGTCTGGGAGGATCCCACATGCCACGGAGCAACTAGGCCCGTGAGCCGCAACTACTGAGCCTGCACGTCTGGAGCCTGTGCTCCGCCACAAGAGAGGCCGCGATAGTGAGAGACCCGCACACAGCGATGACGAGTGGCCCCCGCTTGCCACAACTAGAGAAAGCCCTCGCACAGAAACGAAGTCCCAACACAGCAAAAATAAATAAATTAATTAATAAACTCCTACCCCCAACATCTAAAAAAGAAAAAAAAAACTTTAAAAAAAAAAAAGGTGAAACTCACACTCTATCGAGCATAATAAGGTCTTCACGATCTGGTCCTAATCATCCACTCTGGCCTCATCTCCACCCTCCAGGAGTCTAAACTTTCTAGCGTTTCCCTACAAGCTATATTCTGATCCCTTTGTCTTTGCACATCCTATTTGTGTGGCCTGGGATGTTCTTCACCAACTGGGGAAGCTAATTAATTCCTTTTGTTCCTTTTGCTTTAACGCAAATTCTGAACCTTTTCAGTGAAGCCTTTCCTACCCTGCCTCAGGCATCCTACAGAGTTCCCACTGTATTTTGTACACACCTGCTGAAGTA
This sequence comes from Lagenorhynchus albirostris, assembly GCF_949774975.1. Classification (NCBI taxonomy): domain Eukaryota; kingdom Metazoa; phylum Chordata; class Mammalia; order Artiodactyla; family Delphinidae; genus Lagenorhynchus; species Lagenorhynchus albirostris. The sequence goes on along the minus strand of NC_083107.1, from coordinate 73,887,256 downwards.
AAGATGGCTAATTTACAGCCAATCCAATATCCCTTCTCCCCTCTTCCATTCATAAGAGATTCCTGATTTTATTTGGAGTGGCAGTGTGCCCAATTCCTAAACTCCTTTTGGCCAAGTGATCAATCTCTGGCCAATAAAATACAAGTAGATGGTGACTGGGACTTCTAAGAAATCCTCTCAAAAGGCAAAAACTGGAACTGGTCTTTTATATCTTTACATACTGCCTGAAATGTGGTTGTATTGGCTGGAGCTCCAGCATTCATCTTGGACCACAAGGCTCCCTTGAAGAAATACCGTGTGTTAGAGATGGTGGGGCAGAAAGAAGGAGAAATCTAAGATTGACACTGTGAGGTTGCCTTAACAGCCTTGGACTATGTACCTCTGGACTCTTCACATGAGAGATAGAGGTTTATTTATGGTGTTTTAACCTGGCCCTATTTAGGTTTTCTGTTACGTGCACCAACTCTAATCTTGACCGATACATCTGCCTTACAGCAATTACCAAAGTGTATAATATTGGTCTATTTTCATATATATCTTTCCTGTGTTATTTCCTAGTAGGAGAGCTGGGGTTACTGTGTTGTGTCCTAATAGAAGGATCAAACGGAATCCCGCCAGAGCATGACTCTTGAATTCGTGGTGGTGGTGAGGGTGAGGTCTTCCAAAAGGTCATTCATTTCTTTTCTGCCTTTTTTTTTTTACCATCTGTCACTATACAAAGATATTACATAATTATTGACTATATTCCCCTACACTGTACATTTCATACTGTGACTCATTTGTGACTGGAAGTTTATACCTCTTTCTCTTCTCCCACACCCCCTCCCTTCTGGCAACCACCAGTCTGTACTTTGTATCTATGACTATGTTTCTATTTAGTTATGTTTGTTCCTTTGTTTTGTTCTCTAGATTCCACATATAAGTGAAATCACAAAGTATTTGTCTTCCTCTCTCTGACTTATTTCACTTAGTGCAATACCCTCTAGGTCCATCCACGTTGTCTCAAATGGCAAGATGTAATTCTTTTTTTTTATAGCTGAGTAGTATTCCATTGTAAGTATGTACTCCATCTTCTTTATCCATTCATTTATTTATGGGCATTTAGATTGCTTCCATATCCTGCTTATTGTAAATAATGCTGCAATGGACATAGAGGTACATATAGCTTTTCAAATTAGTGTTTTTGTTTTCTTTGGATTAATAACCAGGAGTAGAATTGCTGGATCATATGGTAGTTCTTTTTTTTTCTTTTTAAAGACTTTTTTCCCTTTTTAAAAAAATCAATTAATTAATTAATTTTTTTTGGCTGTGTTGGTTCTTCGTTGCTGTGCATGGGCTTTCTCTAGTTGTGGTGAGCGGAGGCTACTCTTCTTTGTGGTGCACAGGCTTCTCATTGCGGTGGCTTCTCTTGTTGCAGACCACAGGTGCTAGGCACGTGGGCTACAGTCATTGTGGCACACAGACTCAGTAGTTTTGGCTCACAAGCTCTAGAGCGCAGGTTCAGTAGTTGTGGCACACGGGCTTAGTTGCTCCGTGGCATGTGGGATCTTCCTGGATCAGGGATTGAACCCATGTCCCCTGCATTGGCAGATGGATTCTTAACCATTGTGCCACCAGGGATGTCCCCATATGGTAGTTCTATTTTTAACTTTTTGAGGAATCTCCATACTGTTTTCCATAGTGGCTGAACAATTTACATTCCCACAAACAGTGCCTGAGGGTTCCCTTTTCTCCACATACTCACCAACACTTGTTACTTGTTGTCTTTTTGATAATAGCCATTCTGACAGGTGTGAACTGATATCTTGTTGTGGTTTTGATTTGCATTTCCTTGATGATTAGTAATGTTGAGCATCTTTTCATGTGCCTATTGGCCATCTGTATGTCTTCTTTGAAAAAATGTCTATTCAAGTCCTCTGCCCATTTTTAAATCAAGTTGGTTGTTTTTTTTTAAATGTTGAGTGTATGAGTTCTTTGTATATTTTTGCTATTAACCCCTTATCAGATACATCATTTGAGAATATCTTCTTGCATTCAGTAGGCAGCCTTTTTCATTTTGTTGATAGTTTCCTTCACTGTGCAAAAGCTTTTTAGTTTGATATAGTCCCATTTGTTTATTTTTGCTTTTGTTTCCCTTGCCTGAGGAGACGTATCCAAAAAAATTTTGCTAAGACCGATGTCAAACAGTATACTGCCTATGCTTTCTTCTAGACGTTTTATGGTTTCAGGTCTCAAAAGACCATTCTTGGTTTCTGTCATATAGATGAGAGGCCAGAACCACTGTAAGGGGGAACTCAGTGGATAAAAGAAATAACTGAGCCTTTCTCACCCTCTCTGAGCCTGAACTATGAGGAGTCTAGGTTTCTATAAGGACACCTTCAGGTGAGGAGTGTTCAAGTTTGCCTTTTTATCCCTGGAGACCCATGAGGATGTAGACTGAGTGGGACCCCTGCAGCAGATCACAAAGTGAGCATGAGTAAGTCATAGCTTATGAGTCAATTTATTCTAGATGTGTGCTACTCTCTGTGTGTATTTCCATTTTAAATGTTTCAGGTGCATCTAAGCATTATTCAGGAGACCAAGGCAAGGGCCTGTGTCCATCTTGGGCATGAGGATATGCAGAGTCCTTCTGAAGTCAGCATGATGGTAACTACAAAAGTCAACCAGGGACTTTAAGAGTGAGGGAGAACTCAGGAGGAAAGAGTGAGTGGGGGAAGACACCCTTTTCCCCAAGGGTGCCTACTTTCAATGCAAGATCCTTCGTTAAGGAATATGGAATTTCTCTTCAATTACAAACATGTACGATGTTAGTTCTAGAAGGGCACATAGAGGTCATTTAGTCCAACCCTCTCATTTTACAGATGACCCACAGAGGTTACATGAACTCACCTATGTCAGTGGCAGAGCCCATTCAATATTCTTTCCACTATGCAATATTGATACCAGGTTATCGAACAAATCAATTTTCAATGAAATAAAACATTTAAAAGTTGTGTATTTATGCATTTTTGAGAAGAAATTCACAGTTTTTTTAAATCAAATTTTCCAGAGCATCCATGAGCCATAGCATAAATAATAAGTTTTGGCAGGTTGACAGTTTTCATCACAACTTCTTCACCGGCTTTCCAAGCTCTTGTGAATGAGATTCCAACACGTTAAGTCCCTCCCACCCCCCAACTCCATTTACCAACTGATTTTCTCCTGAAAAAAGTAGCTTTTATTCTCACAGAAATCTTCTTCCTTTGATGTCTCACCTTACTTTTACTTATGGCTTTAACAGGAAAATACCTTTCCTACAGTAGGTGCTCAATTCAGAGGTATATGGATTTTCTGTATCCGATTCTACCTGCATAGAGATGGAAGTTTGTTTCTATCACCATTGATTGTATTGCAAGGTCCAGGGCACTTCAGTCAGTTACATTTTCCTTTGTTCTTCACAAGTGTTTTCTCAGTTCAAATGACGATTTGAACTCAGGAGTTCTCTCATCCAGTATGTTTTCTGACCTATGTTGACTCTGAATACTATATTCACCTCCAAAGTAATTTTTTCCTTTATTTTTATTTGATATTTTATACATCATGCTTCCTTTGCTTGGACAAAGTAGTTAACAAAATATAATTCCAAAACATTAACATCTTTGAATGAATGAATGAATAAACAGCATTGTGAAAGAGAAGCATTGACTCTGAGTGCAGCTCTGGATGGTGTAAGCTATGTCGCCAGTCATCTTGGCTGGGTCACTGGTGTCTCAAATCCACTCCATGCTTTTGAGACAATGTTTGTGGTATGATGCTGTTGAAATAGTACCTGATTCAGTTTTGTTCCTATTGTGTCCTTCTGGCCCTTCTCTCAGCCAGTCAAATGGGCACTCCACATTCCCTGCATCAAGGTAGGAAAGACACAGCAGAAGACAGAAAGAAAGCCATCCTTGTTTTTGTGTTTCAAAACTCTAAGCCTCAGTGAAAGGGGCGAAACTCAAGTGACTGGACTATAGATTGGAAGACTTTTTGATAAGAGGAAGCTTGGGGACATTCTTTAGGCTGGGAGGGTTGCGAGAGAAAGGGGAAGATACAACCAATTAGGGGAGAGCTTGGTGGAGCTGGGATGGACCATGGGGAAAGGAAGACAGATGGCATCTGGAGACCATTCCATGTCCCGCTTGAGCAAGCAGCTTAAGTATTCACTACCCGTGAGCCATAAAGGAGTTAGACCAGTGTCCACAGACTGTCTCTCCTTTTGAGCATCCCCTGGGTTGAGGAGCTTTACTACTTGCCCTTGGGTTTAGCTGCCTAATAAGAAACTCCCTAGCAGTGGTCAACTTGCCACTCATGACCCCTCAGCAGGAAGAGTTATGACCTTCTTTTCAGAGCTTTTGATTGGAATGTACCCAACCACTCTGTATGGGACTACCTCTTACTTGGTGTCCTAGGACACCCATAATCCTCCTGAAGGAAGGCAGCATCCTGGTGAGTGAGACCAAAGACTTGTGACTTAGGTTTAGTTTGAACTGATCAGAATCAGCTCAAGACCTCCACCACATCTTGGCCTGTGGTACAGCACTCCTCTGTTGTCTGGCTGAGTTGGGAAGTTTTTAGGGAGTTGCAAATAGGAGTCTGGGTTGTTTGCAAGGTCTTAGTGACAGTAACAAAGGTCCTAGAAGCAGCGCATTGAAAGTCAAGATGGCACCTCTGCCCACCCACGGTGCTTTATTGGGGCATCAGCTTTAATTTGCCCTTCCTCTTCTTCCATTTTGTGGCCTTGGCTGATCTAACTACAGACCACCCCTGCTTTCTTTTTCCCTATTATACTTCTCTGTGGAGTGTTGCTTACATGGGGATCATCAGGAAACATTGTCCCAGACATGGAAATGGGCAAGAGATTGATGTATGTCCTTTCAGTGTAGTGCTGGATATTGTCTAGTGTACACTTGGGGGTTGTCTAATTGAAAACAGGTGTGCTTCTTTCACTGGTTTTCTATGGGCCTTCTATAGGGGTAGAAGGTAATTTATAAAAAACTGATTGTAGTACATATGATTATTGTCCTTAGTAATGCAAATGAATTTTGTCTGGTAGAGGTAAAATTGATTTCCCTCGGTAAAAAAGAGAAGCCTAGGGCTTCCCTGGTGGCGCAGTGGTTGAGAGTCCGCCTGCTGATGCAGGAGACACAGGTTCGTGCCCCGGTCTGGGAAGATCCCACGTGCCGCGGAGCGGCTGGGCCCGTGAGCCATGGCCGCTGAGCCTGCACGTCCGGAGCCTGTGCTCCGCAACGGGAGAGGCCACAACAGTGAGAGGCCCTCGTACCGCAAAAAAAAAAAAAAAACAGAGAAGCCTAAACATTAATATCTTGTTGAACTTAAGAATATTAATCAGTTTTACATCTATTAGGTAATCGATTTCAGGATTCCAAAGATATTTCAGAAATATAAATTCAATATATATGTATGTATATATATACATATATATGAACATATATATATTCAAATTCTCCTTTAAGCTAGTCTTAATATCTTACTGTTTCTCTTACTAATTAATAGCCTGAGTAAAATAAAATACCGAATAAAATCTTTGACTTGTGTTTATTTTGTATTTGCAAGTTAAAAGTCATTTTAACTTTTTGAAATTATATTTTAAGTGGATAACTTCTTAAGATGAGGCGGACTTCTTGAGGTGATTTTCTGACATTTTTGCTCCTTGTTTACTTTATACTTTTAAAATGTTGCTTTCTGTTCTAGAACACAAAATTTTTTCCATTGCTCTAAGTGGTCATAACTTTAGATGTAAACGGAGAGGAATGTGGTTGATTGCTGCAAGTACTAATTTTTCTTAATCATTGGACACTTTTTGTTCAATAAAATGTCTTTACCCTTGTTGGCTTAGTCTTGTAGGACAAGATGTACTTATAAACCTAATCAAGCATCTTACCCAGATTCATATGTACAAAGAGGCTGGACATCAGCGATGTTGATGGAACTAGCGTTATTATGAGAGCAGACACAAACCAACATTTCCTTCTAATGATTCATGGCTGAGCTGAGCACCATAAACCACATTAGACTTCTTATCAGAATGGGATAAAACAAGGATCATCCAGTATAGAAAAATAGTTCATAAGCAAAGTATTAGAGATTACGAGCATTGGAATGACCAAGACATGAGGAAAGATTTTACTGATTGGACAGATTATAAAGACGAGCAGTGGAAGAGAAGATAAGTGAAGGTCTTTGAAATTTATCCTACAGGAAAGTGAGGAGATTCTGGTAATTCTTGAGGAGGGGAATGGAATTCTAAACATAAATGGCTTAAGAAGACTAACACGGCAGTCATGTGTCACAAGGATTGGATTTGGAGGTTGCTGGCTGAGGTGGGTAGGGGAGAATTAAAGACAGCCTTGAGAACATCCTAGATGGAAAGTGAAAGAAGAATGTAGGGGATTTTTTCAAAGGTTTAATGACCTTTGGACTAGAGAATGAAAAAGAGTGATATTGAAAATGACTTAAGAATTTTGAACTTGGAATGAATGATGACATTGAAAGGGAGGACAGACAAAATTTCTGTTTTCTGAATTTTTTCAGTATAAGGCAGATCTGACAATATAATAATTTATATTCTGTGATTTTCTTTGCTTTTTAAATTTTGAAGCATTTCCCCCGATTTGTCTCATCTGATAGTCACAACAGTCTGTGAGGCAGGCATAGTAATTGCCATGTTCCAACTGTTACTCTTACAGGAGAAGAAGCTGAAGCTCAGAGATGTTAAGGGATTAAATGATTTATTCAAACTTCAGGGAGGTGGCCCAACTTTGATTGTGTTTTTGATCAAATAAGTGAGTAAAATGATGTACAAGCATCATAGGAATTCAGGATAATGGGTGACTGTCCAGTTAGAGAAAGAAGAGGTTGGTCTTGTAGGTATGGTCAAATTCTCTTCTAGATGTGAGATATGGGTATCATGGATGTGAAATAGTTGGGAAGTAAGGGCCCAGGTATCTGGAACTTGACTCTCTAGTGCTAATCCAAATTGGAGGTAGAGTTTTACCCAGTAAAAACAGATATATTGCAAGATATCACGTATTGATCTCTCTCTACCCAGATTTCTGGAAATATTCTGGTCTATAACATAAAGAGTACCCCTCCTTTTCCTTCAAGGAGGAGAAATTGATTTGATTAAACAAGAGGAGGGATGGGGTCAGCATACGACTTGAAGGTGGAGAGATAAGGGAGAGCTGTGGAAAGGCCTCCCTGAAGCAAGACACTCCTCCATCCACCATAGGATTTTTGCAAGGTGGGAAGAGAAGCTCTTGTCATGTCCATCTCTTGTTGGGTATGTTCCAGAAACAGTTTTGGAACAGCACTGAATGTTCTCATCTCCCCATTCTCCATAGGTCAGGAATAAGTGGAAGTACTGAAGGTTGTAGAAGTACTGATTAACCCTCACCTCTGTTTTCATCTCTGGATACTGGTCATTAGTGTCAAAGCCTTAAAGCACGTGTGCCTGTTATCAAGACTATACCTTGTCTTCCTCCCATACTTCATGAGGTTCTGATAAAGAATCCTGCTGCTTGGGTTAGTTCCTATATGGCATTGAATGGATTTTTCAAATCTGTTCTGTCATCAAATGAATGTACACACCCAGAGTTGCAATTTAGGTACTTAGCATCAGTGCCAATCAATGGTAAATTTTGGCAGCAAAGAGCATATACTTCTGTCATTTCCAGTGAAGCTGTACATAATAAAGCGTCAAGGCCTCTCCAGGGCCCAGAAGAAAAGTGCCGGAATCCTGAGCTCTGAGCCTTTGATGTGTGTGATGGCTAATTTTATGTCAACTTGACTGAACCATGGTGCCCAGATATTTGGTGAAACAATATTGTGGATGTTTCTGTGAAGGTGTTTTTTGGATGAGATTCACATTTAAATTGGTGGATTTTAAGTAAAGCAGATTATGTTCCATAACATAGGTGGGCCTCATCCAGTTAGTTGAAAGCTTTAATAAAACAAAGACTGATCTCTCCTAAGCAAGAAGCAATTTTGATAGAAGTTTGCCTTTGGACTCGGAATACAGCTTTTCTCTGGGTCTCCAGCCTGCTGGCCTACCCTGCAGATTCTGGACTTGCGAAGCTTCAAAAGTCATATGAGCCAGTTCCTTAAAATCTCAGTCTCTCTCTCTCTCTCTCTCTCTCTCTCTCTCTCTCTCTCTCTCTCTCTATCTATCTCTCTATTTTCCCCACCTAGTTTTCTAGTTATCTTATTGTTACATAACAAACAACACTGAAACTTAGTGGCACAACTGGGATGGCTCAACTATGGGGTGGAATAAAGATCCACTTTTAAGATAGCTCTCACACAACCACACAGCTAGCAAGTTGGTACCAGCTGTTGTCTGGGAGCTTAGCCAGCGCTGTTGGCCAGCAGCCCCTGTTCCTCTTAATGTGGCCCCTCCGCAGGCTGCTTGGGCTTGCTCATAGCATGGGACAATATTCTAAGTGCAAACGACCCAAGAGAGAAACCAGGCATCTGTACCTCATTTTATGACCTAGCCTTGGAAGTCACATAGCATCATACCTGCCATAATCATAAAGTCACCCAGATTTAAGGGTGAGGAATTCTAGGGTTGCCAGATAAAATATGAGATGCTCAGTTAACTTTGAATTTCAGATAAATCACATTTTTTTTTTTTAGTATTAAGTATGTCACATGCAATATTTGGGTTACACACTAAAAATTATTTGGGCTTCCTGTATTTTTCCTTCTTAAATCTGGCAACCCTGTTATTGACCTCCTCTGTTAATGGGAGAAGACTCAAAGTCACATTGTAAAAAGATCATGTGGAATGACAGTATTATTGTGCCATATTTGGAAAATACCCTCTTCCCTAGTCTGCCTTATGACTACAACAGTTTCCATCCCTCACATGTGCAAAATAAACTCATTCCTTATCCCCAAGACCACCAAGTGTCATCCATTTAAGAATTAACCTGAAGCCCAGGATCTTATCATCTTGATCAGGTCCAAGTGCAGATGAGGCTTCTCGGTGGGGTACCATTCCTCAGGTACAACTCCTTGAATCTCACCCCTTTTTTTTTCCGTTTCCTTTCTTTCTTTCTTTTTTTTTTGCAAAGTGATTCAGATATATATATATGTGTGTGTCTGTGTGTGTGTATGTATATATATATATAATGTTTTTCAGATTCTTTTCCATTAGAGGTTATTATGAGATATTAAATATAGTTCCCTGTGTTGTAAGTAGGTCCTTGCTGTTTATCTATTTTCTGTATAGTAGTGTGTATCTGTTAATCCCAAACTCCTAATTTATCCCTCTCCCCACTTTCGCCCTTTGGTAACCATAAGTTTGTTTTCTATGTCTGTGAGTCTATTTCTGTTCTGTAAATAAGTTCATTTGTATCCTTTTTTAAGATTCCACATATAAGCGATATATGATATTTGTCTTTTTCTGTCTGACTTATTTCACTTAGTATGATAATCTCTGGGTCCATCCATGTCAGAGTTTCATTCCTTTTAATCTGAAGACTCTGAAGAGAAGAGGCAAGTTTTCTGTTCCTTACACATTCAACATACAGGAGTGAAACCCTCCCATTCAAAAACAGGAAACAGGAGAGTACACAGCACTTACCTGTCTGGGGCTATTCTGAAATTCAGCTAGGGGATGTTGCAGGTTCCTTGCTTAGGGCTCAGTCCTATGCCTGGGATCGTTCTCCAGGGATCTTTGCTCTCTGGGTTCTTGGTTCTGCCCCATGAGTCCCCTTTCCTTTTCCATAAGAAATGACGTGTGGTTGAAGCTGAGGAGTTCTCTAAGGCTCTTTCCTGTCCGTAGCAGTATGGGAATACAAAGACTTCTTTTCATTATCTCTGTTATTTTCAGTCTAAGTTGATAAAATACTTTTGAAAACACTGTTGTAAGCTTTTTGTGCATCACCTTACAATCCTCTCCATTAGACAAAAGTCACACTCACAAATCTCCCTGTGAGACTGCAACGGGACAAGACCCATAAGATTCTTAGAAGGCCTATTGTTCTGTTTTTCGTTCTGTTGTTTGTTTGTCTTTACATCCTTTAAAAAAGTTTTTATTTGAAAATACTTTCAAACTTACAAAAAGTTACAAAAAACAAAACAAAATAGTACAAGGCATACTCTGTACATCCTTTACCCAGATTTGCTTGTATTTGTTTCCTGCGATTTCCGTAACAAATTACCACAAACTGGGTGGCTTAAAACAACAGAAATTTATTCTCTTATAGTTCTGGAGGCTCAGTGTCCAAAATCAAGGTGTCGACAGGGTCATAGTCTTTCTGAAAGTTCTAGGGGAGAATCTGTTTCATGCTCTCTTAGCTTCTGGTGTTGCCAGCAATCCCTGGCATTCCTTGGCTTATAGAAGCATCACTCCAATCTCTTCCTACTTCATTATGTAGCCTTCTCCCTGTGTATGTCTGTCTCTGTGTTCCTTCTTGTCTTTTAAGAACACTAGCCATATTGGATTAAGAGCTCACCCTATTCTAGTATGACCTCATCTTAATTCAATTACATCTGTAAGAACCCTATTTCCAAATAAGGTTCTGAGGTTCTGGGAAGGACATGAATTCTTGGGGGACACGACCAACCCAGTACACCTGTTGTTAATGTTTCACCCCATTGGGTTTACCATTTGCACTCTCACTCTCTTTCCTCTTCTCCTTCTTTCTCTCTCTTTTCATTCTCTCTCTCTATATAATAGTTTTTTCCTGAATCATTACATTTCATGCACCATGGCCCTTTTACTGCTATGTACTTTAGTGTATTTCCTAAGAAATGCCATCTCTTACCCAATAGAATAAACATTTGTTATTGGATTCCCTGCATTGCTTTAGGGCCCATAGGCTTTAGGGCCATTTGAGATCTCTTTTTGTGAATTGTCTGTGTTTTGCCCATTTTTCTAAGGATTTTTGGTCTTTTTTCTCCCAAATTTTGAAAGTTCTTTAAAATTAGATATATTAACCTTCTGTCCGTGATAACCTGTCAAATATTTTCTTCCAGTTTTATTGCCTCTGGATTTTGAATTACAGTTAGAAAGTCTTTTACTACATTGAAGTTAAAGCAGAACTCACCCGCATTTCTTCTAGTAGTTGTGTGGTTTCATTTAGCTGGCTTTGGTATTCATTTAATTCCCATTTTTTTTTCTTCTTCTGCAGATTCCTGACCTTTTTTTCAGGTCAGTTATTCATTTTAAAGAAGTACTTAAAATATTTTATCCAGAAATTTTAGTGGTGTTTATCAGGAGGGTCATTCAGAGAATTGTGCCTACCATGCTGCTAGACATAGAAGTCAGCTAATCTCTGCCCTGCAGCCCTTAAAGAAGACAACATGGTTTTGCTACACAGTTCCTAAACCCAGAGTCTTACAACACGTCAGTCCTTTTGGTAATTTGCTTTTGGCTAATCGTACTATTTCCTTCCAAAGGTGTTTTTTGTTGAAAAAGAAAATGGTGCATGTTAACTTTTTCTAAAGGTTTCTATGTGTATTTGCTTGAATACAATAAAATATAGATTACTTTGTTGGATATATTTTTTAAGGAAAAACCTTAAATAAAAGTGAGCTTAATTTGAAAATATGGTGCTTGAATTCTATACATGATCAGCAAATACTTGTACAATTCAAATTTTCCTCAATATATAAGCCCAAACAGAAGCATACTATTTAATATTAGAGATATTTGTTTAACAGAGAAATGAAATTCAAATAATATTCTTAATAAGTTAGAAATAGTTTAATACTTCTTATCAATACACAATTGCACTTTATTAGGAGATCACTAGCCATTAGGAGGCACCCATACTGTTTTCTCTGTAATCTAGAGTTGACAATGCATAATAGCCTATGTTTATTGTATATGTGGCTCTTTTATAGCCAAAAAAGTGCTAGGACTTAACCTAGTAGCATTTCCATTTGCTAGCAATATTATAGATGAAAAGAAAACTCAGATTTTTGGAAAATCCCTCTTTCTAGTCTGATTACATGTACCTGGACCTGATCTAGTGCAATTGTTGTTCCTGGCACTTGGAGCTTTTGAATTCAACTCCACAGACCTTGCTCTGAGCAGTTCTATACGTAAGTGAAAAATATTTTACACAGTCTTCATCCAAGAAAAGCTTAATTTTCTATCAGCTGATTTTTGGGTCTCCTACCCTCCAAACTTCATCGTAAGTTCTCTTATGTTCTTGATTTGGTAAAAGGTTTCAGATGAGCTGTTGGCTAAAAGAGAAAGCTGCTAGGATTTTTACCAGACCTAACATAATCTCCACTGCCAAAGACACATTTTGAAAATCATTGTAAATTTTAAAGTTTATTTATTTATTTATTTATTTATTTATTTATTTATTTATTTTGGCTGTGTTGGGTCTTCGTTGCTGTGCGTGGGCTTTCTCTAGTTGCGGTGAGTGGCGGCTACTCTTTGTTGTGGTGCGCAGGCTTCTCATTGCAGTGACTTCCCTTGTGGAGCATGGGCTCTGGAGCGCAGGCTCAGTAGTTGTGGCACACGGGCTTAGTTGCTCCACGGCATGTGGGATCTTCCCGGACCAGGGCTCGAACCCGTGTCCCCGGCATTGGCAGGTGGATTCTCAACCACTGCGCCACCCGGGAAGCCCCCAAAAATCATTGTAAGTTTTAATGATGAAGTGTGGAAATCTGAAAAGAAGCTTTCTTTAAAAAAATGGAAAAATTTCCCATAAAATCTTCCCCAAATTCACAATCTATAATGTATGCTTCTCCTTAATTTCCTCTTTTACTCACTTCCTAGTTCCCAGCAGCTGCATGATCTCTGCAGCTAGCACTCTTCAGTGTTTGCCTAATCAGTATTTGTGGACTGAAAGAATAATCCAACAGTAGTAGACAGTATATGAAGACACGTCAGCAAATCTCTTAGATCTGAAATGGTTTAAATGATGGCCTGATACTGTATAATTTAAAATGATTTTACTTATTTATTTATTTAAATTTATTTATTTTTGGCTGTGTTGGGTCTTCGTTGCTGCACATGGGCTTTCTCTAGTTGCAGCGAGCAGGGGCTACTCTTCGTTGCAGTATGCGGGTTTCTCATTGCAGTGGCTTCTCTTGTTGTGGAGCACAAGCTCTAGAGCGCAGGCTCAGTAGTTGTGGCGCACGGGCTTAGTTGCTCCGCGGCATGTGGGGTCTTCCCGGACTAGGGGTTGAACCCGTGTTCCCTGCATTGGCAGATGGATTCTTAACCACTGTGCCACCAGGGAAGTCCTAAAATGATTTTAATGTGGAATCATAACCATTAAAATCTTTAGTTCTCAGATGAGAAAGTTATTGTCTTCAGGGTTGGTTATAAATATTACAGGAAGCACATGCAGCAAATTATTATTAAATTAATTCTAAAAATGTGAACTATTTGAGAGCCAAAGTTATGGATGATATCAAAGGAAAGTAAGTATATCAAACCTACATGATGCTTGATGTGAAATATCTATGGAAAATTTGAAACTCCTTTTAAAGAAAAGGAGTTTCTTTCTCTAGCGCGTTGTGGGTTTTAGACTGCATTCACAGACATGGTTCTTGTCTGAGGCTCACAACAGTCTTGTGGGGCAAGCGATCCAGAAAGTTTCTGTCACCCTTTTGAGGGATGAGGAATCTGAACATTAGAAGGGTTAATTGACCTTCTGTGATTTCCGGCAGTATTGGCAGGGTCCAAGCTAACATAGAGACCTCTGGACTCTTCATTGTGTTGCTTCTGTTATAACATCAAGAGAAAGTAAAAATTAAAGCAGAAGAAGAAAGGAAAAGGCAAACAAGTTCAATTCCATAGGTTGTTACAAATAGTAGGTTTATAATAAAAATATTTGTAAATGTAATAAATTTAGTGAACATTGGGATGGACTCCCTGGCCTGGGGAGGCAGGGGAGAATGTCTTGATTAAAAAAAAATTCACATATAAGGTGAAAATAAGATTTTTGGAATAATAAAGCTCTTAGGAGGAGTAAATGGTGACATTGTCTCTACAGATTAGGTAGGTTGGTTTTTATCTCTTACTAGAGATCCTTAGCATATCTGCCCATATGCTGTGAAATCGCCCAGCCTTTCAGCCTTTGTGGGAGTTTCTCTAGAGGAGGCACCTTTCATCCTCGCTCTACACCAAGTGGATTGACAGCCGTGCTCTGGATAGCCATCTGCTTGCCCGGAAATCCCAGAAACCTCCTGTCGGAACTTTAGTTGTAGGCCAGGGGAAAGAAGATGCTGAGAGTAAAGGAAGGCATAGATGGCATTCAGAAGGCACACGCCTGGCTGTCATTGTTGTTTGAAAATTTCCTGATGCAGAACCTCACCTAACACCTTCATCTGCTGTAGCATAGAAGTCACTTTCCAAGGCCCAGATCGAGCAATGCATTTTTATTCGCTGAGAGTAAATTAACAGGTAGAAGAAGATTCCCAGGGCTGCAAATGACAACCCTTTACATGGCTTCTGTCTGTTGCCAGACATGCTAGGGCATGTGCATCTTAAACTGTAGAATAAAGTCCTCCATTCTTATTTCTTGGCTCTTAAGATTACTGTAGAAATTCAGTCTCTAGTTAATTTGGTTACATATGTGCAAAATGCCTAACACATGTGTGAAAAGGCAGTTAAATACAACAGCAATTAAGTCAGCACTTAAAAAAATGGTTTTGGATAGTTAAAACTCTTTATTCTGATGAGGTGGTTAAACCATACTCCAAGATACAATCTAAGGGGCCGTATTAGGCCATAAAAGCTCTTTGCAAATCCCACTTGAATTTCATAGCATGATGGTCTATCTGTGTTAACAGAGTAGTTAAGATGTAAATTACTAAGGGTAAATCCTGATGAAAGGAGCTATGCCAATTGAGGTTAAGAGAGCTTTGAGATTTCCCTGTAGCTGAGGCTGGGGCTCGGGCTGGGGCTGAGCTGAGGCCAGCGTTAATGCATAAAGCAAACGCTTCTTAGAATACAGAAGGGGCTTTCGGGAGTTAAGTGTAAACCTAATAATGATTAGAAGAAATCTTATTCATGATAAATGAAGGCTTGTAAGTACAAATTAGATCAAACCATTGAGCTACTTTCTTGAGCAGCCTCATTCTTATATCTCCCAACGACAAGTCTGCACCCTCCATGCCTTCTGCTGACTGCAAAAGCAATCATGTATACAGGTAGGTCTGGAACCTATTCTAATGGTTCAACCTATATGCAAATGTCAGTCTTCAAAATCCAGCCCTCCTGAGGCCCTTATGTGGCAGACAAGAGGATAGAAAGGAAGGCACCTTGGCATAAAGCTGTCTGTTCAGGCATCTTTCCAGGCTCTAATCCAATGTCCACACTAGCCGCCGGAAGGGTCCTCCCAAAACACAAATCCAGTCATGTCACACTCATTTAGATCCCTTCTGGGGAACTGCACCAGCTTTATCCCCCACCTTTTCAAGCAGCTCACACTCAGGCCCTTTCGTGTCTCATCATCTTTGCTTATGTGGCCCCTTCTGCCTGGAAAAAACAATAACCAAAACCCTCCAAAACCTATTTAGTTTTCATGGCTCTATTTTTGTATCTTTTCTTTTGTGAAGACTTCCATGATCTTTCACCTTTATCTCTGCTTTTAAGACAGAGTTAGGCTCGCTGTTCTGTGTGTGCCCACAGAATACAGATTCAGTGCTTACTTACAGATTATATTATGATTGAATATTCATGCACATGCATGCATATGCATGAGTGCACACACATTTGAACTGTATGAATGCTGAGCATACAGTGGGCTGAGCCATATCTTCTTCCTATATGTTGTACAGTGCCAGCTCTTAGAAACTGATGAATTAATTAATAAAATGAACACGTGCAACAGTCCCAGAAGAACCACCAGGTTTCTGGTTATCTGAGAGTTGTCTTTACAGACAAGAATGCTAAGAGTGTCCCAAGTTCACTTGGATGTTAACTAGACTTACTGTGGAGATTATTTTGCAGTACATGCAAATATCAATCATTGTGTTGTACACCTGAAACTAACATAATGTTGATTATACCTCAATAAAAAAAATTACTCCTAAAAAAAAGTGTTCCAAGTTCAAAAGAGTTTCATTTTGCCCTGACTCCTTAAGTAAATATTAAACACAAAAATGTTGAGGGTAGGGGAAAGTCAACGAGAAGGCACAGGAGTTGCAGACACTACAAAAACTGAGGTCACTGTAAAGCCAGACTCTGAAGCTTTGTAAAGTTTTGCATGACATCATTTCATTCTCTTAAAGGAGAAACCACAAGTAAAGCCAGTATCTCGGTAGATAGCTGATGCTCAACAAAGGTAAGGTTCCGTTTCTGTCCCATCTCTGTTCATTCCTCCGATGAAGTGCAGTCTACCTGCTCCCTAAATTCAGTCATTTCATTGCTTAACAAATGTTTATTGAGTATCTGCTCTTTTGCCAGGACTTTGCCAGGCTCTAGAGATACAATGAGGATAATGGTAGGTGCAATGATACCTTCACAAAAGCATGCTGTCCAGCAAACATTGATGTTCTCCAAAGATCCTTCCTGCCCTCTGTTCCCTTCTATACATTCTTCTTGGAAGGTATAATTTATTTTGGTAGTTTCACCTGTGCTCTAAACACTGATGATTCCATCCCTATCTCAAATCTCCCTCCTGAGCTCCAGATTTGTATATACAATGCCAATTAGCCATCCCCACTTGGATGTCTCTTAAGCACCTCGAGTGCAACATGCCCATGGCTTACCCCATCATCTCCTTCCCAATGCCTAGTTTTTTTTATGATCCCACTGAATGTCATCACCAGCCCCTCATACTCCAAATCTCGGAATCATCAACTTCAGTGAGTATTTGTTGGGTGCCTTCCTTGAACCTTGCACCGGGAGAATATTTTGGTGTACACTGTCTAATCTCTGGCTTTCTTCTTCTTCATACCAGCCTCTTACCCCTACTCCACCTTATCCATCCTGACTTCAATCTGATCAGTTTGATGGCTACAAAGTTTCTTTTCCCCCCTGAAGCGGGGGTCCTAATTAAAGTTTCAAAACCTCTTACTTTTATCATTGGAGTCCGTCCAGAATAAAGTCCATGCCCAGCTTGTCATCTAAAGTTCTACATGATCTGGCTCTGACCCAGTTATATAGCTCACCTCCTTCTCTGCCCTTCCCCAGAGTCTTGCTCTCCAGCAACACCGATTGACTCTTTTTTTAATAGGTCCTTCTCTACCATGGTGTCTTGCTGGAGATGGGTCCATTTCCTTGGATGGCCTCTCTCCTATTCTATACTTTTTGAAATCCTACCCAGGCTTAAAGGCCCCCTATCTTTCCAGTTTTCTGGTATTTTCTTAGATTGTAGTAATCTCTGCCTCTCCTGCACTTCCAGAGAGCTTGCTTTGTATTATGGTGGTCACGGCCACCCCAGGAGAGCTTAGTGTGAAGTGCTAGAGGGGGCAGGCTCTATCTAGAGTCAATCTGTCTGGTTCCTCTTCTAATTTAAAATAGGACAGTACATCATTGAGCATAACCCCATGATTTCAGATGATTATGCCCCGAATCTATGGATGGAGAACATCCCAAACCAATGCACCTTCAGGAGCTTTGCTGCTTGATTTAGTTAAAAAGGAAAAAGTTGTTTGTAACACGTAAATGTCCTGTGAAAACAAAACAAAGCAAAAAATTTGGACTAAGTATGGTCAGATCACTGTGGGAGTTTAAAGAAAGGGCAGGGAGTGTATAACTAGGTTAAGGCAGTTTAGCCAGAGAGAGTAATAAAATGAGATGACTACAGCAGTGATAACATCAAGGCAGGTGGCTAAATAATTGTCACATTATTTGTTAGGGTGCATTAGGTAATCATCCTATTTTGCCACAGCTGGTGTGAAATAGAGTAACTTGCTCATGATTGCTGTGGAGAAACACAATGGCATGGAGGCGGTTGTGGCCATAGGTAGTGTTATATCTTTATCACAAATCAGAGGAAGGTTAATCCAGGGTAAAATTCAACAGGCTGCAAAAGCATAGAAAGCGTAATTTGGACCAAAACAACAACAATAAAAACTTTACATTTTTCTCAATTATATTTTACCTTTTGAATTACATGGAAAATCACTTCAAAACTTTGATTTTCTAGTAAAGCAATGCCGCATGCCAAGAATACTGCCATTTGAAGTTTATATAATGGGAAATAAAGATACCAGCTAAAATAGGGGTGCCATTGAAACAGGAAACGTTTCTCACCTGAGGATGCTGTATTGTTTGATTATGATGGCATATGATACCTGCTCTGTGAAGGTGTCTCTACCTCCCCTGCCACCGTGCCCAGGTGCTCTCTCCCTCCTCTGGCCTCCCACCATCTTGTGGGCATATATCAATTACAGTATTTTTCAGACCTTATTTAATTGTGTTTTTTTGGTTCCCCTCTAGACTGAGGGCTCCTTAGGGATTTTCAGGCAATTTCTTAAATGTTTTTGTATTTTACCCGACAATAAAATTCTAAGTTTTGTTTTGCCTTTTTTATAATTACCCTTATTCTGGGACTTCCCTAGTGGTGCAGTGGATAAGACTCCGCACTCCCAAGGCAGGCGGCCTGGGTTTGATCCCTGGAACTAGATCTAGTTCGAACAGGGAACTAGATCCCACACGCATGCCACAACTAGGAGTTCGCACACCACAACTGAGGAGCCCGCCTGCCGCAACTAAGACCCAGTGCAACCAAATTAATTAATTAATTAAAAAATAATTACCCTTACTTAGTGAGGCAGGAGGGCAGAGTGAGAACTCAGAAGAAGAATGTGAGCCATTTCAACTGGAGTCTTCCCCGGCCAGGAAGGAGTGAAAGGAAATACAGATAGCAAACACATGAAAGCTCACTGGGCCTTTATGAAGGGGCGAGCATCTGCTGGAGATTGTTCTGAGGAAGGAAGATGCTGACAGCACAATTCTGTCAGGGTTTAACAAGGAAGAGCTGTTCAGGACCCCAAACTGCATCAAACCATACAGCTCCAAGGGCCAGAGACAGGAGCAGGGCCCTCCCCTAAGTGGAGTCCAGGATTCCGCTTCTGGGTCACTGGGCTAGCTGCCTTTTGGTGTCGGCAGAAGAGCGGCTGCGCTTGTAGGGAGGAGCCTGGGTGTACTGCGAGGGCTCTACTCCGCCACCCCTCGCCAACCCCTCCACACAGGTATCTCTCTGCAGAAGAGACCGGGCTTAGTGTCTGCAGCCCCATGTTTCATGCAAGCACCACCAGCAGCCAGCTGGGTCACCTGGAGCTCTGAGCACGTTTCCCCATCTTCCTACTGGGCATTAGAAATCCCTCGTTCTCTCAGTCTTTAGAGAGGAGACCTGAGAGCCAATGAGGTGAAGGATGAGAAAGCACTTTGTACTAACATGTCTGATACCCCCTACTAGCCCTCGCCCCATGAGCCAAAGCAAAGCGCTTTGTGAAAAGGCAGCTCTGCATGGAAGGAGTCAGACATTAATTATCAGCCATTAACTTCTTGACTCTTTCCTGAGTGACCTTATCTGAGAATGGGGTTCAAGGGGAAAGACTGAAAGACACGAGTCCTGTGGTAGGGATGCCAGGTGGGGCAGGCTTGTCAGGCAGCCAGGATAAAGATTCCACTGGTTGTCTGCAGGAGGAGTGAGGAAAGACAGAAGAGACACTGGGGAGCATGGTGTTGGAGAGAGACGGAAAGGAACTGAAAACCCTCCCCTGCCTGGGTTGGTCCCTGGGCTGACCTTGGCCTGGAAGGGAGTAGATTGAGCCAGAGACCTCGCCTGACCTGGGAGCCTTGCCCAGGCAATGCGCTGGGAGCAGGGACAAAACCTGAGGCAATAATGGCCTATCTTTCCAATGAGAGCAAGAGTCAAGCTCTCAGAGTTGGTGGAGAGATTTACTGTGCCAGAGAAGGCAGACAAGCAAAACAGAGCCTCGCCCAAGACTTCAGGCTGACAAAATGAGCACAGGAACGTGGATTTCTTTCTGAAATAGGAGCTTGGCTATAAATGGCTAAACACATGAAAGGAAATGGACTGTACAGGGAAGACTGTTCCCTTCAAGATGCGTGTTAGTCTTCAGACTACACCCCATTTTTACCTCCCTAAACAAGTGACCCTTCAAATGGGGTTTCTTGGTCTCAGCAACTATTGACATTTGGGGCCACAGAGTCCTTCCTTGTGAGGGACGGTCCTATGCATCGTAGGTTATTTAGCAGCATCCCTGGCTTCTACCCAGTAGCACCCTTTCCCCAGCGTGACAATAAAAAAATGTTTCCGGACACGTCTAGAAATGCCATGAGGGTAACAAAATCTCCCCTGAGAACCACTGGCTTAAATGTTCTGAAGGACGTTCCTTTGTTACTTTGTTCAACTATTTCCTGATCTCAACGTTTGTTTTTTTCATCACTGGACTAAGTTTATATATCCTGCTTTACATAATTAATTAATTTGTTCATTTATTCGACCAAGTTCCCTCCTCAGTAAAGTGGCAATGGTAATAAGAAATGACATTTTGGAAGTTCAAATGAGACAGTGTTTAAGCAAATGGTAGATCAACCATGTCTTATTTAACTAATTAGCACATTTGCAAAATTATTAAAAGGAGCAGTATAGAGTGCTTAATTGAAGCGCTGAGTCTGGAGTCAGAAAACCTGTAGTCTGGCCTCTGCCCACACGTGTGGGCTGTGGCAGCTCGACCCTCTAAAGCCTTAAATCCAAATGGGTGTAATGTGAACATGTGTAGCACACCTACACAGGTATTGGCATTTTCTTTTCCCACTTTACGAAGCTAGAAGCACACAGTAAAAAGTTTCCGCTAGGAAGCTTTCTATGGAATAGTTTGTCTCAGTCTCAATAGTAATCCCGCATTAATTGCATTAAACACAGGTGGGGCTAATTTGTGTGAGGAAACCTGGAGAGACACGTAGGTATGAAAAGACAAAGAAAGATGTAAGACAGAGGCAAGAAATTTCAAAAGGGATCAATGTGATAAATCATGTGTGAATGACTGCATACATGCTTATTAGAAACATGAAAATAAGACAGAAATACCTTCAGCAAGTGACTGAAACAACACAATTAGAAAAATACAAAACTTCACAAGAGGTTAAAACTGACTTACTTCATAGAAAATGCTCTAAATGTTCAACGTAAAAAAAAGCAGGTGAATCTATCATATGGTACGTAGACACCTGAACAAGTTAACTATATGCAAATTGCTTTTAGAAGGATTGATTTTAGGACAATTGGCTTTAGTCAAACTGGTTTCTTAGGAAACTGCACTGCTCTGGTGATTCTGGGGTTAGATGGTCAGTTTTTGAAGTAAAAAGGGAAAAAAAATTAGGCAGATACATGAAAAGTAAAACGGGGCAGTGTTAAAGGCCAGGTTTCTGCCCAAATGCTACATCCCTGAAGGCCTAGCCATTGACAGAGAGGAGACATGGCCAAGGGTGACCCTCAGTGGAGGTCCCTTAGCGGAGAAGCCTTCCCAATCAGCCTCTCCGCCCCTTGCCCTACTTTATTTCTCCTCGAGGTGCTCATCCCGTCCTGAGTTAGGTATTTATTTGTCTATTTACTTGATTGTCTTCTGCACCCCTCCCCCCAAGCAACACACACTCACATACACACACACACACACACACACAAATATAAACTCTTTAGACACTACTGCCTTCTCCAGGGCTTATCCTTCTTTCCCCTTCAGAACTCTTAGGTGCTGAGTATTGTTTACTTGTTTACTTGGCATTAGCTCCTGGGCCACTTACACCCTGATCCCTGATCCTCACAACAGCTCTGCCAGGCAGGGATCACATCACATCTTCAAAAAACTCACAGACTTAGTAGGATGGATTAAACACATTCACAATAAATCTTTTTTTTTTTTTTTAACATGAAGAATCTGATGTTCCGAGAGGTTCAGAACCTAAGATCATACAGCTGATAATGAGCCTCACTGGTATTTAAAGCAAGGTTGTTTAACTAAAATCTTTATGAAATGCCATCGTGCCCCAAAGGAGCAATAGCATCCGTCAGAGAAGGCCTGTCTTTCTGTTCTAAAATGTCCTTGAACTTCCAGAAGCATTCCTTGTGAACTTTAGGTCTTTTCCATGCTTATGTGCAGAACAGAGCCCTGGGAGGACCATGGAAGGTCACCTGGTTGACCTGGCCAAGGAGGAAGACAACTGCCCAGGTCCCCAGCCCTGGGCTCCAGACCCTTTTAGAGATAATGCTAGATATTCCAATAGAAAGATAATGTGAGCCATAGTTAATTAAGAAATTTCTTGTAGCCACATTAAAAAAAGGAAAAAAAAACAGGTAAAATTAATTTTAATGGTATATTTTATTTAGCCCAGTATATCCAAACTATTATCATTTCAACATGCAATCAGTATAAAAACTAGTAATGATATGTTTTATGTAACTCTTATGTTAAATTAATTAAAATAAACTAAAATTTAATACGTATAGCTGATTCACTTTGTTATAAAGCAGAAACTAACGCACCATTGTAAAGCAATTATACTCCAATAGAGATATTTAAAAATAAAATAAAATAAAATAAAATTCAGTTCCTCAGTTGCTCCAGCCACATTTTAAGAGCTCCGTAGAGGATGGTAATGGAAAGCACAGTGCTAGAGAAACATTTGCTGCTGGTGGCAGTTAGGAGGAATTCCTTTGTGAGTCTCTGTGTGTAATATCTCATTAAGTATTTCAGAGCCTCTCCAGCTTGGCAGCTCACATGCTTACACGGTGGCTCAGTTTCCCAGAAAACAGGGCAGAAGCTGAATGCCTTTCATAGCCTAGCCCTGAAAGACACATTGTGTCTCTTCTGCTGTATTCTCTTGCTGTCTATAAAGTTTTATTGGTACATAGCCATGTTCATTTGTTTACATATTGCCTATGGCTGCTTTTGTACTACAATGGCAGAATTGAGCAGTTACAGTGCAAAACCTAATATATATACTGTCTAGCTCTCGACAGGAAAAATTTGCTGACCCTGGTTGTAGAATAGCACAATTTTGGATGGCATGGTGTGCTATGGACTCCCAGTTTTTAAATAGCAAAGTTAAGATGCTGGTACCTTCTTGTCTTGGAAATATCCTCAAAGCAACAAAGAGAACAGAAATCAGACATATAAACTCCGTCTTTACCAAAAAGGGAAACATCTATAACCTTAATCACAATCTATGAGGAAATACAGTGGAGACCAAACAGGTGAAAGGAGAAACCAAGAGATTATACTTGTGTCTTGGACATCACAGAGAAAGCTGGAAGAACACAGTTCTCCAAAGTGGATGGCCCATCCTGAAGGGCAAAATTGACAATTCCTTACCTGGAACAATGGCACTATCATAAGTAGAGTTTTGACAGCAAGGATAGTCAGGGATGACGGAGCTGTATCACTGGGACCCTGGCATATTGTAAGGCGAGAGGAGCAGAGAGCCGCTCTCCTGAGAGCAGCACCCCCAAGCCTCTGTTGGCTGGGAAAAAGTAGAAGCTAAAAACCTACTCCCACAACTCTACATTCCTTTGGAGGTGTGTTAGTCTCCTAATGTTGCCATAACAAATTTCTACCATCTTGGCGACTTAAAACAACAGAAATTCATTTTATCACAATTCTAGAGGCCAGAAGTTTCAAAGCCAGGTGTTGTCAGGGCCACACTGTCTCTGAAGTCTCCAGGGGAGAATCCTTCCTTGCCTCTTCCAGCTTCTGGTGGTCCTGGCATTCCTTGGCTTGTCATAATTCTAGTCTCTGCCTCCATCTCTACATGACTTTCTTCCCTGTGTCTCCAAGTCTGTTTGTTCCAAATTTTCCTCCCCTTTCTTTAGTAAGGACACCAATTAGTGGATTTAGGGCCCTAGTTCAGACTCATATCATGTCAAGAGCCTTAACTTAAATAGATCTGCAAAGACCCTATTTCCAAATTCATAATACTAGGGGTTAGGACTTGGACATATCTTTTGTAGGGGACACAATGCAACCCACTACTGAAGATGTGGTGGTTTTAAAACATGGCCCCAGAGCTTCCCTGGTGGTGCAGTGGTTAAGAATCCGCCTGCCAACGCAGGAGACACGGCCAAGGAGGAAGACAACTCTATGAATTTGTCTGTTCTTGAGATTTCATATAAGTGTAGTCATACAATACTTTTTTGTGTGTGTCTGACTAATTTTATTTAGCATAATGTTTTCAAGGTTCATCCACATTTTAGCATGTATCAGAACTTCATTTTTCATGGCTGAACAATATTCTTTTGTATATGTATCACATTTTGTTTATCCATTCATTTGTTGATGAACATGGGTTATCTCCACATTTTGGGTATTGTAAATAATGATGAACATTGGCGTACAAGTATCTGTTTGAGTCCCTGTTTTCAGTTATTTTAGGTATATACCTATGAGTGGAATTGTTGGATCAACATGGTAATTCTATGTTTAGTTATTTTGAGGAACCACCAAACTGTTTTCCAGAGTGGCTGTACTATTTTACATTCCCACCAGCAATGCACAATGGTTCCAGTTTCTCCACACCCTCACCAATGTGTTTTTGTTTGTTTGGTTTTTTGTTTTAATTATAGCAATCCTAGTAGGTGTGAGGTGGTGTCTCTTTGTGATTTTGATTTTCATTTCCTTAATGACTAGTGATGTTAAAGATCTTTTCATGTGCTCATTGGCCATATATCTTCTTTGAAGAAATATCTAAGTCCTATGCCCATTTTTAATTGGGTTGTTTGTCTTTTTGTTATTGAGTTATAGGAGTTATTTACATATTCTGGATATTGAACCCTTATCAGATATATGATTTGCAAACATTTTCTCCCATTCTGTCCGTTGCCTTTTCATTCTGTTGATTGTATCCTTTGATGCACAAAAGTTCTTAATTTTAATGAAGTTCAGTTTCCTTTTTTCTTTTGTTGCCTTTGTGAATGTTGGTTTTAGAATGACTATTTGTTGATGTTAGGTAAGCAGAGTGGGTTTTGCTGAACATTTAGATCTTTGATCATGACTAGACTAGACTAGAAGAACTTGTTTATGGAGCTATTTATGGACCCACAGCACATTCACTCTGGATGGCTGAGGAGTCTGACACAGAGCAGATGTCACCTTTGTCTCATCAAGGAATGTTCTTTGGGACCAGTATTCTTTCAATGAGTCCCAACTGGCCTTCATTATCGAATGCTGACCCAATTATGGGGGAAAATTATCTCCAGTCTGTTTTAAATCCTCTTTGAGATTCCCTCTTATCCTGAACTTCTTACCTTCTCAGAGATACCTAAGCACAGAGAGAATGAACAAGGGCTAGTTTCTATTTTACTCTTCACCAGTTAAATTAATCTTCTAAGTACCTTATCAGTTTAAATTAAAACTGTTTTCTTGTATCGTCAAGAGGACATCATCTGCATTGTATAACCAGTGAAGCCTTTTCTTTTTTGTTGTTTTTCAATGATGTCTTTTCAACTGAATTGGCCTCATTATTCTAATGCCTATAAGATACATAATATCATTAGCTTTATGGTTGCTTTTTCGTCTGAAAGATAACCTTTGTGTTTCTTTTATTTTTCAATTTCTGAAGTATACAAAAAGTATGGGCAATAACGGATGGCAGTTGTGTGCATCTGTGTGCATTCAGATAAAAGCATTTTGACTCTGGATGCAGGTGGATTCTCCAAGTACACCAGAAATACAGAAAGTCATCTTTGCCCTTTCTGAACTTCAAATATAATTTCTTGCCACATCTAGGAAGCAAAAACACACTTGCAAAGTACATCCGAGAACCTATGGAAATATTTTGGGGGCCAATTCCAGATATACTTTCTTTCAGAGTAGATTTAATTTGTGGAAACTGATGGTATAATGACAACTGGTATAAAAGTTTGAAGACAAATTTGACATGAGTCTCATGATTTCACTACACTCATATTCTCATACAGTGATATCCACGTGGAAGAAGTGGTCTGAAAGAGCAGACTTGGAAAATATTTAAATAAGCCATTAGTCCTGCCAACTCAACACTAGGGCATCTTGACCGCACATTTGGAAGTACAAGAAACAAGTCATAAACCTCTGAACTCTGGGAATGATTACATCTGGCATGAGAAGATGCAAGGCGGGGCCCTTCAAGCCAGCCATAGCTGATCTTCAGGGTGTGTTTCCAGCCTCTCTGGGAGGTTAAATGGAGCCAAGGAGCCTGCCCAGCCATTTATCAACAGGAAGGGAAGGTCAAGGTGACAAGAAAGGGTAACAGATAACGGGACAGAGTGGGCACAGGAGTAAAACACTGCCAAGGATGGGACAGAGTGGGCACAGGAGTAAAACACTGCCAAGGACGGCTTTGTGCAAGGTGGAGTGTGATGAAGCAGAAGGAAAGAGGAGGAATAGAGCTTTTCTTCCTAGAGCCACCCAGCTAAGAATGAATGCAGGTGTGAGTAACTGGAGCTGGGCTTCCAGAAATTCTCTTCTATAATTCAGTAGTTCTCCATCTTTACTGTTTCAGAACAACCTGAAGATCTTGTTAAAATACAGATTTTGGTAAAGCTGGTCTGACGTGGGACCGAGGTTCTCCATTTCTAACAAACTTCCAGGTGATGCGACCCTGCTGGATCCCCTTTGAGCAGCAAGGCTGTAAATTGAAGACAAGGTAGAAAAAGAATTAAGAAGGAAATGAGGGAGGGCTGGAGGGTCATAAACCCCCATACTTTCCCTGCAGGTCATGCCATGGGACCACTTCCAGAGGAGGTCCTTTGGATTCTTGGGCAACTGAATTTCCTCAGTAGGGTCCATGAGGGAGTTCCCTCTTGTGAGAATTGTAGCCTTTTATTGTTCTTGAATCTGTGTGACAAGGGTGACAGAATGTTGGAGTAGTGAAATCCTTGAAGCAGAGACATTGGCATTCCAAGGAAAGGCTGGAACAGAAGAAGCCACATGAAATCTAAGTGTATAAGTGAGCATATGTAAGACATCCCAGGGAATGCCTAGAAGCATATTTTTGGGGTGAACCTGGTAAGAGAGAAATATGTGACCCTCTGAGGAACCACGTGTGTGCGGCTCAGAAGAGTCAGCATTGGGTTGTCTGCCTCAACAAGTCACAGAGAGTGTAGCATCCATCTGCCTTTTTCCCCCTCTAAGGTGGCTGCGAGAGTATCTGAAAGCCAGACTTTCTATTTTTCCTTCTAAAACATATATATATATATGTATATATATATATTTTTATTGCTGTACGCGGGCCTCTCACTGTTGTGGCCTCTCCCATTGCGGAGCACAGGCTCCGGATGTGCAGGCTCAGCGGCCATGGCTCTCGGGCGTAGCCACTCCGCGGCATGTGGGATCTTCCCGGACCGGGGCACGAACCCGTGTCCCCTTCATCGGCAGGTGGACTCTCAACCACTGCGCCACCAGAGAAGCCCTGAATAGTCTTTTTTAAAAAATAACAAACATTTATTACTTTCCCCGAGGCAGTTTGTAAAACATTTGGGAGGCAATGTAGGAGACCCACTAGGTAGAATTAAAAGGCTTCTTTCTTTCCTTTTTTTTTTGTTTTGAAGTATAGTTGATTTACGACGATGTGTTAGTTTCTGGTATACAGCAAAGTGATTCAGATATATATATTCTTTTTCAGATTCTTTTCCATTATACATTATTACATGTATTGAATATAATTCCCTAATTCTCTGTGCTATACAGTAGGATCTTGGTGTTTATTTTATATACAGTAATGTGTATCTGTTAATCTCAACCTCCTAATTTATCTCTTTTCCCCCCTTTCCCCTTTGGTAACCATAAGTTTGTTTTCTATGTCTGTGGGTCTATTTCTGTTTTGTAAATAAGTTCATTTGTATCATTTTTCTAGATTCCACATATAAGTGATATCATATGATATTTATCTTTCTCTTTCTGACTTGCGTCACTTAGTATGGTAATCTCCAGGTCCATCCATGTTGCTGCAAATGGCATTATTTCATTCTTTCTCATGGCTAATATTCCATTATATATATGATATATATATATATTTTATATATAAAATCTTAGACATATATGTATACCACATATTCTTTGTCCTTTCATCTGTTTTTGGACACTTAGTTTGCTTCTCTGTCTTGGCTCTTGTAAATAGTGCTGCTATGAACATTGGAGTTCATGTATCTTTTCAAATTAGAGTTTTAGTCTTTTCCAGATATATGCCCAGGAGTGGGATTGCTAGATCATAAGGTAGCTCTATTTTTAGTCTCTTAAGGAAGATCCATACTGTTCTCCATAGTAGCTGCACCACTTTATAGTCCCTCCAACAGTGTAGGAGGGTTCCCTTTTCTCCACACCCTCTCCAGCATTCATTATTTGTAGACCTTTTGATGATGGCCATTCTGACTGGTGTGAGGTGATACCTCATCGTAGTTTTGATTTGCACTCCTCTAATAATTAGCGATGTTGAGCATCTGTTCATGTGCCTTTTGGCCATTTGTATGTCTTCTTTGGAGAAGTATCTATTTAGGTGTTCAGCCCATTTTTTGATTGGCTTTTTTTAAAAATATTTAGCTGTATGAGCTGTTTGTATATTTTGGAAATTAAGCCCTTGTCTGTCACGTCATTTGCAAATATTTTCTCCCATTCCATAGGTTGTCTTTTCGTTTTGTTTATGGTTTCCTTTGCTGTGCAAAGGCTTATATGTTTGATTAGGTCAAAAGTCTTCTTTCTTGAACTAAAGTTTCTCTCCTATTCTTGACCAGGTCTCTTGTTTTGAGCCCCAGAGAATATGGCAGGGGAAAACAGCAGCATTCTTTCCCAACAAGGCCCAGTAAAGCCCACATGTTGAGCTGCCTGGAGAGTTTGCATTTTCTGACAGCAAGATGGAAGCTCTTTGGAGTCCATTTTGAGGCCATTCTGGCCCAAACCTCACTGAAAAGTATGATTGTTCAGAAACTGCAGTGCAGTTGTGAACGGCGCCAGATTCTTATTGTACACACTTGCACGCTTAAGGTGGTGTAGAGGTGGGTGGTGGTAGCCCTACTCAGTTATGTGTTAATTCTGTACAAAGCAAAAACTGTAATTGAGATAAAAATCAGAAACATAAATCCCATCTTACAACATTTGTGACATCCCATATAATTAATGGACAAAAGTGAAAACTTAAATTGCACTCGTAAAATGAAAATAGTTATTGAAATAAACTTTACTCTCCCCATTTAATAGGAATCATTAGGCTTTTATTTTACATGGAAAAGGGGGATCAAAGGCATTAAAGACCCATTATTTAAAGTCAAAACAATGTTTTATTGGGTTTTCATGAATTAAAATAGATCAAGGTCCTTTCAAAGTTCAGAAACAAAAGTGAATAAATTTAGGAAGAGGATGTAGCACAGAAGAGAAGAAAGTTAGTATCTTAGAAGTTCTATACTTAAAATAATAGTTCTTTGCCCCTCCTCCAACTCTTGTATTTGATAGAAAAACAGAGATGAATCGTTTTCATTAGCTAAGTATATTCTAAGGTTCTATTAGCTAAATGGAAATCTTACTTTAGTCCCTGGTGGAATAATTTAAGCTAGTATTCTTTACGTAGCTCTGCATATAAATATCTCACTTCAGAATTTTAACCAAGATCCAAATCAAATGAAATTAGTTAATTTCATCTTTCAGTAAAAAGACATATTTCAACTAACACACAGGTGTACTCTTTGGAAAGAAGCCAGCTAGAAAACGCTTGAAACTGACTGCAGAGAAATTCCCAGAATTTACTGAAGACCATAGGTTACAGTCTTAATTACTTAAAGAGCAATTTATTCAAATAGCCGGGAGGGGTTTAATCTCAGCTGAAAATATCTGGGTAGGTTCCATTTTAGTTTCACTTTATTCTAGAATCTAAATCTTGTGGGGTTTTTTTCCTTCCCAAAGTACCATATTGCTTTCTGGGTCATGCCAATAAATACAAAGTTCTTATTAGTTGAAATAGGGGCAAACAAGAAATACTCACTCACTGTCTAGATACTCTTGATCCACGTGTCTGAAGTACTTAGGACAAATGATACCCACGCCTCTTTGTTCTGCAAATAGAGCTGAAAATCTCCAAAGATTAGATTTTCTTGCATAGCTTCCAATAATAATACTTGATTACACAAGGAATTGATGTAATAATAGTTTCAGATAATAATAATGCTTAGCTCTGAAGCATTTGTCATCTTCAAAGTGTTTTAACTATTTAATCCTCATAAAACCCCTGTGAAGTCAGCTAGCAGTACATTATTCTCACTTCATAGTCTTGAACTCAAACCACTGAAGCGTGTTTGCTTCCTCCTATATCACTTGGCTCCAGCTGAGTTGGATGAACTGTGAAAAATGTTTCCTTCATCATTTCCTTTTGTCTCACATAAACCGTGAAGCTAGCAGAGAGCTGCTCTGTTTTTATTTCTCTTTCTTTTTAACATTATAAACATTAGCTCAGTTATCTTAATGTCACAAAAATATCTGGTGAGTACCTTCTATAATACAAGTGAAACAACTCCAGGACCTCTGCCTTCTAATTCAAGAACACTAGATTTGGGAATGTCCTTGTAAGTTATTATGGAAAGTCCCTTTGCCTGAAAGTTAGTCTACATAGAAGAGGCACCTTGAGGATTTAAATGCATTTAAACCTCATCCAGATTAAAGTGTTTTGTATTTTAAACAAAATAGTCCAGATTTAAGAGGATAATATGTAAATACTTTTAATAAAACCGGGTTATAACCTGGTTTTTACCATCAATTTGGGAAAAGGATAATAGAATGCAATCATTGCATAAAGCCTGCTACTCTTGACTGTGAGTTTAAAGCTCTAGTTGAGGTTTGGTTTAGAGAATTCCGAGGAATAGTTCCTCTATCAGCCAGGATGCAATAGGTTTTAATGTGATAACAAATTAATTGCAACATCCCAGCGGCTGAACACAGCAAATATTTACCCCTCGTGTTACCTGTCCATCGTGAGTCAGCAAAAGGAAGGGCGGGAGAGGGGGCTGTGCTCCTGGGATCCAGCTGATGCTCCACCATCTTGTAGCTACATCGTTTGGAACATTCCTCATTCAACAATGCAAAAGAAGAGAGAAGCATAGAGAAATCACATCTGCTCTTCTATCATTAGGTCTGAAGTGACAAGTATCTTTTTTTTTTTTTTTTTTTGCGGTACGCGGGCCTCTCACTGCCGTGGCCTCTCCCGTTGCGGAGCACAGGCTCCGGACGCGCAGGCTGAGCAGCCATGGCTCACGGGCCCAGCAGCTCCGCGGCATGTGGGATCTTCCCGGACCGGGGCACGAACCCGTGTCCCCTGCATCGGCAGGCAGACTCTCAACCACTGCGCCACCAGGGAAGCCCACAAGTATCATTTTTGACCAGAGTCCATTGGCCAGAAGTACTAGGCTAGAAGGAAAGAAAATGGACCATGTGGTGAGCATTATTGCCCCTGCCACAGTTACTACATGATTTTGTAATATTTTATATACACATGATATTTTATATAGAAATTTAATATATCATAATTTATATACATAAAGCATATTATGTATATAATATAGTATTTTATATATATGTAGTGCATGCACATTGCATGTATATTGATCTTATTTTACTTAGATTTGTTATGGAAAATTGAAGTGCAAAGTAAATATGTGTCTTTCCCATCTAATTTCCGTGACCATTTCAGAGGAGTAATCCATTGGGAAAACCATTTGCCCCAGTTGAAAATACAAAGGATAGTAAAGAACTCGTTCTAATGGCTGCATTGTGGAACACTTTGCCTCCATCACTGTGAGCCTATTGAATAGAGATGCTTATCTCATGTTCTTTCCATATTCAACCAAAACCCACATTGTAGCACTGTGCGACACAGATAGTTCTGACGATGGAGTTTAAATGGAAGTGATGCTGGTGAAGAAGGGTAATATGCTGTGCCTCAATCATTCATCACGTTCAATTCAATTGAGAGCCCAGGAATCATTAATACTCCGATGAGGCATACCTTTCACAAGCTCTGAGTCCCACATAGAGGGATAGTGTGTTAAAACAATAACCTAAACATTATTTAAAGGTGGTGAGGAAAAGGGGAGCAGTGAGATCTATTTTCGAGTTATTTTAAGATTGGTAAACCACTGTAAGGAAGCACGACTGAACACCTATAGATGTTAACTGGTCTTTGCCTGTTTTTTGAGTTCACTCTAATTTTTAAGGTGTGTCTGACATTTTGCTCCAGAAAAAATAATTAAATGCAAGAAATCCAGATGGATAAGTAGAATGACGACATTTATCAAGGGTTTACTATATGCCAGATATATTATTACATGTTTATAACATTATCTTATTTAATATAGATCCCACAATGAATATATGAAGTATTAGATCCATTTTATTGATGAAGAAATTAAGATCCAAACACTTTAAATAAACTTGCTCAAAGTCCAAAGGCTGTAAAGTGCAGAAATATATATATTTATTAACCAAATGGGTGAAAGGGTCTGGGCTGATATGATGGAGTCCACTTAGACTTGCCCCCTTCCTTACCACTTCTCAGAATCAGGAGGCTCCTTCAAGTGCATATGCTTGAGGAGTCTGGATGACTCTCCTAAATCAGCCTAACAGGCTCAGATCTCACAGAAGCTGGAGAAAATCCGAATTAGAGGCTAGATATTTTCCAAAGACGTAGCTCTTAGTCTTTTCTTCATTCTTAGCATCTTCATATAATTTCACTTCATTTTTAATGTATAGCTTGTATTTTTTTCTGTTTGCCACTTCTTCCTTCTGATCTTACACTTCTACACCTTCCATATAAGAGCCCTCCGTCTCATTCCTGAATCTGTTTTTCTTGTAAGAGATCAATTTCGATTCCTTATTAAGATGTCACAACGACATCCAGCTACTCCCAGATGGGGCTAGTCTTTTTTTCAATCCCCCAAAGCATGTCTCCTTCCCATAGCAGCAGCAAGTGCACCCACGAGGCCAATAGCTTCTTTGAAAATAATGTTCTCTGGCCTCTGGTTTCTGCCTGGATCCTAACCTTAGGAAACTGAGCCTGGAGGGCCAGCCTCTATCTGTATACCAAAGGAGCTTGACTTCCACCCTGTTCATTTCTGCAGACTTCCTTATTCCAGCTCACCTCCTAAGCACATCCAGTAGGAACACACATCTCCTAAGATAACCAGGGAATGCTGACTACCCCAGGAGCCATCCCGTAGGAGCATGTAAGAGAGGACTGCAGAGTGAAATAAACCTGAAAGAGCGCATGCTTTGGAACCAGGGCATCCTGGATTAGAAGCCCAGCTCCAGGGCCAATCATCATAGCTTCTGAAAAGCTGAAGTTGAAAGCAGTCTCAAACTGTCCTCTGAAGTCTGCTATAAGCTCAAAGGAATTTGCCCATGAGAAGTCTGGCAAGTCTTTGAACTCTGTAGGCAAGGCTGTATCCTGTTCCCAGCTCCCAGCTCACTGCCCACCACCACACCCTTAGCTCTCGCTGTCAGAGACGATCTCATTCCCAGTGTGAAAACCATCTCTAAGGAGCGCTCAAAGATAAATCTCTTCCGGGGTCTTATGCTTTAAGTCGCTGCCTGTGTGGATTCAGTAAATATGTTTCACTGAATGAATGACTGTTTCTCACAGGGAATTGTTCCATGAAGAGGGACCTGCAGTGTAGGAAGCCTTGCGGGGCCTCTGAGAGCCAAGGGAGAATAGGGGATTGGGCAGAAGTGTCCAGACCGTTTACTCATCCCCAGGGCTCCAGCCACAAGGCACATTGGATCTGCCAGGGAGCCCCAGAAATGCTGCCCTAATTCCACAAGGAGAAACCCTGGAATGGGACATTTATGTTCCTTTTCCCAAGGGCTTATTCCTGCAGGTAAAACCCAGACCATGACGATGGCTCTTGCTCCCTTGGGTTTCCTCCCCCTTTGCTCCTATCTTGGGCTATAGCATAGATGTCCGCAGGCTGAGGAACAGAGGTGACCTTGAGCGAGGCCGGCCTCCTCCCCAATGCTAGGCCCTATGCCCTCCCTCATTGCAGCCCCTGAGCTTCTTGCTCTTTCTTCTTGGGTTTTCTGGCCCTCAGAGTCCCGCTGGGGGTCTGGGGTTTGAGCCACGTTCATACTTGCTGGAAGCAGAGGTTAGGATCCCACGGTTGCAGGTCTGAAGACCTTTAATTAGAGGCTCCTCCAGACCACCCGCCTGCCACTCTCTCCAAGCCCCTGCCATCTGTGTCCCAGAAGGGTCCTCGTCACTGTGGGTGGCAGACCACAGCAGGACGCCTGAAGGTAGTCAAGTGGGCCTGAGACGGCCCTCAGACCTCAGCTGGTTTTAATCCTATAAAACTGAAACTTAATATACGAGGCAGGCAAGATAAAAAATGCTTTTGTGCTGCATCAGTGTTCCATGTTGGACTCCAAATCCCATTGGGTTGAATTCAACTACAATAATGATAATGGTAACAGTAATAATACCCATCACAACAACCACATGATGATAAAAGCAGGAACCAAAGGGAGAATCCTGACACTTGTCTGGCACTGCCTGGTGCGTGTTCATTGTCTTGGTTTGATTAAACATGTAGCCCAAGTAATGGGGCTCAGTGGCTATGGGTCCTCCTGGTCCCAGTGGCTCTGCTGCAGGCGTGGCCAACCTGGCATCATCCTCAGGCCTGCGTCTGGTCGCCCAAAGCCTAGCCTGGGAGTCCAGTCGTAATTCTGTCACCTTCTCCCCAGCTAGGTTGGCCTGGAGGTTCTTGGAGGCCCTGGCCTAAAGGGCTGAGGGGCATTTGTCAACGTTTCTTCCTGAGGAGACTCTGGCAGTTGGGGTCAGGACAACCAATTCACAGCCGAGAGCAAGGGACCAAGAGTGGACAGAAGACTCACCAGAAAGAGCGCTTCCTCGTTTCCTCTTGTTACGTGATAAACTCACGTATCTCTAGGGAGCACCCTCCCCAGCCCCACAGCGGCAGCCCTGAGCTCGTCGGCCTCACAGTGGCCTCCTAGGAGCCCAGGCTACCTCCCCTCCTCTCCTCAGAGCCGGCATCTCCCCTCCTCCTCTCTGGTTTCACAGAACGAGGCGAGTCCTCTTCTTTCCAAGGCCAGTCACTCTAATTTGCCCTTGACTTTGTTTTCCCCACTTGTCCATCTTTTGGGCTGTCAAGTCTCCTGTCATGTATTTTTAGCAGCTCCTTCCACTTGGCCTATGAACATGCTCGTCAGTCCCGTGTTAAAACAAAACAGAAATTCATGACCTCATATCTCTTCCACCTCCATCCTTTCTCCTTTCCTTATCATCCATTTATACCCCCTCTTTTTTGCTGGGTTTTTTGAGGTAAAATATGCATAACATAAAATTGACCATTTTAAGCTTTTTGAGTATATAAATCAGGAGCATTAAGTAAATTCCCATTGTTGTGCAGCCATCACCGCCATCATTCTCTCTCTGAGTCGCTGTAATCCGGCTGCCGCCTACACCACTGCATGAAAACTGCGCTTGCGGAGCTCATGAACAGCCTCCTAACTGCTGAATCCAGGGGATACGCAAGCAGGCGTTGTCTAACTGACCTCTTGCAGGTGTGTGACGGTGGTACCATCGCTTCCTTTTGGAATGGCTGCTGCCTTTCACGCCTCTCATTCCCTCCAGCTGTCTGGCCACACCCACTCTCCACAATGCAGTCTTCTTCCTCTGCTTCAGATATCGGTTTCTTGGGGATCCATCTGCAGCCCTCTGTGCTTCACCCCACATGTCAGTTAGCTTTCGTGCTTTGGCCAGACACTGGACACTACTGTATGGAGGCGGAATATCCTAAGCTCAAGGCCTATTGCAGCTGAGAGAGGATCCAGAGAATAGTATGCATCCAACACCCCCGACCTCCTAAAGAAGCTTCTCCAGTATCCGTAACGTAAAAGCTGCAGGTAACTGAAGTGTGTCTGGTTGGCAGAGGAATGGGGCAAGTTGGGAGATTTGCTCAGTGACAACACAGGCCGGAGATAAGTTGATTTTGAAGTTCTTATGAAGCCAAGAAGAAATTCCCCAACCAACTACAGGCTAAACAGATGGCCCGCACATGGGGGAAAATATACTGTCCTCGCATCCTTGTGCCATCCTCAAAACTCTTCCTGATTCCTATAAGTAGGGCCTCGGTTCCCCAGCTGCCAGCCTTATAATCCACTGTTTAAGAAACAGCAGGAAGGAATCACTGTGTTCAGGGAAGCGCAGTGTGAAAATGTGGGCTTTCGACACCCCAGAGGGAAGAGAAAAGAGGTCTAAGGACAGGCATGGGCAGGAGGAGGGCTGGTGGAAGGTCCATAGGGACCCATATCCTTCTTTTCTAAATTGAACATTGACATTAGCACAGCCATACAATGACCAGAAATACACAGGCCCAGTCACACAATGGGTGCTTGGAGCTCTTTATAGAATACGATGGGCCCGGAAGAGTCCTTCTCTGAGACTAGCTGACTCAGGGCTTGGTGATTGCAGACCAGCAAAACCCACCCACCCAGTGCCAGAACACCGTGGCTGCCATCAGCCCTAGCAGTAACTGCTGGCATCTTAGGGAAGGATTTTTGAAAGTTTAGTATGGGTACAATTATAAACTGTTGTATGACCTGGTCCCTTGGGGAATAGGAAAATCACAACCCCCGGAAATGATTGATGATTCTCTGGAGAATTCCTGCTCATCTTTCAAGACTCAACTTATGTGTACCCCTCTTTATGAGGTCTTCCAATCCCACACAGAATGAATTTTACAGTCCTTCCTCTGTGCTCCTTTTGTATGCCTTTCTGCCATTTAATTTCTTTCTGTGTGTCATAATCATCTATTAACCTCTGCCTCATCCATTGGACTAAATGGTCCCTGAGGGCAGTCCATCTATTTCTGATGCCTACCATTGTTCCTGGCATATAGAAAGTCCTCAGGAAAATTAGGAGAAATTAATGAATAGTGATGAATGAATGAATAAAGATTTGAAGTGACTGGTTCTCAGGGCCAGACTGGGAAATCATTCCTTAATGATGGACACACATGGCTGTGTGTGTGTGATGCCTAAGATGGTTAAGGAACATCAGAATCATGCCAACCAAGAGGACATGGGGATGTGTAACCAGGAACTCGGAGGAGCACACGTTATCAGGATGACATGACATGCTGGGTAATCCCTGGATGACAACCTCTTTCCAGTGTACGGCCCCCATACACTGGAGCATTGAGCTGGTCAGGCCAACTTGTGCTTGTTTTGTTCTGTGGAGTTCTGAATAATTTTACTACTTCCGCCCTACCCCAAAAGACTGATTGACTTAAGGAGAGTGTCTCTGATAAAAGTATCCTTATAACCTAACGAATTCAATACAAAACATTTAGAAAATGATTGCAGATCTGGTCAATGACTATGGTAGGTGTTGGTTCACTTATCCTGAGTCAGCTCCTTACCTGGTCTGAGCTAGAGCCCAGGATTGCCAATGTAACATCCTCTTCACTGTACCAAAGGGTCAGTGTTGGCCCATGGATGGAACAAACATTAGTCCTTTCGATTTTTATCAGGCTGCGTTTTTTGTTGTTGTTTTTTTTTGTTTAAGAGAAGGCTCCAGCAAAGGGGAGAAGGCATTCAAGTTGTGTGAGTGTTGGGGAAGAATGAGAAAAATGCAAAGTCTCTACTGAAGTGAAACCGTATCACGCTGGCTCTGAGAGTTGAAGGTTTGTGCTGGAGCAGGGGAGGAAATAGAGCCCAGCTCCCTCAAGCCTGGTGGGCTGCTTAGCACCCCAGGTTGGAAGGTCTAGGGCTGGGATAGCCTCCCTCTTTTGCATTATTTCATTAGGCTGTTGACAAATAAACACATGGAAACAATCCATAGCCGGGAACCGATTACATTTTCCTTCAAAGGCACGGCAGGCCCTGTATCTTCTGTGAAAAATGATCTTAATCACTCATCGGCATCTAACCCACCCTCACATTTTCCGAAATTTCTTCGTCATGCTTTTCAGAGGGTTTGATTGTTGTTCTGTGCCTTCTACAGGACTTTGCACAGTGTTCACCTTGCTCTTCTCTCCATCCTGGAGTCACTCAAGGCAGGGTAACAGCGGAGCTGACCTCCAGAATCATCATCCTTACAATGGAAGCTGCCCGCCCCACTGTGGTGGCCCATTGAGTAACCCCACAAGCCAGGGGCCATTTCTGCGGAGGCAGAGTTAGTTCTCTTTGCTCAGTTATGTGTGCAAAACCAGAACCTTCTCAATCAGACTTTAAACACTTAGGGTATCAGTACTTCTGTATCATCCATCCTCCCTAACACTCTGCAGGCTATACAGTGGGTCCCAGTCTATGCCTTTTCATTCATTGATTGAGCGTCTAGCATCCTCAGTGGGGTATAATGAACTAATTTCTCTCGTGTGCATCTAGAATGGTACTGGTTATGTACCATCCCTGGAAGAAAGGCAGAATGGTCACTATGATGGTATTTTGTGTTCTCTGGTTCAGATGATTTCAGAACACTTCTGAGGTTGAACAGTTCATTCTCGTAGTGCCAACAGCAGCCTAGAATCAGGTTAACTTGGCAGCTTGCACAGCAATTTCCCACTGGGTCATTGTGAGCGGGGGCAGGAGGTGTTTCTTGGAGGTGTGTCATTCCATGTGTGTTTATGCAGGCTTTTCTTCGAGAGAGCATACCGCCTCAGCCTGACAGTCTGTTTATGCACAGGCCTCCTGATACACTGTGCACAAGTTAAAATGTCCAATGTGGAAAGTATTATAACAGCTATGCAACCACCTTTGATTAGAAGCAGCTTTTGCTTCAGATATGATCGGGGTTACCAGAAAATTGGGCATGTGCAGGGGCTGGCTTAACAACTTTATTTTTTCTCTGCTCTTGTTTATCATTTTTTTAACCTTGGGAGGTGAATTCTAAGGTTCTGTGTTCCCTGTAGAGTGTCCCATGGCATTTACATGGAGGAGCACAGATATACAGACACGTGAAAACCATTTAGAGTAGCAAGTAAGCTTTGGAGCATGGAACTGTTTGAACGTTTCATTCTCAAGCTTTGGCTCATTACCTGAGAGGTGGGGATCTCTTCAACAAAAACAACAAACCAAAGCTAACCAAGTACTCAGGTAGCCAGTGTCTGATGGCCTTGGCATTCTGTGTTTGGAGTTCCTTAACTACCCAGGATTACTGAGTGTGGAGCCGTGCCCTCCTGCAGGTTCCCTTGTAATCTTATCTGAAGTACGGCATGCTTTTGCAATGAAAGGTAGCCAGGATCCCACCACCTGTCGTGCAGTTTGTGTGAGGCGTAACACTGCTTGACTGAGGGCTTGTTGGGCTGGAATGCAGCCCTCCTTCTGTTTGCCAAGGCCCTGCTCTCTGGGTCAGCCCAGAGGATGGGACATCTTTTTGGGAATTTGTTAGCTCTGGGCTTCTTTTACCCAGAAGCACTGCACAGTGTGTCTGCCATGCCCCTCACTGTGCCTGGTGTTCCCAGCATCCTTGGCCTCCTGATGTCTCTCAAGTTCTCTACTCTCACCCAAGTAGAGGAGACCAGGGTGGAGGAATTTCTCCCCTAATGCCATTCTCCACAAGCCGCTCATCTCCCTTAGTCATTTTCAGCTTCTTAAGTGCGATCCCTGCCCACAGATACGCACACAGCCAGGATTGTCTTGCACATCCACACCCTATAGGAATGTGATATATAGTATGACAACATTGTGTGACCTTAAGTTATGTGGGTTTTTTTCTCCCCATAGTTACATATTTTGGCCTTCCCTCTCCACTCAGCCAATTTAAACATCAGGCTGTTCTATGGAAAGGGATGGGGAAAATAGGAAGCAGAGAAAATGAAGAGTTATCTTGACATATGTTTCTAGAAGCTGATACTCTTAGGGGAGTAGTGAGGATTCTGTGTGCAGACAAGTTGGGACAGACATCCCAAATGAGTGCTGAGCTCCCCACTCCTGCTTTCTTTAGAAAGGGTCCCCCGGGGTGAAGGGTAGACACTCTGTGGCCTAAGATTCTCCTGCCCCAACATGGCATGAAATGAGTCGTGTGCCCTCAAAGGTGGCACAGGAAAGCTAAGGGAATAGTCAGACCTAAAGCACCTCATGCCTGGAATGAGGGATGTTCTGCTGGAGACTCGTGTGGGCTGGAAACTGACAACCAGGTGGGTGAAGGGCACCTCAGCAATGCCTGCATGGCGCGTGACCTCCCACCCGGCCCCTTAGCACTGTGGAAGCTTCCCAGGATATAGACACAGTCCTGAGAAAGCAGAGGTGTTTGAGTTTACACTTCTGCCACCCCAGCGCAGTGGTACTCAAGCATGAAGTTATAGAAAAGCAGGTGACTTGCACACCCCAACAATGAGCAGGGGTACAAACCTGCTGTAGCGTCCGTATAAATAAGATCCTCTCCCCAGCCTTTCTTCCACCTCACAGTACCCCATCTCTCCGTCCTCCTTACACTGAGTCTGTCATGTACCCACATTCCGTCAGGGGAACCAATGAATGCCATGGGGCTGCTGCAGTGGGGTGTCGCTTGAGGGGCTGCAAGGCTGAGCCCAGCTGTTACTGGATGGAAAATGAGTTTGAGGAAACAACTGTGTGCGTCAGCTGAGCTTAGGTCTCCTCCCACACCCTCACCATGCGGCCAGAGTGAGATGCGGGCTCGTGTTTGAACATCGTTCTGGGCCCCTGCTATCTCAGGCAGCCCTCCATGGAGATTCCAGCCCTGTCTCTGCAGTCTGGACAAGAAGGCTTCTTTGCTGCCTGGCATCCAGGTCCAGCTCTCCGACTTCTGAGTGAGATCCTCACAACACAGCAGGCTTCTTGGCCAGCAGGGCTGGTACGTCCAAGGTGTGACAGGATGTGCAGAAGTGAGCTCTGGGCTGGAGGCAGACCACCATCCGCGACATCCTGGTCCTGCTCTGGCAGTGGCTTGAAGAGTGACCAGAGCACTTTCCCAGACTTCTCTGAGTCCCTGCTTCCTCCTTGGGAAATGAGGAGATTGGTCTAAAATAATCTGTAAGGTGCTTCCAGCTCTTCAATGTCTGTAGCTGACAATCCGATATTCCCCCTTTCCCTGATCTGGGGCAGCAGTTTAGCTCTTTTAAAAACCTAATGGAGATCCTGTCCCTTTGTATGCCTGGCCTTTTAGGGTTCCCTTATGGGGACCCTATTTTAGATGTTTCACATAAGTGGAATCATATAATATTTATCCTTCCGTGTCTGGCTAGTTTAACTTAGTGTGATGTTTGCAAGGTCCACCCACATTGTAGCATGTATCAGAACCTCTTTCCTTTGTATGGCTGAATAATATTTCAATGTACCACATTTTGTTTATCTATTCGTCTGTTTGTGGATAATTGAGTTGTTTCCACCTTTTTGGCTATTGTGAAAATGCTGCAATGAACACTAGTGTACGAGTATCTTTGGTCAAGTTCCTTAAACTCTCTGTCTCTGTTTCATCATCTGTAAAATGGGCATCAGGGGGTAGCTTCCTGCTGGGCTTATGATGAGGATTAAAGGAGATGATGCATGTTTAGCAATGAGTATGGTGACTAGCACAGGCTGGGCTCAACAAATGGACACATTAGTCTGTGAGGAAATTGGATTTGTTTTGCAATAATTCTAGTTT
This sequence comes from Lagenorhynchus albirostris, assembly GCF_949774975.1. Lineage (NCBI taxonomy): Eukaryota > Metazoa > Chordata > Mammalia > Artiodactyla > Delphinidae > Lagenorhynchus > Lagenorhynchus albirostris. The sequence goes on along the minus strand of NC_083107.1, from coordinate 73,845,690 downwards.
TTCAGGAGCTTACCTGCTATGTAAGTGAGAAAAAAACTCTATTCCTGGGTTGATGATAGATGAGCATTTCAGCAGATGCTAGCACTGGCTGTGCTGTCCTAGTGACACCTGGCTTGCCAAAACAAGAGCATTCTTCTGTCCCTTCAGATGCAGACAGGTGTGCTTTCTATGGCTGTAGTGGAAGGATTCCATGTTTTCCTCTCGGATTTACCTCAGAGCCTCTGATTCTAATGGGGCTTTGGCACTTTGGTGCTGATTCTTTTTACCCAAGGTAACTATTCCAAACACTTACTGTTTTCATGACACCCTTAACGATTCCTTCCTTTATTACTTTAAGTATATGACCTTTTTTTAGGGAAATGAGGCTGTGAGTCATGATCTATTCCATCTCCCTGCTCTTGACTCTTACAAAACCTCTGCACCCACCCCCACTGGCTGCACGGGTTGAAGCCATCACCTCTGCCTGCCCTCTGCATCACATCCTTTCCCGAGCACAATTGTGATTCTTCTTTCTTTCCCTCTCTGTTGGTCCTTTTTTCTCAGTCTATACACATGCTCATTTCTCCTATTTTAAAGAAACAAAACTCCACAAAAATAAACAACAACCCTAAAGCCCTCTTTTTACCTTCTGACTGCTTTAATTAGCATCTCCTTTCTGGCTTCTCATTCGAATGTTTCCAAGGATTACTAATCCCCTCCATTTCTTCACTTCACTAAAGAATTTCTTCTCTACAGAATTTCTTTATCTACAGCAGTCTGACTTCTACCCATAAGGTCACAATTAACATTCTAATTTCCAAAACCAACCAACAACCTTTAGTCCTTATCTTACTGGACTTTTTTGCTGCATTTGACACCGTTCCTCACACCTTCATTCTTGAGGCTCTGTTTCATTCATGACACCTCATTCCCTTGGTTGTCCTGGGACCTCTTTGCTTTTCCTTTCTTAAATCTCCCTCGTGAGCCCAACTTCCTCAATTCTTTTGTTTCCTAGAGTTTTGTCTCAGGCTGCCTTCTCTTCTGACAATAAATACATTCTGGACACCCTTGTCCACTCCCATAGTTTTGGCTACCACCTACACTGATGGGTTTTTGGTCTCCTGCCCATACTTCTCTGAGCTTTAGACTTCAATTGCCTACTGGACGTATCTACTTAGATGGGCATCTTGGTATCAACATAAGCAAAGCTTCATTATCTGATCCCCAAAATCACTTTCTTTTATCAGTTGATGGAGATCCTATTCCTTTCTCGCTGGCAATAGTAACCGGCAAGTCATCTTCAATTCCTCCTAAAATGGTTCTGAGGCTCTGTTTCTCTGTGCATGTGCGTGTGTGAGGGAGTTTCCCACAAAGCGTCAAATCATTCTCCAGACACCAGCTGGGTGTCCTATAATTCAACTCTATTCTGACTCTGTCTACCCAGAGATAGCATCAGATTCCACAGGTTGACGGCTCAGTCCTACAAGACTGCTTCCCAACCCCTTCCCCCTCTCACATCAGATGCCAGTGGCAAACCCAGTTTATCACCTGTGCTTCTGACCTACTGGCTGTAAATCAGAGGTTCCCATGACCCCCTCCCCCAGTTCGATTAATTTACTAGAGTGGCTCATGGAATGCAGAGCAACATTTTCCTTACTAGATTACTGATTTATTATAAAAGGATATAATTCAGGAAAAACCAGATGGTGTACATTCAGGGGCATTAATTACATTCGCATTGTTGTGCAACTATCACTACTGTCCATCTCCAGAAATCTTTACATATTGCAAAACTAGAGCTTTGTACCCATTGATAAATCAATTAAATAAGGAGGTCATTAGCCTGAGGCGGCTTTGATGCCTTAAGTAGCCTATGTTGGCAAACCCAAACCTAAGCCTGTATTACCTCAAGGTTAGGAAATCAAAACCTAAGGACAACCAATCCAAACAGTCAACTAGACTTTCTCAAATAAAGCAGCCACTTCAGCTATAGCCAATCAAATAATTTCCTTGCCTTCCATCTCTTCTCTTTACACATCTTTCCCTTAGCTCTTAACCAGGGTTTTGGTACTGCCTAATTTGTATTGTTTTCTGCTCAAATAAACTCTTAACCTTTTTAATCTGCCTCAGTTTATCTTTTAACACCATTAATCAGTAACGCCCCACTCCTCCCTCCTCCCAGCCCTGGCAACCACCATTCTACTTTCTGTCTCTATGAATTTATCTACTCTAGGTACTTCGCATAAATGAAATCATACAGCAGTTGACCTTGGGTTCCAATATCTCCACATCCCCACCAACACTTGTTTTTGTTTTGTTTTGGGTTTTTTAAATATAGTCATGGGTGTGAGGTGGCATCTCACTGTGGTTTTTGATCAGCATCTCCCTAATGATTAGTGAGCATTTTTCCATGTGTTTATTGGCCACTTATATGTCTTCTTTGGCGAAACGTCTACTCAAGTCCTTTGCCCTTTTAAAAATTGGGTTGTTTGAAAACAATTTATTTTTAAAAATACAAATCTGACCATATCTTTTCTGCTTGAACTTTCCTTTGTTTCCCACTGTCTAACAGAAACCTAGCTGAAATCACCTCTTTCCTTGCCCTCCATTGGCTCCTTGGAGCCTGTATTTTCTGTCTGCATAACCTCATCCTTTATGACCCAGGCCCACCTCACTCATCACTTCCAATGGGAACTCATTTTCATATATCCAAATTGGGTTACAGAATTTTCCCAGAGCTTGCTTTGATTTTAGATTTATTCTTTTGTATCATAAGTAGCTATTTTCTTTATCACACTGTGAGCTTCCTGGGGGGAGGTCTGTATCTTATCCCTTTTCCCAACATTCAACTGAGAATCTGCTATGTAATAGAGGCTCGGTAGATTTGAAGAATAAGTAAATGACACGACAAAATTCCTTTAGGGTAGCCCTTCACAAACATTTTGGTCTCAGGAGCCCTTTACACATTTCAAAATTATTGTGGCCCCCAAAGACTTTTACTTATGTGGGTTTTCGCTATCAATATTCACCGTATTAGAAATTAAAACTGAGAAACTAAAAATGATGAATTCACTAAAAATACTAATCATAAACAAATTACATGTTAAAAAATAGCATATTTTAATGAAAAATAACTCTATTTTCCAAAACAATAAATGAGAAGTGGGGCATTGTTTTACATTTTTGCAAATGCTTTTAAAATATGGCTGTACAGGGCTTCCCTGGCAGTGCAGTGGTTAAGATGCCGCACTTCCATTGCAGGGGGAGCGGGTTCGATCCCCGGTCGGGGAAGTTCTTCATGCCGCAAGGTGCGGCCAAAAAAAAAAAGAAAAGTTCACCTCCCCACCAGGGACTTCCCTAGCAGTCAAGTGGTTAAGACTTCACCTTCCGATGCAGGGGGTGCGGGTTCGATCCTTGGTCAGGGAGCTAAGATCCCACATGCCTCAGGGTCCAAAAACCAAAACATAAAACAGAAGCAATATTGTAACAAATTCAATAAAGACTTTAAAAATGGTCCACATCAAAAAACTCTTTAAGAAAAATATGGCTTTATAGAAGACTGTTCAGCTCTCATATCTGTTTCTACATGCAGACTGTTGAGATATATTGTTCTGGTTGAATTAATGAAGAAAATTCAACTTTGCATGACATATAGCTGGAAAAGGGAGGAGTATTTTAATAGCTTTTTCACATAATTGTGGATCTTCTTCAGTGATTCTACACCAAAACTCAGCCAGTGGTGGTTTTTTAAGTGCTAGTTACCCCATGGAATCTGAAATCACATTAACGAATTTTTGTACGCGGTTACACTATATCCTTGGTCTATCTTGCTCTTTAAATAGAAACTTTACACATGCACAATTTTATAACACACTATATCGGTCATTCTGAAAACATTGGTTTACTGCGTTATACCAATCTTCCAAATGTTTGACTGTGGCATTTCATTACACAATATCAAAAATCACATTCATTAATATCACCACTCATCTCCCTAGAAAGGTGTCTAAGTATTGGAAAGCCGTCAAGTTCCTAATGGAAACACCAGTTTTCCAAATGTCTCATTTTCATTTAAAAGCTTGCATCCTATCATTGGCAACAAAAACAAAAACTTGAAATGACAGGCTTATTTTATTCATTTTCAAAAAAATATCTTGCCAAGTACCCAAGTCTGAGTAACTAGAGTCAGTTTTTCTGTCAAGTAAAATTGATGCTCTATGAAAAAAAAACAAAAAACAAAAAATGACTTATTCAGCTTGCAATTCAAACAACAGTACAAGTGTTTTTCCTTGAGCCAACCATGGTACTTTAGGACACAGCAGATGTGCTAGGTGACTACGTCCCATTTCATCACATGGAAGATTGAAAGGATCAGCTTTAATAAAATTAATAATTTTTACTGCTTATTCAAGAATATGTTTTAATATCTTTTATTTAATCCAGTATACCCACAATATTATTTCAACATTTAAACAATATGAAATAATTACTGAGAAATTTTACATTCTTTTCTTGGGCCAAGTCTTTGACATCTGGTGTGTATTTTACACTCACAGCTCTTCTCAATTCAGACTAGACACAAACGTGCAAAAAGCCACTAAGTCTACTGGATTAGACAACACAGAAGTAGATCTTTCATGAACATTCTTAATCAAAGCTCTTTTTTTTTCCTGTGAGTGTGTGTAGGTGAAGAATACAATGACCGCTAGCGCATTTCAGTACCACTGCCTGCGTTCATGCTAAGGTACCAGCAGTTTTACGCACCATTGCTATTGCCCTGTCAAGACAAATGTCAACACAGAAGAAGGCAAAGATTATCTTGGCATCATTATGAAGGTTGTCTTGAAAGCCCCTGGGAACTCCAGGGCTCCATGGACCACACTATGGGAATTGTTGGGCTAGAATTAAGTAGGCTCAGACTCTGATGCCTTGGTTTTGGCATTTTGCTGCCTATGTGGGAAAAACAATCCGGAGCTGTATACTCCAAGAATAATGTACACATCACTTCATTTTGGACACATCTAAGTCTAAATTATGTCCATGACCTTGCAGAAAAAATATTAATGAAGTCACTTCCAGAGAGAGCCTTGAGAGTTGATTTCAAAGCCGGTTTTGTTTTATGGAGTAAAACACGTCCATTGAGGGGAAACACCGCAGAGCTGGTCAGTGGCTCAGGACGCAGTTATTTGCGTTGCAAGAGCTTCCACATCAAAGCTGAGAGCAGGGCAAATGTTTGTCAGCCCCAGTGCAGGTGAGATCAGCGTATAACAAGTGGGTCAGTGGAAGGTGTCCTCTGAGGGAAATGTGGATGGGGCAGGGTGGCAGCAGTCTGCTAAGAGCTGGAGCGGGGGACCTCCGGCTCCTGTCTGAATCAACAGCAGGCCTGTCTTTGCCTCAGTCTCCATGAGGAGTCAACACAGGGGAGGTTGTGGTTACGGCCTCTGCGTCGCTTGTCCAGGGTTTCAGGCTTCCAGGTTCTTTTTTTCAATGTTATCTCATCTGATTTTTCACTCAGTTGGGAGAGATAAGCAAGACAAACCTTATTCTCATTTGTCACAAGATAGAGGCCCAGAAGAGGTGTGCCTTGTCCAAGGCCACGTAGGGAGTCTCCTAGTGACCTTCCCAAGGCCACCGCTGTGTGTGGGGGACTGGAATTTAGACTTCTTCCAGATTTCAGGTCTCTGAGGGCTCTCTCTACTCTCCCCACTATGGCAGGTGTGGACGCTCTGAGGGATCCTGAGGCCACTATAGTGTGTGTGTGCGTCTGTGCGTGTGTGTGTGTGTGTGTGTGTGTGTGTGTGTGTGTGTGTGTGTGAGAGAGAGAGAGAGAGAGAGAGAGAGAGATTGAGAGAGGAGACTGTTACTCTTCATGTCTGCACAGAAAGACTTCTTCTGGGGACTTGGAGGGCTTTCCAGCCCAGGCTACTCCTTGGGTGGAAACAGGGGCTATTTATCTCTGGCTGGGAGGGTTCCCTTGATATAAAAGCAGGCTTTGATTGGGAGACCTTTGATCTGTGGGTGCAGCTGGCTTGAAGTTGTTTTCCTGCTGGGTTTCAGACACGATGTATGACGGCTCAGAGCATGCAGGGACTTCCCGGCAGATTCCAGCTCCTTTGGTTATCACCCTCCACACACCAGCGATACGGGTCTGGGAAGCATCTGCAAGTGGCTGATCTCATCCTGGCCCTATAGAGGTTTCTCAACAGTCCTGACATCTAGACGCTTCGTGATTACAGCCTGCCTCATTATATTTTATTAGGTGTCCAGGTCTTCACATTGCTCCCTGTAGACTCCAGGAGGTAACTTTAAAATTTTTCCTGGGGAAAGTGTCTGAGTGACAGAGAGACAAGTTTTTGACATGCTGCGGCCCTCAGCCGACCGCCTGTGTGCCCGCTCTGCTCACACACAGAGCAGCCGGCCTTGCCGCACAATCGCCTTAGCTCAGCCATTAAACCCTGTTTGAAGTTTTATTTCCCTCTATTCTTGCTATCTCAATGGGCAATCGCTCCCAGGACATTTTGTAACAAATAGCATTTTCTGTTCTGCTGAGAACACAGACCCCTGGCCTGCAGCCTGTTTATATTTGAGAGCCTAGCCCATCCCTTCCCCCCAATCTGAACCTCATTCTTTCTTGTTCCTTGTTGTTTTTTTAAAAAATATTATCTTTTCCCCCCGAGGGCCTCAAGTGTACAGAATTGAGGTATACGTATGCCCCAGTTCATGTCACACTAACGTCAAGGCCTGTCTTGTTTTGTTTTACTTTCCCCCCACCATCTCTATCCCATCCTCTCTCCACTGGAACCCACTTGTATTGTAAGGCCTGAAATGCCATTTGCTTCCTGGGCACCTCTGAGCCTCACAGGGCCCCAAAGGCCTCGCTATGAGCTCCCAGCTCTCACCAGATATGCCCCTACCCAAAGGGAAATGTTCCCCTCTGCTAGTTCTCCTGTCAGCTGGATCAGCTGCCTCCTACCCGGTCCTCGACCTAATGGGTTTCACCTCCCTGCCAGGCTGTGGAATTATTCAGGCTAGCCAATCACACCTTCCTGTGGGCACAGGGAGCGCCCACCTTCCTGTTACCAGAAAGCCTGCCTTGCACAGTCCTTTCTGGTTCTCTCTGCTCCCAAGTACAGCCCCGTGGGCCCCTGTGTGGTGTGTGGTGACTGTGAGTTTATGTGACTGATAAACTGTCAGTCTCACCTGTTCAGTGTCGGGGGAGTCCCTTTCTCACCAACAAATTGAATAGTAGTTGGTGAGGATGGTACTCCAGGGCTGAAGAGATTGGGGCTTCCTTGGACACAGAAGAGCAGGGGCCTGAACCTGTACTTACTGGGAGCCTGGGTCATCAATGACATTCTCAGGAAGTCCTCCTGAATACCTACTGTGTGCTTTCGGGCTGCATGGGGAGGAGGCTCCCTGCCACCGCCTTCACTCTAGCTCAACACCCCTCCCTCAATTAACTACTCTAACCACTTCCCGCTAGCCCCTGCCTGCTCTGGGTTCTCCCGTATACCTGTTCTTTACACTGAATTCCGAGTAGTCTTTATTTCTTAAAGGCAAATCCAGACATATCCCTTGAATTTTCAAAACCCTTCAAAAGCCCCTCACTTTTACTAGTATTTTGGTCATCCAGGGAGGATAATTGGCTGGGGGTCCTTTTAGTTTTATATGATGGATAAAAATATAAATGTTCCTCACCAAAAAAAAAAGAAGTTTGTATATAGTTTAATTGTTTAGAGTGGTGAGCTTTTAGGTGTAAACATTCAAAAAACTTGAAAAGGAATTCTTTTCATATTACTAAGACTGTTTTTGGATTATACTAATCTGAAATGGTTACATTGTTTTACATGGGTATTTTTAAAATTTAATTTAATTTTTTATTCAGCAGGTTCTTATTAGTTATCTATTTTATACATATCAGTGTATACATGTCAATCCCAATCTCCCACTTCATCACACCACCACACCCCCACCCCCCACCCCCCTTCCCCCTTCATTGTTTTACATGTTTAATGTCCACCAAGCTGAACCTGAATTTTTTTTTAATCTGCCAAGAATAAAAGTGAGAGGTTAAAAAAAAAAAAAAAAGCAGCTCCTTATTCCCTTTTAGCATAAAGTCCCTTTAATGATCAGCACACAAGACCCTCCCTGAAATGGCCCCAAACTCTCATCCCAGGCCCCGCAACCCTCACATCTACCCTTTGTCTCTCCTCTATTCCCAGAAGAGCCTAGGGCGTCCACACCCCCATGCATTTGCTCCAGGGGATTCCTTTGCCTTGAATTCCTTCCCATTCTTTCCTTCGGAGTCAATCCCTCTGTCAGGTTTCCCTGATTCCTAGTGGCTCCTCCCACTGGGTTTTCCAAACAGGTGGGGCTTGAAATCCAAATTAAGTAATTAACCAGGCGAAGTAAAGAGAAAGCAGAGAGGGGTATCCCAGGTGGAGGCAATTGCCTGGGCAAAAGCCTGGGGTGGGAGGGGGTGTGAAGGATTTGTGCAGTAGCAGGAGGTAGCTCAGGAGGGCTGGAGAGAAGAGTGGCTGTGGTGGATGTGTTGCGGGACCAGCGTGGCCAGGAAAGAGATCAAAGAGATAGGCGTGGACTTGGTCGAAGTGGGACTCTGGCGACAACGGTGCGGGGAGAGGTGGGGGGAGCCTCCTGAGGGGTTAAGCAGGCAGAAGCCCGCCAGCTCGTGACTGGGTTTCATCAGCCCATCCCGTGGCTCTGCTCAGCCGCTTACCCAGCTGGGGCCTCTCTCCTGCGTCCTGCACCCCAGTGAGCTCCCACTCGTCACTGGCGAGGGGAATCAGCCCTCCTCAGCTCCTGGGAGCTGTAGGCATCGCTCCAAGGGTCCTGGGACTTCTGGCTCAAGGATAGCTGAACACAGGTAAAGGCTGGACTCACTCCTGAGGCTTCAGACTGTGTTAAAGTTGCGCCTCACCTGAGTGGAGTGGTTTCTGGGGGATTGAGGGGGGGATTGGGCGTGGAAACCCCACGGCCAGGGGAAGTTCAACAGTGAAGCTGAGGCCCAGCTGCCTTTTGTGTTTCTGCCAAAGGCACTGTTTGCCTCAAATGGCTTTGGAACCTCAGGCCCTAACCTGGAGGATATAGGTGCCACCAGGAAGGAGAACAAGGGGACAGGGCCCAGTCTGAGCCAGAGAGCCCTGTGAGGGCAGAGCTTGTGCTGCAGGGGCCTCACAGAAGCCTGTGTTTTCATTACTAAGCAACTTAGGAGGAGTGAGTTTGGGGAAAGAAAGACGGTGGGTAATAAGTCTGTAATAATGGCTGCCATGTGGAGGGAAGGCAATGTTACCCAGCTAAAGAACTAGAAAACATGGTTTATATTTTCAACAGTTGGAGAAAGAAATGAAAACTGAATATTTGCTGCACCTGTGAAAACATATTTGATCATGATGGCAAGTCCAGCATTCTTAGTGCAGGATTCATATTTCATAACTCGTGTTCAAACAAGAAAAATGATTATAATGTTAAGTATTTCCTGAGTTTATTTTGATGGATGACAGAATAAGTACTGTATCTTTCACTCATTAAAATACAGATTGGTGTAATTTAATAAATGAACTTAATACACAGATGTTCCAGGCTGTTTTAGCAGGGTGTATATTAATCAACTTCTTTCTATATGATCCTCTTTTATATTTTTTAAAGAAACTTGCAGGAGCCAAGAATTTATTAGATTTGCATGCTCTAGGACGAGTATCCGATGTCAGGTACATGCGGGAGTGGATTAAGATGAAACAGAGCCAGAGTCTGCAGACTGGCCAGACCCCCTCAAGGGTCGTACCCGGCTCCTCCCAGGGTCCTCTCAGAGCCCCAGGCCTGTGCCAGGTCCTAGGTGTTTGCTGAGTTTGCTGGCTGCTGCCACGGCCTCCGGGCCACTCAGAGGTGCCTCCGGAGACCCAGGTGGAAGGTGGTGGCCTTGGAAATCTTGGTGGCCTGGGCTGGACAGTGGCTCTGCCCGGGGCAGAGGCTTCAGCTCAGGGGAGCCTTGAGGGCCCTTCGCAGCGTCCCTGGCCTCCCCCAGCATTGTCACTCTCCCTTTCCTCACTCTCTCTTGGCAGCACGTTGGGGGCTGTGCTTTCTTCCCTCTGTGCTTGTTTCACATGAGGGAAGCTTGTCTGGCTGACGCTAAACTCCTGAAGGTAGGGGCTGTGCCTTCTCCAGCCCGCACAATCTGTGCTCAGTGAATCTGGTAGGTTTGTACCGAATCCATGTGTCAGAGAGTCAGAAACCCTGGTTCAGCCATCCTAGAGGGCGCACGGCATCCTAGAGGTTGCACAGCATCCTAGAGGGTGCAGGTTGGGAGGAGGCAGGCACCGTGAGGACACAGTACTAATTGACCTTTCTGGGAAAGGACAGAGAAAGCATGAGAGCAGAGACTTCACGTCAGCCGCCCTCTCCTCGCCCGTTGCAAATCCTGGTGATACAAGGATGGCGGGAGTTGTGTCTGGCTGGCAGCGGTGGTGGGTGGTGGAGAAGGCGGAGGGGAGGCGTCTGAGGCCAGGTACCTCATTTCTGCAGCCTGTTCTGTCCACACAGAGCACTTAGCTGTCTCTCAAAACATCCTGCACACTCCTGCTCGTTCTGGAACTACAGTGATACTGCTTGATGAGCCACACTGGATAGGAACCCCTGCAGGGCCAGGGGCCACATCTCATGCATTTCAGCACCTCTCTCCTCATTAGAGTTTAGTCCAGGCCTCCCAGCCCTCCCCACATCGCCCAGGTAGCTACTCACTGCTGGCTGGCTTCAAGCCAGCCACCCAGAGCACAGGCACTGGCATCTCTCCAGCTCTCCCCAAGGTTGGGTGCTGCCTGGTGGCTGCAGCCTGAGCTGGCTCATTCCCCTGCAGCCCCTCTGCACCCTTCGGTGGCTCATCAATCACGCGGGCAGGTCCTGTGGGAGGGTAGTGGCTCTGCTGTCACATGCCTGTTTGCAATAAGCTCTGGCCATAATCATTAATCATTCATGGAAGCTGTGGTTAGCGGCCCTCAGTCAAGGGGATGGTTTCAGGTTTTTCAGGCTAAGTGCCTCTCCAGCAAGCTTCCTCCTCAGCCCTTTCATGTCCAGCCATTTGATGTTCTGTGCATGCCGAGCTGGCCACCAGGGCCAGGCTTTGTTTTGGAGGGTTGCTGTGAATGCTTCCCTCAGGGCCAGTGGAAGAGAGTTCTGGGTCCCAGCCCCATGTCTGCACAGGAAATAGAGCTTGGAGGATGAATCTCTCTTGAGCACTTGCTGAGCGCCCACTTCTCTGCTAGACCATGGCGATCTGAGAGAAGTTACTCACTCTGCCCTCAGTCCCCCATTTGGGGGCAGAGCTCATGCAAGACAGTTGGCCAGCACAACTGAATTTATTTGGGCTAAGAGGTCTGGAACAGCCCTTCAGTCTGTGGGTTTCTCAAGAGGGTAGATGCTCAGAGGCTGGGCAGTATGGGGGAGGGAATGGAGGGAATCACAGGCACAGAGGCCACAGGTAGGGGTAGCTCTGTGTGTGCAGGGCTGCTGGGTGGCCCTACTGTGTGGCCTGAGCTGGTCCTTGAAGGCAGACTGAAGCTTATGGATAATGGTCTGGAAACAGTGGTAACAATAAAAATCTTTTTGTTTTGTTTTGTTTTGCTGGGAGAAATGTGAGAAAGATGAACTTTATGTTTAATCTGAAGGTGACGGTGTTTTCTGCAACTTACTAATATGGTCATCATCAGAGTACCTGAGTTACTTGAAAAGATGCATAATACGTTGGCATGGGCTAGAACTGGGAGAATCTGGGACTAGAGTTCAGTTGGGTTCAACAAATACTTCTCAGCACCTCCTAGGTGCTAGGGCCTCGGCCACAGGGAGAAGAAATGTCCTATAGATGCACGCTCTACCCAGAGCCGTGCCTAGCATCACAGCTCCGAAGGGAGGAATTCCAGTGTCTGGAGCTACAAGGGCAGGGGCCGGGGGCAGGGGGTTGAAGATGGCCCTGCTGACACGTGAAGTCGACATAGAGATGCTGCTGATACCCCAGCCTCCATTTCAGTATCTTTCCCAGAAAACGTTTCTCGCGTGTTCAGCCATTGAGACCTTACAGTGAATAAATAAAAGAACTCTGGGGCTTCCCTGGTGGCGTAGTGGTTGAGAGTCCGCCTGCCGATTCAGGGAGCACGGGTTCGTGCCCCGGTCCGGGAAGATCCCACATGCCGCTGAGCGGCTGAGGCCGTGAGCCATGGCCGCTGAGCCTGCATGTCCAGAGCCTGTGCTCCGCAATGGGAGAGGCCACAGCAGTGAGAGGCCCGCATACCGCAAATAAATAAATTAATTAATTAAATAAATAAAAAGAACTCTGGGTGTTCAGAGTCAAGAGAGATTGCATCTGGTCGAGGGTGTAAGGAGTGGCTGCACATAGCAGGTGGGATTTGGCAGAATTCTGGAAGGCCAGGAAAGACTTCCCCGGGCAGAAGTGGGCTAGGAAAAGCTTGCCAGGTAAATGGAGGGGGGACGTGAAGGCACAGAGGGTAGTCTGAGTTGCTGGCAGCCAGGGTCCTGTGCCAGGGTGCTGGCAGATTCGGCTGGGAGGGCAGGGTGGTGTCACACAAGATGTTCTCCGCCACCGGAACAGTCATTCTCCTGAAACATTTCTCTCTGTGCTTTTCTCACACTGTCTCTTCTTGGGAAACTTTTCCTCTCTTTGATTCCTGGAGCATTTCTCCTCATCCTTCAAGATCCAGCTCGAAGGCCACCTCCTCCGTGCAGCATTCCCTGACTGCTGTGGCCTGCAGGGATGATCCCTGCCTCTGGAACCCCACGCTGGGGAGCGGGCTGTGCTGTTCGCCACCCACTGGGAGCTTGTTTTGGGGGGCGGGGGGGTGACGCAGATCTGAGACCTGCTTCTGCCACTTACTGCCTGGGTATCCACCTCGATTTTCTCATCTGTACGAGGGAAGAAAATATTGCAAAGAGTTTTGAGTAGCAATAAATAGAATAAATCAAATGACGTGTGTAATGCCAGTTACAGAGCCTGGCACAGCGTAGATGCTCAGACAGGGCACAGCTCCTTCCCACTCCCTGACTTCCTTCTATCTCACTGTCAGCCATCTACACACAAGCCTCTGCAACTAGGACGTGAGATCCATGGCATAGAATCCGAATCTTGCACAGTAACTGGCAATCTGCTTCTGCAGAATTCCTTCCCTGTGGAGAAGGAACCGAGCTCTTCAGGGCGATTTGTAGATTTGGGAATCAAGTTTGTTTGTTTGTTTTTCTTATGAAGGTTCTGATTAAGCCAGAAACTTCCTGAAGTCATACAATTCCCCTATCCCCAGAGAAGGATTTGAATAAAGTATCCTCTTGCTGGAAGGAAAATTAGAGATAATTAGTCCAGTGGTTTTCAAAATTTGTAAAGGACTGGAACCATTTTTTCAAATGAAATTTTATATGGAACTTGAAGCAGTCAAAGCATTATTTATGAATATCTTAATATTTATTATTAATTAATGATTAATTAAATCACAATAAATAAACCAGCAAACGTATTTATCGTATAATATCAAGCTTATAACAAATAAAAAAGCACAATGAGATTGTTTTGATCAGTGCAAAAAATTAGAAATTAAGTGTTATGGTGATCCTTGCTGTGTTTTAGTTTCAGAATGCAATTCATGCATATATTTTGTTTTCACAGTCTGGGGAAAATCCTGACTGGCAGTGATGGGTAGATCCAAACGATTGCTCTTTTGCAGCAGTTTGTCTTGCAGTCTCCACGTCCTTCAGTTAACGGGACAGGTGGTGGAAGGGGAGCTCTGTTTTGAGGCTGCCACAAAACTGAGTTAAACTGGTCACATAAGTTATTGTCTGTTTGCACAGTGTTAAAAATGGCTATCCTTCTTGTTTTAAAATCACACTTTCATCAATGCCTAAAAATATTTTTAAATATAAAATTTTGAAATAAAACATAAAGTAACTTCTGGGGTCTTTAGGGCCCAGAGCGTGTGATGGGAAATTGCTGATTGAATCCACCCCTTTGTATCACAGATGAGTAAACTGAGGCCTGGAATGTGACAAGGTCATGTCAAGGCCACATGGAGGATAGGTGCTGGGCTGCGGTGAGAACTTAGGTCTCTTGTATCTCACCTCTGGGCCTTTTCAACTATATTCTCTATCTATTTTTCCCAATTTGTATTAGTAAAAAAGTGTTTTGTTGTTATTTGTTTTTAAATAAGTTAGATACCCCAACTGTATAGTTTGGTTTATATTCAAGGCCTTCTTATATTCCAGGGACGAGCATGAAACTGCTTACTGGAATTAATAGTACAACCCGGAAATCTCCCTCCATGTCTTCCTGTCTCACCAGGAGAATTCTACCCCGGTGATAGATAATTGAAATGGATTTGGCTAGCCGGCCTATATAGAAATGATGATCCTATGTTTGTTCATCTGTCAGAAGAGTAAAGAGCAAAGCTGGTAATTTGTGTTAACTAAGAGCTTTCATTATAAGAGCTCAAGGGAAAGGGTGGGGAACAAAACATTTTGTCGTACAGCTGTCCCGGATCCTGAGGATGATTTGTGTAGTTAAGGAGAAATTCTAATAATGTTGAGCGTATGGAAAAGTTTAAGGCAAAGATGATGGGTCATTTTCCAAGTGTTCGGGTTGAGCGTCAAGAGTGTGCAGCTTCCTTTCCCGACTCCTGCTCTTCCTGGCAGGGCGGATCTCACATCGTGCCTCCCACGTGCTGCAGGGGTGACTCTGCCATGAATTCCCAGTTCACAGATGGTGCCACCCCAGTGGGTCACAGCAAGGGTGTGAGTGTCACAGAGGGAACCCAAATTTCCCACTCTTCGCCCAAGAAGGTAAGAAAAACACTTGCTCTGGAGTGCACTGGATGCTTACTCACAGCTGCTACAGTCTCTTCTTCAACCTCTCACTCCTGACCTCAGGTTCTGTCTGGCAGGTGCTCAGCACCCAATTCCAGGGAGCATTTTAAGGGTGACCCCTCTTATCTTAAGGCAGCCCTTTGTGGGGTTGTTCTTACCTGTAGGGAGACCAGGCTAACGGTCCCCATCAGATGCCTCTGTCCTGACATTCTTCCTCTGCCTGCCCATCCAAGAAGGCTTGAAACCCTTTCCCAGGAGACAGAGCCTCTTCTGCCCTGGAATTGAGGTTAGGGATGCTAATACCGCAGAAGAGGGAGATAAGGATCTAATCGTCATGTTGGGGTGAGTGGCCTGTGTTGCCTCTTCCCCAAGAGCAGACATTTCTACAGGGATAGAAAGCATGAGGACCCCAAGAGGCTGGGATCCTAGGACAGGATCACAGAGAAGAGAGGAGAGGAAATAACAAAGGGGAGTGTTTGAGATCCTCAGGTGGTCTAGGCCGCCTGACCGGTTTTGCCCCAGGAAGAAGCAGGTGGAGAAAGAGCCCAATCTTGTGGGGCACTTTGAGGTGAGGCTGTTTTCCGCCCCTTGGGACAAGGATAGCCCTAGGTCTGACCATCCTTAACTAATAAAGGTGATGGTTAATTCTTCAACTTGCAACAGTGATCCTCTCTTCATAAAAAGGCTCAGAGCTGAGCTTTCTTAAAGAGCGAATTTCAAATAGGATTTGAGTCACATACAGAGAAAGTGATACCTTCACACCTCCAAGAGTACATCTATTATGCAAAGCAGAATTCTAATTGGACCTCGAAAGTAATTAAACAAAAACAAAGAGATTTTTTTTTTCCCCTTGTTAGAGAGTAAGGCATGACTGCATATAAACCATCTTTGCTGATTCTGAATGGTGTTACATTTGACTCAGATACAGGGACCCAGGGAGGAAGAGGGTGAGAGAAATGTGAACTTACTGGTCTTCAACATGGGGTACCCATGTGGCCTTACTTTAGCTGGTCCAGTATGGCTAAAGATACAACACAGAGTGAGGTACCGCAACCAAACTTTAAAAAAAATGATATCCTTTGAGACCAGCACGTGCACCATCATAGCTGCTGCTTGATCCCAGCTGTGGACAAATGAACCCCCCCCCCCCCCCCGCCTCGCACAATTTCCTTGGCTAATTAGGAACGTCTTCCCTTTATGGCCGCATCTCTCAGGCATTTGGAGATGAAGGCAAAGCTAAAAGTCTCTCTTTTTATTGGATTCAAATCTTCTTTGTAATGACATTGTATATGACGTGTTAAAGCAAGCTTGACAAAATAAACAGGGATCAAAATGTTTGCCAGTGAGTCTTTGTTAGAAAGGACTGCTTTTTCTCTTGGAGCCTTGGTTGACCTCCGTGGGTGAGGAGGGGGAAATGTCCCCAGGAAATCTCAAGAACCTCAGAGGAAGCTGTTGACAAGCTTCCAGTGAACTGCACTTTGCTTGTGCTCCGAAGGCAGAGAGTAACAGATGGACTTGGACAAACCTCAGGCCGATGAGTATAATCTTCAAAAGGTAGTTTTCTTTCTTGTTGCTTTTTCGCTGGCGGCGTTACAAGCCCATGCTGCGGTGTTTCTGGGCACCGTGGTGGAGTCCTGGTCCGACGGCAGTTTTTAAGAAATTATAAAGAGCAGCTAACTGGAGTCAGGAGCTCTGTGTGTCTAGACAAGTCACCTAAGCTGTTGGTGGTTTTCTCGTTTGTAAGGAGGGATGACCAAAAAGCCTACCTGTGTCTCTGCGCTGTTATGAAAACTGGATGGGACACTGGAGAATGGGAAACACTTTGAAAGCAACTCAGAGGCTGTGACAACTCAGCGGCAGGAGCTCAGGAGGGCTGTCACACAGAGAGGCAGGTCGAAGAGCCCTGTGGCAGAGCAGGGCTAGATCCAAGGGAGCAGAAGTGAGCGGAGAAGCAGTTGAGTTAACTTCGGAGAGCAGTGGTGGTTTCTGTGACTGCCCAGACATAGCTGTCTTCACGTGGAGCTCTACTCCTCCATCTAGTCCAGCCTTAGAGGCCTCTGGTCAAATGGGAGCAAAGAGCAGCTCTGGAGACAGACTCGGTGAATTAATCTCAGAGTTTCCTGAGCGTGTGACCAGAGGCAACGTCTCCTCCCTCAAATGTGTAAGGCCCTGCCGCACTGAGCAAGAGGTGAGTTGAAGCCTCCATTTCCCTGAAGTCCTCGCCGCCCAGTTCATCTTATGGTGCTGGGGCAGAGGTTGCTGCAAAGTCCACAGTGAGGACAGCAGGGGTGGACTCCAGTAAACAAAGCACAAATGGCAGTAGTTCAGAAAGATGCGTAACTTCTAAAGGTGGCTTGTCTTTTCGTTGGCAATTAACCTGAAGTGAAATTGTGAAAGGTGCTGAATGCCGCGCAGTCTGAGCACCGGACCTTGGGGAGCACTTGCCTTCAGTGTCAGACTGGCTTGGCCAGGACTCAGGTTCCTAACCACCGACCTCTCGTGGTCCATCTGAGCAGAGGTAGAGGCCCTGAAACCCAAGTCTGGGCTGACTTCACGGCCATTCATGTTTTTCAGATCCCTGAAATTGCTGGGCCGGGGATCTAGTTAATGAGGTGGACAGCATCAACCCTCTCCTTCCCTGCCCCGACTCCCAGAAGAATCCAGGACTCTGGTCCAGTTAACTCCCCAACAGAGGTCAGAGCTCTCCAAGGTGCTGATGCTCCAGGCCAACTTCCCCAGAGGGCATATTCCACTGCAAATGTGCTTTGAAGCCCGCCCAGGTCACCTGGGGGACCTTTCTCTGCCTCCATTCTTGTGACCAGGAGGACCCTCTGATAGAGTTGAGTGGAAGAAGTTGCTGGTTAGGCTGTCTAGATTGGGGTGGGAAGACTGACCAAAGGCTCCAAGCAGACTTGAGGATGTAAATGAGAATGATTCCTCTCCAAGTTGCCTGGAGGAGCCTGGCTCAAAATGCCTTGGAAGCAGCCGCCCTTGAGTCAGATATGTCCACACCAGTATATTTTTTTCTTTTTCTTTCTTTTTTTTTTTTTTTTGCGGTACGCGGGCCTCTCACTGTCGTGGCCTCTCCCGTCGCGGAGCACAGGCTCCGGACGCGCAGGCTCAGCGGCCATGGCTCACAGGCCCAGCCGCTCTGCGGCATGTGGGATCTTCCCGGACCGGGCCACGAACCCACATCCCCTGCACTGGCAGGCGGACTCTCAACCACTGCGCCACCAGGGAAGCCCCACACCGGTATGTTATCATCACCTCTAAGAAATAGAAAAATGCTGCTTTTTAGCAATGCTGCTTTTTAGAGTCTAAACATGAAGGGAGCAACTTGGGGCATCCTCCTGGTAGACTGTGGATGTGACCAGTGAAACCAACAGAGGGCTATTTGAGCAGTTAGGCCAGAGATGAGTGTTGAATTAGGACAGTAACTTTATCACTGGGAAAATCCTAATGGCAACACCAGCATGCCTTAGTGATTATTGGATAGGGGCCGGCACAGAGAGGAGTTATCCTTGACTCTCAAGTTAATTGCTTGGGAAGGTGGGTAGGTGATAGTGCCATTCACCAGGAGGAGCAGCAGGGTTTCTTCGGAGGTGGGGAATGATAAGTTCGGATTATAAATGTTGAGTGTGAGGTACTAATGGAACTCTTAGATGGATTGTCCAGCAGGAGTTGGGAACACAGTTTTGGAGCTCAGCAGAGAGGTCAGGGCCAGTGATCGAGATCTGGGAATCATTGAAGAAGAGGACATGGTTGAACAGATGGGAGATGGCAGATGAGATCAACCAGGGAAACTGTGTGTAGAGTGAGGGGAGAGGAAGGCAGAGAATAGATCTTGGTGGGATTTCTGCATTTTCTGGGTGTGCTGAGGCCGAGGTGCTGATCAACGAGTCTGCCACAGGGCTCTCATCAACTGCTCCCAGACCCCTTCACCACCAGTCTGACATCAGCCCAGTCACCTCTTCTCCACTCTCCTCTGAAATATAGATAGATATAAATGTAGATTTAGATTTAGACCGATTTATTTTAAGGAGTTAGTTCCTGTGATTATGGAGGTTGGCAAGTCCAAAAGCTGCAGGCTTGGCCAACAGGCTTGAGACCCAGGGAAGAGTAGATGTTGCAGTTTTGACCCTGAAGCCAGTCTGGAAGCTGAATTCCTTTCTTGCGGGACGTCAATCTTTTTTTCTCTTAAGACCTTCCACTGATGGAACGAGGCCCACCCACATTATGGAGAGAGCGATCCGCCTTATGCAAGGTCGATTGATTGATTGATTGATTTTTTAAACGTCTTTATTGGAGTATAATTGCTTTACAATGGTGTGTTAGTTTCTGCTTTATAACAAAGTGAGTCAACTATACGTATATCCCCATATCTCCTCCCTCTTGCGTCTCCCTCCCACCCTCCCTATCACACCCCTCTAGGGGGTCACAAAGCACTGAGCTGATCAGGTCTACTGATTTAAATGTTCATGCCATCTAAAAGAAATACCTTCACAGCAATATCTAGACTAGTGTCTGACTAAACACCTGGGTGCTGTGGTCAAGTTGATACATAAAATTAATCATCTCGAGGTGGGGCACCCCCTGGCAGCCTTGCAGACAGGTTCAGATGAGAGTAAATAAATAATAAAGCATAACCTGTATCTTCCTCATTGCTTTAATGGCCAATGCCCCCACACACGCGCACGCACGTGCACACACATGCACACACACACACACGCAGGGTATGGAGGAGCGGGGGTGTTGGTGCCCTTCTCAGGAATTTGTCCACATTTCTATCCAATCACATTTGCTCCTTCCAACCTGATCTTTCCCGATTCTCCACCCTAATTCTCACGTCAGTCCCACTTTGGACACTCTTCTTTGTTCTCTACTTGGAGATTCTCCCTCACATTTGATTCTGGTATTTGATCTATTGCACCTTCTAGCAGGTAATGGAAGCTTCAGCTCCCACTCTGTCCCATCTAGCCGCACAGGTATAAGAAGGTTTTAAGACAAAGAAATTTCTCATTTCCATTTCAAAGTTGGAAAATGTGAGATAGAAAGGAGTTAAATTACTTGCCCCCAAAATCTTCCAGAGGAAGTCTAGTGCTGCCAACAACAGGGTTTTCTGCATAGCCACACCATTCCCCATCTGTGCCAGACTCCTCGGTGCATTTTTCAAGCTTAGTGTCCAAGACATCTCCAGCCTAATAAGAATAAGGTGCCCTGGGCTGGTTCCCAGCCAGGGTGGGAGTGAGCAAATACGCATTCCTTTGAAGCCGGTTTCAGATTCTGGAATGCTTTCCTGGAAACCACACAGTCTCAGGAGAGATCCATCACCTCCTGATGCTGCCTTAGGTCTAGGTCAAGATGGGCCCTGGACCTCTGAGTGAGACAGTGTCTGCCCTGTTGAGCAGCTTCCTGTGTGGTGGCTGCGGGATTTTCTCAGAGCTAGCCTAGGCAGATCTGGCTGAAATTCAGTGCGAACTGCCCACCTCATGTCTCTCCCCATCCTTGTCTCCACTCACGCCCCATACTTCCTCCAAAGATTTAGTCCTTGGATGTCAGAATAAAAGGCCCAGGTCCCGAGGCACAAGCAGAGAAACTCTTCTTTGGGTGTAGACCGAGAAACATTCTCCTGTCCAGGCCCGGGGATCGAGGTGGGCTGCCTGTTGTGTAGTGACACCAAGATGTCTTAGGAAGGCAGCTGTGGAGGCAGTCGTGTGAGCACTGGACAAGGAGTCATGGCCCTTGAGACCATGTCCTGATTCTGCTGTTCCCTTCCTGGTGACCTCAGGCGAGTCACAAAGTCAGAAAATGGTAATGCCACGTGCACCCTCGGAAATCATCTTCCCATTTGTTCACTTTAGAGATGGGGAGCCTCTAAGAGGTCACAGCAATGGCTTAAGGTCCCAGACCGAGGCGGTGTCAGAACCAGAAATAAAATGTCCCGACCAATATACTTCCTATGAGTGTCTCTGTCCCTCCTCAATTCTTTGGACCGCAGATTTTTCTCACATGTCAAACGGGGGCCAGTAACATCTGCCTCTCAGGACAATTTTAAAGATCCAATGCAATCATGGATAGAAAACGGTTCTAGAAAAGTGCAAGTGTTGGGTTTTCAGGAGACTCTTGAATCCCAGGAGTGGCACAGGTTACCTTCCCATATCTGATACAGCCCAGCTAGGATGTAGGTATGAATTCCAGGATGAGGGATGCCAGGGATGATGCCAGCTGATGCTTGTGAATATGTCTGTTAAGATACTGAAATGCTTGTGGTCCCAGTCTCCCTGGGTGCCCTTCTGCCCCCTTAGCCCCTCCCCCAGTCATTACCGGACCTCCTCACATTCCGGGAATTAGAGGGTAAACATCTGGCACAGCAGGAGGTCTCTAAGGACCCTGCTGCAGCCCTACTGCCACTCAGCATCTATTCTGAGCGGTCAGGGTTCATGCCATACCTATATTTTAGTTAACTATTGATATGCAACAAACCACTCTGAGACTTGGTGGCTTAAAAGAACAGTTTATTATCATCTCTCAGAGTTCTGTGGGTTAACCAGGCTCAGCTGCATGTTTTCCCGCTTGGAGTCTCTCATGTGATTGAGGTCAGATGGTGTTGGAGTTGATGTTATCTGAAGGCTCATCTGGGCCGCACATCTAACACAGCTTGTTTCAGTGGCTGGCACTTGGTGGTTGGCCATCAGCTGGGAGCTCAGTGGGGCTGTCCACCCTACTAGGGCACCTACATTTGGCCTCTCCAAATGGCTTGAGCTTCTCACAGCAGGGAAGCTGATTTCCCAGAGGGAGCATCCGGAGAGCCCGCATGCCAAGGGCAGGAAGCCAAACTGGCCTGGCGCCATCTCCACCACATTTGACTTGTCACAGCCGCCAAGAGCCCTCCTAGGTTCAAGGGGGTGGGAGAGTGCCAAGATCAACTTGCAGAAAAGCATGTGGGTGGCAGAAATTGTTGCGTTCATCTTTGGAAAATAGAGTCCGTCCCTGTCACCATGGGAAAAGCTCACCTGGCCAGCACTTGGTCTGTCTGACGTCCCCTTGCCCTTCCTGTAACAGCCCTTTCCCCTTCCCAGGAATGCCTCCATCAGCTCCAGTCGGAGAATCCCCTCCCCTCTCTGGAGCTTGCTCTCCTCTGTTCTCACGTCTCCATCTGAGGAAAGAGCTGCCAGTCCCTCTAGCTCTCACACCAAAGAACTCCGCGGGTACTTTTGACTAGATTCGCGTCAACTACAACGTGGTGCCCTGTTTCCTGGCCAAACCAGAGGATGATATTAACCTCAGGAGCCAGTGTGGAATCTCATCCCCTGGGTGTGTGTTGGCGAGGAGGGGGCGTGGCAGGAAGCATTGCTGTCAGTGGTCTTTGGGCAAAGATTGATTCCTGCCAGAGACTCGAGTTCTGAGATGATGACTGAATACAGTGGTGTGTCAGGAATAGGCAATTTGAAACGGCTTTGCCTTCCCCAAGTAGGTCAAAGCCCCGCATGCTTGTCATCCATCCTTACCCCTGCGTGCAGGCTCGTCTCTCTGGGCTGAATTCTGGGTGGTATCTGGACAGTTCCGCTTGCTGCTCAGAAAGGCTATGTCCTCATTTTCTGCAGGCCAGGGCAGGGCTCAGCATCACCGTCAACCGCCATTGCTATCTAGAGCATTCCATGTGCCTCATTTCCCTCCCCAGCGTGAAGTGTGGCTGCATCTGCAATCCGGGTCTCTGCCATGGACTTCCTAGCAATTCTCCCCGTCGAAACTTTGCCAAGCTCTCATAGGGAGAAGAATTTGTATGACCTTCCATTCCACTGAAGAAAAAGCAAGTGGCTCTTGGTCTCTCTCCCATCCACCCAACCCCCAATGTGCTTTTTAGCTGAGGGAAAATCTGTTATTCATAAAGAAAAACAAAGGATGATAAATTATAGGACCTTGTAAAATATATTAACATGAATCCACACTTTCTTCTGGATAGTTGAATTTAGAGTGACATCAGCCAGACTCTGCAGCTTACGCAGGAATGCCAGCCTTCCTCAGTTGTTTTTCATTCTTTCGGTGTGATTTCACAAAGGCCTGGCTAAGTCCGAGGCCTCCATTGTCTCCCGGCCAGCACGCGTTGTAACCTTGTCCACAGGTTCATTACTCTCTGAGTTAGGAGCTTCATTAAAATGATATGTCTCTCTCAGCGTTGTAAATGACAAGGGACCTTCTAACCTAATGTGGCCTCATTAGGTGACAGGAGAGAATTAAATGTCAGGATGCAGGGTGGTAAGGTTTTGATATTTATGAAGGTCAGATGAAGGGTGAGTAATGTAATGGAGTATTCCACTTAAAGTCAGACCAGTGTTCCTGGGAACCACTGTCACGGCTGCCCTTTGGCGGTCTAAGAAATGAATTTTCTGTAGACTTTGCTTGTATTGCAAGGTTGTGGACTGTCCAGTGTTTACGTGAAGGCACAACTATATTCTAATTATAATTGGAAGACTGGTTGGAAAAATAACTGGAAAATGTCCAGAAATAACTTGTTTCTGCCAACTGTCTTAATCTTCCACTCCAACCGATTATTCGTTGGTTAATTGGTGTTTTGCCAAAGCAGAGGTCTCAGGAGACAGGCAGCTTTGCCCATGTGAGAATCCTTGAGATTTGGCTCTGCTGGATTTCCTGTCTTCATAGACCTTGTCTTTATCTCTTCAAGTAAATAGAAGTGTGGTTTTAAAATCCAGGCCCAGTGCAGGTCACTGGCTTGGGGCTACTCAGTGGAATGAGGAAGAGGCTTTGGGTCTGCAGGGAATTGGCATTCTGATTGGCAAGAAGATCTGGAGGCAGTAAGAGCAGGAGAGAGTTGGGGATTAAGGATGCTAAGACTCACTGGGGTGGTCCATTCCAGGTCTAAGAAGTGTGTCCCCTTAGGTTCCCAGCACCTTGGGGATTCAGAGAAGAGCCACCATATAGGATTGTGTAGCTTTTGCACAAGAGCACCTAGTCAAAGGGATGGTCAGTGAGCAAGTTTTAGCCTGTGTCCCATTTACCAAGCTGGTGCTTGGCTGCATCCGCCTGGAGCAGGGGCTGGGAAACAATAGCCCGTGGGTCAAATCAGGTCCACTGCATGTTTTTATAAATAAAAACATTTTGGAACACAGCTACGCTCATTTGTCAGTGTGCTGTCTATGGCTGCTTTTGTGTGACAATGGAGACCTCCTGGCCCATAAAGCCTAAAATATTTACTATCTGGCCCTTGATAGAAAAAGTTTGCAGACCACTGATCTGGAGGTAGGGGCACCTTTTTCTAATTTGCAAAGGCTCTGTCTGTCTTCCAAGCCAGAATTGCATCTGAAAGGTGGGGGCCGGCTTTTTCTAATTTGCACAAAGGTGCCTTGTGAATGAGCAGGCACCTTAGGATCTATCTCCTAAGGAGGAGATCCCAGCCCTGCCCCTGAGGGTGGGGGTCTTGGGGAGCAGTGCTCACAAGGCCTCACCCCAACCCACGGCAGGCTGCTGGTGACCACACAGTAGAAAAGCCACAGGCTTGATGCGCAGAGAGGCTGTCCGGGGAGCGAAGAACTGGTTGTAGCAGCTCCCAGAGGTAAAACCAATGCTTTCCTCGCTCCTTTTCCAAATAACCGTAAAAGAGAAGGTTTGTTTGGGGGTCTTTGTCGCTGGCCACTCCATAAAGAAATGCAAACTGTCTCACGAGTTATCATCAATCACTTGTTTACACAGCGGGGCTGATTGACGCGGTTTATTTTTCTGTGGTTTTTCTTCTAATCTAAAGTGAAACATGAACTAGAGAATTCATGAGTTCCCTTCACCTTTTGCAGCCCAGAACCTGCAAGGAAGGTGACTGTTTTCACTTGTGTGAATATTATACGCCCCATCTGCATCTGGTCGCACGCATGTGAAAGATCTGATCAGCTGGGCCTGAGAACCTGCAGGAGCCCTTGTCCTTCCCAGGGCATTGATGCGCAAATCTGGACCAATGATTTGTAGGACATCAGGCTGGATGGGAACTCAGAGTTGTTGTCTTTTGACAACTCTGGAGTCCCTCCATTGATCAGCCCCAGTGAGGTGCAGTGACTTTCCCAAGGCTTCGAAGGACCCGAGGGTATCTTCTCTGGTCAACCTCCGGCAGGCAGCATTTGAAGTCCAGGCAGGAGACCCTTGTGGTAGGAAAGAGTGCCCTTGGTGGTCCAGATGGCAGGGACCTGGTGGGAATGATCACGTTAATTTCAGCATGCCCTGCACCAGGTCAGTTACAAAGCTCTTCTCATTCCTGATCTCATTTACTTCTCCCCACTGTTTTATGAGACTAACGCTTTCTCCCGTATTCCATTAGCTGTTATATATAGTTTAGAGATAATCTCAAAAAAAATCTAGCCAGATGGGATGGAATGATAAATACAATGGTCTGCACAAGTTGAAGGGATGATACTATAGGTGCTTTTTACTTTTTTTGATAAAAAAGAGGAAATAAAACACCTCTGGCTTTGGTAACTGTGAAACAACCTATTTTTAAAAAGCTGACTACACAAAATCAGAACAGGAATGGCCTGGCTACAGAGAGGTCATGAGGACAGACCTGGGGGCCCATGGTGGGGGGAACTTGAATCAGGGATAAGGAGACTGCCGTAGATGACAGTGCCACAGGAGGCTGCCTTGCGTGGGACACAAGAGTCCAGAGCTGCTAGTTGCCCCTCCCTGGAGGAGAGAGATAATAAGATGGGCAGGATCCTGAACCCCCAAAGCATTAGAGGGGGCCACTTCCAGGGGCTGCAGCCACTCTTGCCAGACCCCTGAGAGATACTTTCCTCTCTTCCCTGCTTCCTGGCCTTGTGCCACCGGCCTGTTGCCCACACCCTCTTGGAGGCTGTGGGAGCCCTAGAACTTGGCCTGGGTGTGTCATGCAGGATGTACACAATCCCAAGATTTGTTTGGAGCCAAGTTGCCCGGTGCCCCCCATACCCACGCTCACACATGCCTACACGTATGCTCATGGTATTACTCACACTGTATTGGCTACAGAGTCTTTTGTGGGAGGGCGGCTGGCTCTGTTTCAATGAACAGTTTCTTCATAAATAGGATGCGTCAAGTAGCCGTACTTGGCAAGTGAATGAAACCCTGCAAAGTAGGTTGGGGAGTAGTTATACTCTTAAGACACACTGGGCTGGATACGCTTTCATATGTGCGTGTGCGTGTGTGTGCATGTGCGTGTGTGTGTGCGTGTGTGTGTATGAGATATTTTGACTGAATGAGGTAGGCTTTGAGGCCTGGGAGAGCATAGGAACACTGGGACGTTTTGTGGAAACCACCTCTTGTTCTATGAGTCCCAGCTTTGGGAAAGGCTCTTATTTATTTGGGAGGTTTGACTGGGCTCTCGCCCTATTCAGTGGCAGCAGATGAACCTGATGGTCTGTAAAGGTCTGTCCTGCTCGGCAGTAGAGAACAACCAAAGTCCCTTACATTCAAGTTGTCTGTGAAATGCACACTCAGCTCCGGTTGGAAGGAAGCTTTGTCTTTGCAAGGCCGGTGGTTGATGAGTCCTCTGAGCAGTCCTTCCCTGTATGCCTCGCCCTCTCCCTCTCCCTGGGAGTTGGCTGAATCATTTGACTTTGGTGGAGGCCACCTAGGGCTCCAGAGCACCAGAGCTGCAGTTTCCGGAGTCCAAGAGCCAGGATTGTAGTTCTGTTGCTGCTGCTTTTTCCCCTTCTTCTTCTTCTTCTTCTTCTTCTTCTTCGGCTGCACTGTACGGTTTGTGGGATCTTAGTTCCCTGACCAGGGATTGAACCCAGGCCCTCGGGAAAGCGCAAGGAGTCCTAAGCACTGGACTGCCAGGGAATTCCCTCCATTGCTTCTCATAAGGAAAGAGCCCAGTCCTTGGGTTGTCTCAGCTGGAAGAAGGCGCCTCCTAGGATTCGCTTTCCTGAAGTCAGAGCCCAGCATTCTAAGGGTCCTGGGCAGTGCTGGGGAGGCAGGGGTGAGCCCCTGGTGTGTGGCGGGAGAGATCAAAACAGACTCCAGCCCTTCCGAGGGGCCAGAAGTGTTTTGTTTTGTTTTTTTAACATCTTTATTGGAGTATAATTGCTTTACAATGGTGTGTTAGTTTCTGCTTTATAACAAAGTGAATCAGTTATACATATACATATGTTCCCATCTCTCTTCCCTCTTGTTTCTTAAGCACTGGAGTTCTGCGCTGTGATTAGCCCAGCCGTGGAAAGCACAGATGCTCACACGTACCAAGTCTTTTTCTGAGTCAGACAGTTTTATACAGTGAGTGTGCCCATTTATCCCTGCTCAAGTACACTGCTGACTGACAAGTAGGGTCCCCCCGCCCCATTCCCATTCCTCAAGCGCTGCCTCTTCCACCTCCCTCCCTCCCCAGGCCTCTTCTTTAGGGAGTCTTCCCTGGTCATCCCAAGTCAGAGCCCTCACCCTCCGGTAGTCCAGAGTATCCTTGGTCTTTGCCAGGAGTGCCTGACAGGGTGAAGGCCAGCATGGGAAATAGCCCAGCTTTGCTTCCAGACTTTTCCTATAGAAGGTCTTCTCTCTCCTAAGGAACTGTCATCTGTAAGCTTGACCAGTTTGGGGGAAAAAAGGACTTAGACCCAGGAGCTTAACCAGGTAGATGGGGTTGATGGAAGTGAGGTCATGTGTGATCGGGACACCTTATCAGGAGGGTCACACTGACTTTTCCCAGCAAGTGCCCAAAGTATGGTGTGATCCAGGCCCCAAATGCTTGGTGGATGGGTCTCTGCTCTTCCCAACGTCCCACGGCCTTCTGTCTTGCCATGGGTGTAATGGAAAGTTTTAGGTCCCAGGGCTACATCTTTGTTAAAATCATTAGTATTTCAAAGAGATTATTTATGCCAACAGCTGTTCATCTTTTCCCTTAAATGACCTGAGGCCTTGACCACAGTCGCTTTTACCCCGGCTTCCTTTGGCCTCTGAGATGTGGAGGGCGGGCAAGGGTTTCCTGACACTCAGAGGGCCTTTGAGAACCAGTTACACAGCAAGGAGGTGAGGGGTTCATAGAGAGTTTGGCAGAGGATGGGGCATTTGTCTCTCCAGAGACCACATGAATGACTTTTATTATCTGATACTTGGGCTGCATTTTCTTGCACTATTGGGCATCACCAAACATTTCTGGGAGCGAGGGCAAGACAAATAGCAGTCTCTTGCCATTTGGTATAAAGTTTTTTCCTTTTCTTTGGTTTCAGTGTCTGCTGCCTCTTATAATTCCTGGGTAATCAAAAGGCATCTGACTGACAAAAAATATTTCTCTCTGGCTTCCCTGGTGGCGCAGCGGTTGAGAGTCCGCCTGCCGATGCAGGGGACACGGATTCGTGCCGCGGAGAGGCTGGGCCCGTGAGCCATGGCCGCTGGGCCTGCGCGTCCGGGGCCTGTGCTCCGCAACGGGAGAGGCCACAGCAGTGAGAGGCCCGTGTACCTCAAAAAATATATATATATATTTCTCTCTGTAGCCCAGAAGCAGGAGTTCAGAGACAGTCTTTGCCAAGAGTACATGACCGCATGGTGGCTGGCGTGTGTGGCAAGGGCTTAGTGGTCTTGCTGGCAGAAGAAACCATTAGTCGAAGGAAGATGGAAAAGACTTAACTTGGCCAACCCTCGTTTGGATTCTCACTCAGAGCATGGGAGAGCACAGGACATATTGCGTGGGAAAAGTATGATTTGGGGGGACTAAGCATGGTCCTTAAATCTCTCAAAGGGAAGAAGGAGAGGAAATAGGCTGTGTGGCCCGGAGGACAGGCGTAGGACTTGCAAGATGGGAGTTGTGTAGAGAGGTAGATCTGACACCAACAGAAGGCCGAACTTTCTAATCGTTGCCTCCAGTTCTGGGGAAAGACAGCAGAAGCTGGAGGAATACTCATCCCTGATGTTGCTAAGAGTGTTCCTATGATGCGTAAGACCTAAGAAGCCAAAAGTGCAAAAGACCGTACGATCTGGTGGTCCTTAATAAAATTACACACACACCAAAAAAACCTGATTAAAGACCTGACCTTTTAAAACATAACGATATTGCTCACGTTTAGTGCAAAAATAATGAAGCAGGAGGAAGGAGGAAAGAATGGTACAAATTTAGAAATTTACGAGACATTTGATTATCATGTATCTTGTAAAAGAAGTGATGATTCTTCATCCAAGATTAGAGTAATACTGGCAATCTTGGTCAGTACTTTATCTTATTCTTCAGCTCAAGGGTGAATAGCTCCTACTTGAACAAAGTCAAGCCACTCCTGATGTCTTGAAGGGAAGGGTCCACAGGATAGGTCCCTCTGGGAGATGAGGATGGCTGTCTCAGTTTCCATCTGTACCTCCATCCACACATAGCCTGTTCCCAATGCATATAATGGCAGCCAGGCCAAAGAAGGCTCCCAAGTGCCTTGCTGCGTGGCAAACCTCAAAGGCCTGCCTGGTGTCCTCCATCACCCCCGACCCCACCCTCGCCATGTGTCTCCTCATCTCTGCGATAATGCTAGTTGCTGGGTTGCTGTCCCACCCTTCTGCTGCTACACAAAGGGCACACTCAGGCAACTCGACAATAAAAGCAACTTGAAGGGAGACCAGCTGTACTTATAAATAAACATCCCAAGCACATTAATCTGCTGAAGGTTTTTATGAGGGGAAGCATAAAATTTCAAATAAAGGGCTAATGGGAAATATGTCCAAAATGTTGGAACTGGTGATGCTCTACAGTAGGGAACTGCCCAGATAGAGCCATAAAACAAAATGTAACTAACAGCTGATTCAGTTTTAAAACCTCAGCCCTCTCACTCCCACACCTGAGTTGTATATTTTATCTGAAGGGCTGTTTCATGTTCCAGAATCAGCTCTGTTTGCAAGCGAGCTGTCACAATTTTATGGCCTCGACTTTAAAGAGTAGGACATTTCTTTCCTGGAGAAGAAGGCTAATAGGAGGTAAAATGCAGGGATTATGGGCTCTCCCACAAATCCAGGCTAGCAGATGCGCCTCTTTTCTGTAATCAAAATGAATGTTTTCTTTGGACCCAGCTAGGAAGGCCCCTTAAAACATCCTGGGAACAGGAGACATGCACCAGGCCAGATAACAGATTGGAAGCAGACGGTGAGGAAAGCAGGTGCCTAGCCCTTTGGAGTACCTGCTCCTTTCCCCCTTCAGGACAGGTAATTTTAAAAAATGACAAGGTGATTTTCTTTTTTTAAGTGAAAAATGGGAGATGGCATATGGTTAGCATTGCTCCCTGCCCTGCCCTTCACCTCCGTTAACGATCTGCTTTCTTCCCCCGGCTGGGGCTATGAGGAGCTCTGTTTTGCATTCTTTTCCTCCTTAACTTTGTACCAGGCCATTCGAGTCTGCAGGAGAGGATACCCCACAAATAAGAGCCTTTGGAGTGGTGGAAAGAGCTTGGATTGGGGAATTAGAATGGGCTCAGATCCCTATTCTGCCACTTACCTGCTTTGTTGGAGCTCAGGCAAGTCTCTTATTTTCCATTTTTCTCATTGGGAATAAAAGGAAAAAACCCACCACCGTCACAGGTGCGTTGCGTGGTGGCCCCAGTGAAAGCTCCTTTTGGGGCAGAGTCTGACTGCCAAGGGTCAGAGTTAACTGTTGATCATGAACAAATACTTTCCCCTCTCTGAGCCTCAGTTTTCTCATCTGTAAAATGGGGATAATAACCCCTCACAGGGTTGTTAAGAGGATTAAAGGAAATTTGCACAGGAAGTGCTTAGCAGAGTGCCTGCCACGTGGTAGGCAGTCAGTCTTGACCATCATTGCTATTGTTGAAGCAGAGGTTAGGTCGTTTGGCATACAGTCTGACTCACCCACACACCACATGGCTTAAGTTCAGTAAAGGCAAAACCAGGCACTCCGTACCCTGCTCCCCTTGCTCGTGACGGAGCCCTTGTTTGATTACAGTTTCAACCATCTCTGGCCTTTGGCTGCCTCTCACTCTCAGGCCAGCCCGTACACTTTGGGCTCATCATATGAGCTTTGTTTACCAAGAAGGGTGACACTGCATATTGTCCTAGGATTTGACTCGGACACCCCTTGGGCTGTTTCAGCTGCCTTAGACAGGGCCTCCTATGTTAGCTCTAATCCCTGCATCCCACATACCAGCTCTGCACTGCTCTGCTTCCCTCAGGTGGGTGACCTCAACCCCCCATGAGAAGAATAAATGCCTAAAGTTGGGCAGGAGTTAGTGCATCCTGTATCTTTCCCCTCCATTCCTACATGGTGGGCCAAACACTACTTTCATCACCTGCTCTACTCACTCCAGTTTGACAGCAACACAGAGCAAAAGAAACACAAGCAAAATAAACAGACTTGCTAACAGCAATGGGAAGAATGGCAGCACCGAAGATAGTGCCGACGGTGTAAGTTTATGACCCACTCCCAGCATATTCCCTTGGCGGGTCACTCCTCCTCTAGGCTGGAATCGACTCATCTCACCCTCCTTGCCCACACTGCCTGCTTCATTGCTACCTCCTGTGGCTCTTTAGTTTCCTTGATTTTTTTTGTTGTTGTTGTTGCCATCTCCCGAGTGAGACTGAATTTATGGAGGATGGATACCATGGTCTAAAACCTGCTTGTTCCCTGTATCTCCCATTGCAGAGCAGAACCTTAATGAAGACTAAAGTAAGGGAGCCCAGGCCACATGGAAAGGCCATGCTGGGAGTGTTCAGCTGAGGTCCCAGTTTCCTCCCTTAAGGGAGGAAGCCTCAGAGACTTCTCCTGCGCCAGCCACTGCCTGCCCACAACGGCATGAGGGACCTGGATGAGAACCATCTAGCGGAGCCCATTCAATTCCTCGACCCATGAGAAATAACAATAATAAGGGATCGTTGTTTAATGCCATTGGGTTGAGGTGACTTGTTGAGCATTAATAGATACTTAGATCACTGATCACTTAAATAGCTCTTTTGGCTATTTGTATGGTCATGAGAGCCACAAGCCATGCCCTTTGGAGAGGCCTCAAGTGCCACCACCAGCTGGTGGTGGGCAGTGGCTCCAGGCTGTAGCAGCAGCCTCCTGCCCAACCTGCATGCCAGACCTCAGGATTGCCAGAGACCTTGGACTATGGAATTCTTCTGGCTGGCCACCTTGCCTGGGGAGGCGTTGGCTGCCTGGCCCCTGGGGAGCAACCTACCCTTCCTTCTCCAGCAGAGCTGGGAAGATATCCAGGGCCAGCTGTGTGCTTTGGAAAGCTACTTCTCTAGTTCCTCAGCTCTCTCCCCTGTGCAGGAGTATATGATTAACCTCTAGTTTTACATCCTGGAACTCCAAGTACCATATAAGGTTCAATATTTTTCAGGTGCAAGTTCTTTATTTGGCTTTTTGCAAATGAATACAACAACAAAATTCGAACATGCAGGTCCTCAGGGGGTAAATCTAGGAACCACAAGAGTAAAGGGGTTTCTAGTTACCCTCTGGCTTGTGCTCAAAGCCCTCACTGGGTGTGAAGACTCAGATTATGCAGTGGTCTGGGAATGGAGACTTGGACGATAGGACTGAGGTTCCCCAGAATTATAATACATGCCGTTAGCTAGCAAGCAGGTGGTCAGACAGAAAGGAAGGCCAGGGAAGGCTGCCATGAAGTTGTGTGATAAGCATGGTACACTCTTTCAAGGTGTGTTTTCAGCAACTATACTCAGCTGTCAGCTCTGCTATGGACTGAATGTGTGTGGCCCCACCCCTCCAAATTCATGATGTGAAGCCCTAATCGCCAATGTGATAGTATTTGTAGTTGGGGGATAGTTAGGTTTAGATGAGGTCATGTGGGTGGAGCCCCCATGATGGATTAGTGCCCTTACAAGAAGAAGAAGAGACCAGAGCCCTCTCTGCCATGGGAGGACACAGCAAGAAGGTGGCTGTCTGCAAATCAGAAAGAGGGCCCTCCCCAGACACTGAAGCTGTTGGCACTTTGATCTTGAACTTCCCAGCCTCCAGAACTGTGAGAAATGTTTGTTGTTTAAGCCACCCAGTTTATAGTATTTTGTTATAGCAGCCTGCGCCGACTAAGCCAAGCCCTAAAACCCTCCTTTTAACTTTGTCTCATGGGCCCAGGTGAACCTAAGAGAACATCTCCTCCAGCCTGATCTGCTCACAGGTGAAAGCTCTCATGACCTGGGGACTTGCTCAAGGTCACAAAGCTGTGTGGAGAAAGCCCTCCACATCGTGAGCATCCTACCACAGCAAAGCCTTGGCTTTCAAGTCAGAAAGACATTGGCTTTTACTGGTCACTGTGTCCATCTACACTGAAGAAAGGAGAGAACAGAGTCAATTATCCAGCTAATCCACCAAGCAAACCCCATTGATAAAAGAGGGAATTTCTTGACAGGGATTGGTTCTCTATAGGGATTGGAAATCCCTGGATGTACGCTCAGGATTCCAGGGCACTTTGTAGGAATATAGCCAGAGACGTAAATAATCATGCCCCTGTGTAACAGAGTCCAGTTCTCTTGTAGCTTTTGAATTCACAACAAGCCCAATTTCAATGGCTTTGCAGACAGAATACTTAAGTTCAAGTTCTGACTCTAATACTACGAGCTGTGTGATCTTAGATAAGCTACTTAACCTCTCTGTGCCTCAGTTTTCTCACCTGTAAAATAAATAATAGTAGCGCCTCCCTCATGGGATTGTTGTAAGGATTTTTATTTCGCACTCTATCTTAGAGAAGTTCCTGGTTGTTAATTGCAATGCTATTGTTTGTCATTATTTTGATCTGAAACTTAATTTTCATTGTAACTAGCCATGGGGAGCTTATAGCCCACAAGGTTACACAATGGTGTGTTTTGTGTTGACAGCATGTTGTTTAATAAAAATTTGAATTTGCATGTGCTTGATTGGGTACCCGCTCTCCACCTTGTCACAGTCTCCACCACTCACATTTCAGACATTTTTGTTACCAGCCGGGTCCCTGTGGACCCTAGGGTTTATAACCTATGGTCTATTAGGGAGGTTAATTGGACAGATTAGGACAGAGCATTCATGGGTGTAAGGGTCTCTGGTAAGGGAGCTGAGGTTTGAAGTCAGTGAAGGCATTTTCGGAGTGCACCACAGTAGCGGTCAACCACATTCCCTCTTCTCCTGCTGCTGCACCCACGCGTGTGGTGGAAATGACAGAAGCCAGAAGACTTTGAAGCAGTGACTGCCCAGAACACTTGTGTGCGCCAAGTCCTAGTCTGAAGGCTGGAAAAGACCAATGTCCCAGTTCAAACAGAGGGGCAGGAGGAGTGCCCTCTTCCCTAAGAAAAGGTCAGCCTTTCTGTTTTATTCAGGCCTTCAACTGATTGGATGAGGCCCACCTGTGTTAGGGAGGGCAGTCTGCTTTACTCAGTTTACTGACTCAGATGTTAATATCATCCAGAGACACCCTCACAGACACCCAGAATGACGTCTGGCCACATATCAGGTACACTGTGGCCCAGTCAAGTTGACACATAGTCAACTGTCACACATACCCTCATGGATGCACCCTGGTTTGCAGCTGTACGGTCTGGCCTTGTGGGCAGTGCATGCTGTGTGGCTTCTTCAGCAGCAGCACTGATCCCTTGGCAGTGTTGGATGTTCCTGCTCCTGACGGGGGCCGTGCATTGTGATGCCTGCCCTTTGGGGGCAGTCTTTAGCTCCAGGAGTGGAGCTCTGTGACGGAGGCTTCCCACTGACGAATGGCCCACAGTGAACAATTTCTCTTTGCTGTGGTTTCCTCACAGGATGTTTTTCTCCAGATTCTAGTGGGATGGAAGGGCTATTTCAACAGCTGCCACAGTGGCTGGGGAGCAAAGAGTCAGGAGGCTGTGGCTCAAAGGTCCTTTGTCTTCATTCGCAGCTCTGAAGCAGGTGCTCTGAACAGCAGGGCATGCATTTTCCTGTCCTCAGACATGTCTGCCTCTACCGTAAGAGTTTAGCAGACCCAGCCTTTTAGTTCATGAGGTGTGTCCTCATCTCTGATCCCTCTTTTACACTTAGCTCTTCTGTGTGTGTTTGTTTTGGCCTCTGGCTACTCGAAACCCACTATCTTGATGGCCCACAAGGCCTGTTGCCTCCCCCAAGAGCCTCAGCTCCAAAAGCAGCCTCTTTCCAAACCTACCACATCATGACAGCAGCTCTCCACTAGGTGAAAGTCATCCATTAAGGAAAATTCACATTAAGTAGGAAGAGACAGATAGCCTACCTTACTCATCCTATGGGCCCTTGTCATCATACAATGATGCAGTGAAAAGTGGGTCTCCTACTCACTTTATCCCCCATCTCCCAGTTTGTCTAAAGGAACCAGTTCCTTATGTGAACTTCTAGGAGGAGTCTATGCATATCTAAGCACATATATTATTTTCTTTAAGGACCTGGTACCATTCTGTGCAAAATATTTTGTATCTTTATTTCATATGACTTTCCTTGGAGATCATTTCATATTAGTACATACAGAACTACCTAAATATATTTATAGCTCTATATTATTATATTGCATTGATGTACTTTGATTTATTAGTCCTCTATTGATGTACATGTGGGTTGGTTTCAATCTTTTGCATTTACAAAAACAATACTGCCATGAATATCACATATCTCAAATCTGTAGGATAAATAACTAGAAGTGCATTTGCTGGGTCAAAGGTAATTGCCTTTTGAATTTTGATTCCTATTGCCTAACTGTCCTGCATAAAAGCTATGCCATCTCCCCAGCAATGTCTGAGGGTGTTGATTCCCCACATTTGCACCAACACAACGTGGTGACAAATTTTTTGACTTTTGCCAGTTTGATAAGTACAGAGTGATATTTCATGGTAGCTGTAGTTCGGATTTTTATAATGTGAGTGAGGTTTTGCATCTTTCACATATGTTTGTACGCGTATCTGAATTTCCTTTTCCATGCATGGTCTGTTCACATCTTCTCCCATTTTTCTATTGTACTATTTCTCTCCTTCTACTGACTTATTCGAATTTATTGGAAGCGGGGGGAGGATTTCCCTTCTCCATGCTTTATATTTCCGAGTGAAAGGACATCGGTAAATGTAAATCTTGTTCTCTTTCTGACCCTCTCCCCCTTCACTCACTTCAGCTGTGGGGAAGAGAAGTAAATTATCTGATTGGTAAGTTTGGGAGGAGGAAGTGGACAGGCCTTGCCTCCCTCTTCCTGCCCTTTGGGATCTGCCTGCCTGCAGAACACAGGTGCTCCTGGTGGCCCCTGGCTCTGCAGTCCACTTAGCAACAGAGGCCCTGCCCTTGCCAGGTGAGGCGTGCAAGTTTCCACAGCTGCCTGTGATCTGGGGGCAGACATGCTTCATCCCAGGGTCTGGCATTAGGAGGCCCATTGTTTGCATCCCTAAAGTATGTCCTTCAAAAGCTCTGTGAGTAATAAAGCTGGTTTTGGGGTCCTCATTTACCTATTCCTGTGCCTATTACAGGTTAGTTTGGAATTTTGGTAGGAAAAGGGATACTAGTTATTAGATCTCTCAAACTCCAAAGGAGCTTTTTAAGTCTCAAGGAAATTAATCTTTTACCTGTGATATAAGTTCCAAATATTTTCTTCTAGGTTTTCATTTATCTTTGCTTTTGCTGTTTGGTGTTCTTCTTCTTAATATGGAAATCTAGTCAAAGTTGTCGATCTCCTATTTTATGGATATCGAGGTTTTGTGACATGCCTGAAAAGGCATTTCCCCTGAGGGATTATAAAATATATTTTCCTGAGTTTCCTTCACCTGCTTTTGTTTTTCACGTTTAATCCTTGTGAGGTCCTTCCTGGGGTGGCAGGCTACTGGGAGCCTGGACTGACTCTGAGAGAATGGGTCTTTGGGAGGTGGCAAGAGGAGGAGGCCCAAGGGAACATCCAGCTCCATGTATGTGCTTGAGGTCAGCACTGTGTGGTGTGTGCAGTTATGGATCAGACAGAGGTCTCTAGAGCAGCCTGAGCACTTCAGCAGCCATGGCGGGAACGAGCAAGAGCCCCAGTAGCCTCCAACTGGGGCCCAGAAAGGGAAGGGGCTTTCTTAGCTCACCCCGTGAGTTGGGTGGCAGCAGGATTAGCGCCCAGGCCTCCTAACCACAGGCTAAGACCTTGTTTTCTGGACTTGGCGGCCCAAGTCCAGCTTGATTTCAGTTGAACCAGAGAGCTCACGAGACAGAGTGCCCGGGTCCGAGGCTGATGGGCCCACATGTCTCCTGAGGTCTGCTGTACGGTCTGCACCTGGCTGAGCTCTGACTCCTGCTCTGGACGCCAGGTCTGCTGGGATGGCAAGAAAACCAAGGCAGGGCTGCAACCATGGCCTCCAAGAGAAAAGTGGTGATTTGTTTCCTTTCCTTTGGGTAAAATCAACAACAGGCTGCAAACATGGAATCACTTAGAGACCAAAGTCTTCCTGCATCGGGTACTTGTTACTCTGTAAGTTCCTTTCACATGTTATAAAGGAACATGCCTTCGGGGGAGCAGGGCGGGCTGTGTGCTTCTCTCCTCTCAGCCCCTTGTCACTCGACAACCTGAGGACCAGGCTTCTGAGCAGCTCAGTGTCATCCCACCTGTCTACCAGCAGCCCCTCCCTCCTCCCACCAGCACATCCTTGAATGATGAAAAGATCTCTAATGTTTTGTTTTTCATAAGCATAGTTAAACACTGAGAAGTTCTTTGGTTCTTCTCGGATTCTTTTTAGATGAATTAGGGTGAGTCTGGATGAGTGTGAAGATGCCTTATTATAAGTGTTCATGTGCTGTGCGTATGTTTACGTTTTATGTATTAAATCTTGTAATATATCTTCTCCCAGTGATAAGATCAATTCTATGGGGTCTTTGGTGTTGTTTCTTCTTAGCTTTCTTCCCTTCCTGCTCAGAGAGCCCTGAACAGTCTCCACTAGGGCTACCATATACAGTTGTATAGGTTGTGCACTGCACAACTCCAAGGGGTGTCGTTGATTTTACAGTCTGTAAGCTGAAAGGCACCACTGGACTTATGGACTATGACAGCCCTTTCTCCATCCATTGTGCTCATAATTTACACAGGCAGTTCTAATGCCTTTATATAATGAATGACTCATATGCTCTATCGCAGAGCCACATGGAAATATTTCTTGGATTACCTGTTCTGGATTATCCATGCTTAACTCTTCCACTAATGTATGTGATCAAGAATTACTCCCACTCTTTTAGTTGAGCTGAATGAAGAGGATAAGGGGAAAATGTCAGATTAAACTGATCCACGCTAAGGTGTGAGTGACTAATATGCCACCCAAGGCCTGGATGTATCTGGGAAGGCTATTTCATTTCAGAAAGGGATCTTATTCACTAAAAGCAAGATTTTGGTTGTAAAAATCACAACTAGGTGGGCAGAGGAGGGAAGAACTTATGTCAGGGTGGGAGCAGATTTGAGGGTAGGACACTTTAAGGCTCTCACTCCCTTCTGTTGCTCTAGGACCAATCAACTCAGCAGCCTACAGGCTCGGGAGAGCCTTTCTGCAGAGGGCATTCTCAGTATTTCTTCTCTTTGGCAAATCCGCTCGTGTTGTCACCTTCCTACCTCCTGCTACAGCAGCAGAAAAGGCCTGAGAATTGTTCTTCATGACCCTGACTTCTGGGAGTTGCAGATACGACCTAAAGTCAGCCAATCACATGCACCCATTCAGAGGCAGAGCAAGGGCTGTCAAGGAGCAGGCGCGCTTTGACTTCTCTCTGGCTGAGGGGGAGGTGCGCGGGGTTGAGGTCCAGGGCCCTGTGGCAGCAGAACTGCGACGCGAGCATCCAGCCGCGCGGTGGCCCGGTCTGGCCCACCCTGACTGGCCGTGCTCAGTTCCAGCCTGTTTGCCTGATTCTGATTCTCCACATATCCTATGGATTCTGTAAGCTCTCTGACGTCCATCCCCCAAATCCCCTGTCTGCTTACCAGAGTCGGGTTCTGTTGTATGCACCATGAATCCTGAGAGAAATCCCCTCTGCTCACGAAGTCCTGAGGTCTTTTTTATAAATTAATTAATTAATTTATTTATTATTTTTGGCCGCGTTGGGTCTTTGTTGCTGCGTGCGGGCTTTCGCTAGTTGTGGTGAGTGTGGTCTACTCTTTGTTGCAGTGCGCGGGCTTATTGCGGTGGCTTCTCTTGTGGAGCACGGGCTCTAGGTGCGTGGCCTTCAGTAGTTGTGGCACGCGGGCTCAGTAGTTGTGGCTCACAGGCTTAGTTGCTTTGCGGCATGTGGGATCTTCCCGGACCAGGGCTCGAACCCGTATCCCCTGAATTGGCAGGCAGATTCTTAACCACTGTGCCACCAGGGAAGTCCCAGTGCTGAGGTCTTATTGAAGTCAGGGTGATTCTCTCTGGCGAGCAGTGATGTGCTGATGAACTATCTTTCTAGGAAAAAAAAAAAGTCCCTGATGTGTGGCTTGTGGCATTTGCTGATTTCCATGGTATAGATGTTCCCACCACGGTCAGTTTCATAATACCAACCTTTAAACACCTGACTAGCAAGGTTCCTGAATATTTAACAACAGGCTGTCAGGGGGCGGGACGAGCCAGCTTCAGCATAGCACGGCCATCAGAATGTGACCTTTATGGCCAAAGTTTAGGGTTTGCCAGACTCTGAGTGGGTGGTATGTAAGAAGGGCAGTGGTGAGCAGTGGTCAGTCCCCAAACTGGGACAGAGAGCAGAGGCAAGGCCTGGGCTGCTGGCACTCCCTCAGGCCAGGAAGAGCCCCTTTCCTCTACGGGTAGGGGAAGAAACCTTCCTTTGCTTTTAACCTAAACCTTGACTGACTACTAAAGTGACTACTAGGGTGCCAAGGGCTGGACAGTTGGCAGGGTGGCTGCCCAGCTCCACCAGCCTGGAATGTGTGAGGCGGCGGGTTTCGGGATGACTTCGTGCGGGTCTCCAGTTTGAAGGACCAGATGCTCCCTTCTGCGAGGTCACCCCGACAGCTTCTCTGGGCACACTGGACACCCTTGCTGACATCCCAGACAGTGTGCTGCAGGGCAGAGGCCAGAAGCAGCTGACCACTTCGACCAGTAACCGGAAGCTTTTGAATTTCATACTCCAGCATGTGACATACACAAGCACAGAGTACCAGCGTTGCAGGGTGGGTGCGATGAGTCTGGAGTCCAAGTCCTCAGTGGCCAAGTTTCCAGTGACCATCCGCCTTCCTGTTATGCCCAAGTTACATGACCCTGTACCAGAGAGGAAGCTCAGAGACCTGGTGAGCATTGTCACCAAAACTCTCCTCCATCTCCACAAGCTCATGACCGTGCTCCAGAGCATACGTGAGTATTACCCAGACTTGGCCGTGATCGTGGCTGATGACAGCAAGGAGCCCCTGAAAATTAATAACAGCCACGTGGAATATTACACCATGCCTTACGGAAAGGATTGGTTTGCCGGTAGGAACCTGGCCATAGCTCAGGTCATCACCAAATACGTCCTCTGGGTGAACGATGACTTTCTCTTCAACGACAAGACCAAGATTGAGGTGCTGGTGGATGTCCTAGAGAAGACGGAACTGGACGTGGTAGGCGTTCAGTGTGCTTGGAAACGTGTTCCAGTTTAAGCTGTTCCTGGAGCACAGTGAGAATGGGGACTGTCTCCACTGGCGGTCAGGATCTCTCCGGCCCCTGGACGGCTTCCCCAGATGCGTGGTGACCAGCGGTGCTGTCAGCTTCTTCCTGGCCCACACAGGACGGCTCCAAAGAGTTGGCTTCAACCCCCGCCTGCGGCGAGTGGCTCACTCAGAGTTCCTTACTGATGGGCTCGGGAGCCTGCTCGTGGCGTCCCGCTCAAATGTGATTGTAGGTCACCAGCCGTGTTCTCCAGTGGTGGACCCAGAGCTGGCAGCCCTGGAGAAGAGCTACAACGTATACTGAACCAACACCAAAGCTTAGGTCTAGTTCAAGCTGGCTCTCCACTACTTCAAGAACCATCTCCAATGTGCCACATAAAGGTTGTCCGGGCATCAGAAAAGCGTTAGGCTGACCGGTTGCAGCTATCTAAAACAGAGGAACTGGTGGATAGGCTATCAAAATTTGAACTCCTGATAAGACGGACAGGGCAGATGGGTCTGGCTCAGGTATTGGAAATAACAATCAAAAGCTAAGGGTCATTAGAAATGGACCAATCACTGATCAGGGCAAGGGAGACTGTATTCATTATTGTTTGTATGAGGTCTTACAATTTATGAAGCATTTGTACATATAGTATCTCACATTATCTCATTTCATCTCACATGAAAGTATATGATGAGTTGGTATCCTCAGTCAAAAAGATGGCCGCTGGGTCCTTGAGGGTTATCTGCTGGAAATTATATCACAGATCATCTCCAGCATCACTGTCATTCACAAATTTTTCTGGTCCTACCTTGTGGACTCAAATAACGTGAATAACCCAGGGTCCTTGCCTGGAGAAGGTGGAAGCCTGGTTCAGTTCGGTCCGCTAGTGGAATCGGGTCAGAGGATGAGAGGTGGACCAGGCAGGCGAGGAGGGAGTCAGCTCACCTGGAGCCCGGCACACAGATGGGACGTGGGCAGTTGGAGGGATGAGATCACTGGGGTAGAGTCCACTCACTGCTGGAATAAAGCTTTCCCTGGCATCAGACTCCCTGTCATAAAGACAGATTCCAGAATGCCTGGGATTGAACTCGGACCCTGTGCTGAGGAGCCATGATAAACAGCGTAAGTGCAGTGGCCAAGCCACTCAATTCCAGGGCCTTGAGATCAGTTGCTGACCGCTCGAGACCCGTGTCGTCTGCAGAGTGGAGCCGTCACGATGAGGCAGGCTCTCTCGGTTACCTTGGGAGTCAGGAGATTCTCCCAGTGCTGCACTGGCTCCGCCTTTTGGTTTCTACTCTTTCCTACTGGAGATGGCCTAGGGTAGCTCAGGATCTCTGAAAATGTGTCTGTGAGATATTAATAAAACCATGAAAAATGAAAAAGAAACCTGACTACTAAACTATTTCTGTGACTGGGCCAGCTGGGCCTTAGTTTCTCCACAGAAAACACGGGGTGGCGCTTGCCATGTTAACGTCAGGAGCGCTTGTGAGAACCAGGTGTTTTGTGTTGTGGGCCAGGATAGTTCAGCTCTGCAAGGACAGCCTAAAACTTCCGGGGTTTTGGCTAAGGGACTGGGTCTCACGGGAGGTTTCTGGCTTTGCATGCTTTGTAGCATCTGCGTGATACATGCCTGGTGTGTGCATCTGTGTCTGTTGTGTATGATGTGGTGAAACTGGGCCCTGGGGACCTCCAGCCCAGTGTGGCTCCAGGCATGTGTCTTGGATTACTGGTGCTCAGCGGGTGAGCAGACGACAGCATCTAGTTTTAGAGAACATGAAGAGGATTTGAATGTTTAATAAGGAAAGGATGGACAAAACATGCTACAAGAAATCCACAAAATGTCACTGGCATCGACAGGCCTGCTCCCTCCAGCTTGTGTTGACAGCGTTTGGTAAATATTCTGATTAATCTGTGTCCTCGTGTGACCTAGAAATTCACAATTTGAGTTTAAGTTTGTTCCCGGGACTTCACGTGTTGGCCAGTTGCAGAGAGAAACAAAGAGGACCCTACATGATTTCCTGGCCTCACATCAGAAAATGTGGCCTCATTGGCCTCCAAGAGTCACGGACGGGGCTCTGCATAGCAGCCAACGTTGCACTCCTTGGATGTTCCGAAACACCTGTGCTTTCTGCCCTGCCTCGTCCCAGCCAACCTGACGTACAGCCTGGAATTAGGGTTCGGTGCGAAACTCCAAAGGTCTTGGGCAATGTCACAACCCTATCCAAGGGCCTGAAGTCCACTCCAGTGCCTGGGCCCTTCTTCTCTCAGAGCCTTCTCTCAACATTGAACTCTGACACATCTGGGGAGATCGGAGGTCCTCAGTAGCAACTTTTTACGTTTACAAACCACATTAATCCAAGACTGTATTTCATAGCAACTGTTTTCTCGAAAAAGGACCGAAGGTTAGCTCACGTTTCCTGCCACCACCAGATGGTTCTGGCACCCATGGCTCAGGCCGCTCCCTGGCCTCTAGCAGGTCTTAAAGCTGAATGGAAGTGTGGTGATGCCCAGAGCGTTACTCGACCAGCTGTCATCATTTGGCCCCAAGCAGCTGTGTGGAGCTTGCAGGTCAGGAGTCCTCAGGGCCTGACGCTCCCCCGGCCCTGGGGTGAGGTTGCCCTAGACAGAAGCATAGCGTCAGGCAAAGCACCAGGTGCTGGTATGAAGTCAGGTCTCTTTGTCAGCAGAGCCACTCACTTCCTGTTTCACCACCTGCTTGCTTCCACCCTGTTGCTGAGAATTGCAGGCATCTGCATTCTGAAGGGAGCCAGGAGCGGGGGCCCCCTGACCTGTCCCCCTAGTGTGGAAGAAACGGGCAAAATCCCATTGTACATGCAAAGCAGAGAAAGAAAGACTGCTCA
The DNA here is from genome assembly GCF_949774975.1 of Lagenorhynchus albirostris. NCBI lineage: Eukaryota > Metazoa > Chordata > Mammalia > Artiodactyla > Delphinidae > Lagenorhynchus > Lagenorhynchus albirostris. The sequence continues at coordinate 73,802,491 of NC_083107.1, read as the reverse complement.
AAACACATGTTTTTGGGGACAGGAAATTTCCCCAGTCATTCTCTTTTCCCCATAAAAAACGGGCTACAGCAATAGTCTAGCTATTCACTTAGCCTTGAATTAATCATCCAAAATGACTATCAGCCTGAAGTTAAAACTTTCAAGTCCTAAAATAAAAAAATCCCCTTTCACCAAAAATAAACATTACAGGTACTCAACCGTAGGCATATGGGATTATAGACTTGGGGAATTGGAAGGAATCTTAGAGTTTATTTTACAGAAGAAGAGACTGTGGTCCAGAGTGGGAGGCTCTTTGTCTGGAGCCAGGATGCAAGGTCAGGATTGGGAGCCCCCAGGACTCTTGCTGCTTCTCAGGAGCGTGGGGACATTGAAATTCCCTGGGGCCATAGCTGGGCTTAGTCATGTCAACTTCCATTTGTATGCTGGAGGCGTTTGGTCACAGACTGGGATGAGGTGATGTGAGCCCGAGGGATTGCAGTCTTTTTAGATTTCTATGCCACTTGGGACACCCAAAGACGTTGGTTCCATCGTGGCAGGGAAAGCTCATGGTAGTAAGCTGGGTACTTAACTTTTTTCCTCCAAAGAACCAGAGAGAAAATGGGAAGGAAAGGCTCCATAAATTTATGCCATCTGAGCCCTTGGAGATGAACACCAGCAAATGCCAATGACAGGCTGGCCAGGCCAGGAAAGTGTACTGAGTGGGGGCAGGCTGTTCCTCGGATCCGTGATGCTTGGGAATGACCGAGAAAGTCCCGTGAGGGAAGTGGGAAGGGGTTCTCTTCTGCCTCAAGGCCAGACTCACCCTGAGAGCATCAGAACACACGGGTGTTGGGAGGGTGAAGGGAGTGCAGGGCAAGAGGACTTCCCTTGGCCCTGGAGGGCACCTGACATTTTGATGGGTCATTTGACACAGGGACATGTTGTAGTGGCAGAAAAAAATACAGTGTGAAATGCTCTGGTTTTTTTCTGTTCATTTTTCTTTTTTATGGTAGTTACTAAGTAATGTGGGTAAAAGTGTCCCTCTGCATCCAGGCTCAGGGATAATGAAACTTGTGGCTGAGAAATAGACAGGGGTTTTAGTCACGTATATTACTGGCAAAAACACAAGTAAAAAAAAATCAGAATTTTTCTATATGGAGGAGACCGCATCCCCTAATCGCCAGTCACAGATTGCTGCATCTAAATTCCCAGCAGCCTCGGAGGTGTCTGGCTGAGAGGCTGCGGCCCGACAGCCCGACTTGGCCTTTTACCACCAGTCTGGGTGCCCAGCACCCCAGAGCTCTCAGTCACCCTCCTCCGGCCCCTCCCTGCAACCCTGTGCACTCCGCTCCCCCAGAGCTCCCATTAGGGCTCTGCTCCTGCAGGGCTGCATCCTACCCCTGGCTTCTTAGTGGGGATGCAGGCAAAGCCCTGACTTAGGCCAGGCAGAGAGGAGAAAGCCTTTGAACAGGCAGGCCCACCTGTGTCCCTGAGGCGACTGGGTGTGGGCAGGCCCGTCCCTGCTGCTGTCGGGCCCACGGCTCCTCTGCCCGAGTCTGAGACTTGGGTCCCATTTCCCCCAGTTTAGCACATTTAACTGAACCTTGTGAATTCTTGAGAATGACTGCCTCCAGGGATGTGTCTACACCTCCTGGGGCTCCTGTGAGCTGGAAAATGGAGGCCTTTGTTCCAGAAGGATTGCACTTGCATTCCTGTGATTGCTTTGTTGCCTAGAGCAGCAGGGCCTCAGCTCAGCCTTGAGGTACCAGGAGTGTCCTAGTCATCCTAATATGTGTCCTAGGTCTTTGCATTGGGTGTGGCGTATACTTGAAGAGGAGAGAGGGGGCCAGGGCAGCAGGCCCCAGATGGCTGGTGCTTTCAGACTCCTTGAAGTTCCCTTATCCACATGGAACAGAAAACCTGCCCAGAGACACAGACAATGAGCAGGGCTCTCCAGGTTGAGGGACAAGCAGGTTGGCAGACCAGAGTGCCTGTACACAGTAGGGGCCTAATTTATACTTGTTGAATGGAAGAAGGGATGGTGAGGCAGCAGAGGGGTGCCCCTGGATTCCAGAGAGCTGTGCCCAGACACAGGCTGCCCTACCCACGGAGGCCAGGCCTTCTGGTACATAACCTCACCCAGAGGCTGGTGTTTAACCATCTCTGATGGCCCGTCAACCTCAAGGTTTTCAACTCCTGTGCATGAGAAACTTAAGATTTGGTCATGTTGCTTTTCTGTTCAAAAATCTTTGCTGGCTCCCTGGTATTTTCAGTGGTGTCTCCTAGCTATTAAAAATTGGTTTCAGTGATCATGCTTCCCTCTTGAGAATTCACAACACACATTAGCATACTTAAGGGCCCTGAGAGGACCTGCAGGGAAGAAATTGGTTTCCCAAGCTAAACCATGGGACACCAAGGTCTGTCTTTTGTTTGCTTACCATCTATTAACACACAGCAGGGTACAGGGCATATTTTGATAACATTAACCAATAACATAAAAGCCAAATGAATTAGGCTTACACTCAGAAGATTATGGCATCTGGCCTCGACCTAAGGTTCTCCCCATCTCACCACCATGGTGCTCCTCTCTCCTCAGCCCATGCCTCCCCTTCAGACAGCCGTGCTGCCTGTCATGGGCTGAATTATGTCTCCCTAAAATTCATGTGTTGAAGTCCTAACCCTCAGGACCTCAGAATCTGACTGTATTTGGAGTATTTAAATTACCTTTAAAGAGGTAGTTAAATTGAAATGAGGCTGCTTGGGTGGGCTCTAAATCCAGTCTGACTGGTGTCCTTATAAGAAGAGGAGATTAGGACATACAGAGAGACAGCAGACACAGTGAGATGAATCACAGGAGGACACCGCAAGAAGGCAGCCGTCTACAAGCCAAGGAGAGAGGCCTCAGAAGAGACCAACCCTGCCAACACCTTGATCCCAGACCTCCAGCCTCTAGAGCCGTGAGAGAGAAGTTTCTGTCATGGAAGCCCCCAGTCTGGGGTTTGTGTGATGGGTCCCCAAGCAGACTAATTCACGGTGCTCCCCACTGCTTCCCAAATGTACCACAATAGGTCAGTGTTCCCAGCCACCATTTGGCTTCTCCACTCTTCCTCCTGGATGCCATTCCCCCATCTCTTTCAGGGCTCTGCCACTGCATTTCTTTTAGCAGCAATCAAACAAAACCAAAATAAAATAAAATTCTGCTCGTCTTTAAGGGCCTCACCCAAATGCCTCCCTGCCCAATAAGCTCACCCTGGCCCATTCACGGCAATGAGCCCCTCTCTTCTGTGCTCCCAGAGCTGGTGGAAACTTCCGTTCAGCCTTTCTCTCACTCCGCTTTCTGCTGAAGTGAGTCGAGCATGTCTATTCCTCCCCCCATATTGTTGGATCTCTGGGAGTAGAAACTTGTCCCATGTCCCCATACCCAGCACTTAACAGGTGTTCCAAGATTATTTTCTGGATGGAACTGAAACCATGTCTCCGCATCCGCCAGGTCAAGAGGAAAGTGAGCACCTGCTGTCTGCCTGCCATATTCCTGCTCTTGGATGCTGGGACCACAGCCACAGTCTCTGCTCCATCCCGGGAGGGAGGGGAGGCTGCAGCATCACAGGTAGGCCTTGAAGGGCACGTAGGAGCTGAAGTCATGCCTCTGTGGAGCGAAGGAGCGGATGCTACTTTATCTGTTTCCAAATAATTTCATGCCTTTTGACTCATACGCACAGGACCCCGGTGCCTGGCACACAGAAGGGACTCTGTAACCATGAAGAAGGTGAAGACGGGCCATATGCCAGCACGTCAGGCTTTTGGGCTCTGCTCCCTGGGGAGGTTCCTTCCAGTGACCCCACTGGACCCGGAAGGCCCAGGAGATGGTGCAGCAGTCAGAGCCAGGCCCTTCCTCAGGAAGCCTGGCTGGGGCAGCACGTGTGCCGGACCACCATGCCCAGTCACCGGGCCTCACACGGGGGTTGCCGAGCATGGCAGCAGGGCTCACATCTCCAGGCCCCGCGGTCTTGGGGAGAAAGGCCCTGTGGAAGGAGAGCTTTGACACCCTCCACTCTGATCTGAGCACAGGTTTTTAATTTCCCTGTAATTTGCCCTTTCTCCCTCTCCCCGGCTGGCTTCCCTGTCATTTCATTTCCTGCACTATTCTCATCTTACAGCAGAGGTGAAGAGAGTTGACCTCTCTTTGCCCCAAAGCTGAATAAAATACAGAACAGATTTTTGTGAATAAAAATAGGCTCGAATACCACCAGCCCGTCACTCTGGGCTCCGCTCGGCCCATCTGGCCTTGCTCTCTCTCCCACCCACTGGCCCACAGGGCAAGGCCGCACAGAGAGCGGGTGCTGGGTCTCTGGACCAGGGCCCCAGGGGACCACTGGCAGGAGGGAGGGCAGGACAACACAGGAGCGAGGTCAGGAAGGTGGAGGGGGTGGGAGCGGTTGACCAGCTTCATCCTCTCCCGTGAGGGACGGCTGGGAGGGTGGAAACCTCCTCGTTCGTTGCCCTTGCCAGGGGACCAAGGAGGAAAGATCAAAATGTCAACACCTAGCGGGAAAGAAATTTCTGTCTGGAACATTTGGGACAATTCCAAGAAGGATGCAACTGGAGCCCCTATGAGCAGAATAGAAAGGATTGTGGCTTCAGAGCCAGACAACAGAGCGCACATCTGCCTGGTCCTCATTCTTTTGCGGTTGGCTGTGTTATCTTAGACAAGGAACTTAATGTCTGTGAACCTCAGTTTCCTCATCTGTAAAACGGAGAAGACAATAATGTAGATTCTGTAGGTCGGCTGGGAGAATTAAATAAAACAGCACATGGAAAGTGCTTGGCACGTCAAGGGTGAACCCTGATCTACTTGCCTCCTTCTTGTCATTCAGGTCATAGGTCAGAGGGGCCGTCTCTGATACCCCATCCCCGAGTCTTATGCAGTCACCCAGCTCTGGTCCACTGAGTGCCCTGTTCTCTGCAAAGCATGGACGTGTCTTTGTTTCTTTGTTTATACGTCTGCTGTCTGGCCCCTCCTAGAAGGAAAACCCGTGAGAGTGGGGATCCAGCACCCAACCTGTCCAGGGCCAGGCGGTTCATTCGAAGGTGGCCTCTGTTGGCTGTGCACCTGCTCTGCTGTGCGAACTTAAGGGTTGGCTCAGGCTCTAGTGTTCCTTGTCTACGTCTCTGTGGGTGCCCCTCAGCAGGTCCCACTGCTCCTGGGCTCTGTGTACAGTGAGGCAGGATCCCTTCCATCCTCCGGCCTCAGAATTTAATTCCCTAGAGATGACCACTTCCCTCTTCCCAGCTTCCAATCCCTTTCCCACTAAGACAAAACTACATAAACGCCCTTGTGGATGTGGCTTTCAAGAGGTGAGCTTATCTCACCTGACCATGTCTCCTCTTGCTCTGAAACACAGAGAGATGTCCACAGCGTATTGGCTCCAAACGAAATGACCAAACTCTGTATTAGCTTCCTTTTGCTGCTGTAACAAATCACCACAGCGTGGTGACTTAAAACAGCCCGCGTTGGTTATCTTACAGGGTCTGTAGAAGGACACTGGGCTAGAATTAAGGTGTTGGAGGGCTGTGTTCCATTCCTGAGGCTCTAGAGGTGAATGAATTCCCCTGTGTTTTCCACCCTCTAGAGGCAGTCCTCCTTCTTAGCCTCATGGCCCCAGCATTGCCTCTCTCTGACCTGCTCACAAGGAAGCGACATCCTATTGGAAGCAGACAGGTAAGCCAAGAAATGCAGTCCTATATGGTAAGTGAGGAGTGGGTTGGGCAGGGAGCAGGGTGGGAGCATGCAAGGCAGGGAGGCTCCCCAGGGGATGGTACCCAAGCCAGCGCTTGGCTTCACTCCTCTACTAAGCTGTGGAAAAACTCGAAGGCAGGACTGAACCTAACTCATCCTCTTCCTTCTTTTGAAGCTGGGTTCACTGCTTTGTGCCTGGTAGACACCCAATAAATTCCACCTGCAGTGAACTGGTTCAACTCTTTCAGAGTCATTTTTCTCTTTGGGGCCACAGTTTTGGAACTGTGATGTGACGGGAAATCAGGGACTGAGCCAGCATCCTGGGGCAGAGCCCTGGCCGACGGTTTGAAGGATTTTCTTCATTATTATACATTTTCCTCCCATTGGAGGTGATTGAAGCTGGAAGCTCCACATCCAGTTGTGGGGCCTCACCAGGAATCTCCCCAGACATCAGGGAACCGGATTTGAGACCCTGCCCTTGGTTTCAAGCAGGACTTAGGATCACTGGTGGGGGGGGGGCAGGGTTTGATCAGTGAGGGATGGCTCGTCCTTTGAATTTCTTCATAAAGTCACATGCGAGGAGCGAGGGGGATGAAACTGAGCAAGTGAAATACGTGGCAGAGTGTCAAGAAGGACTTTCTGGGCAGATCTGTTTGCTGTGCCCCAGAGGGAGGGGCTGCTGCCAGAGTCGGGGGACGCCTGGGAGATTCTGGTCTCCAGTCAAAAAGTTCCCCTTGCAGTGCCTGCCCGGTAAGGCCCCTAGGCTCTGAGCGTCTTCTGCCCTCTGGCCTCAGATTGTTCTCCTTCATTCTTACCTTCTTCTTCTTCACTCAGAGCTTCAGAGTGGGGACCCCACACAGTTCTAGGACCCATAGGCTGCAGGGGAAGGCTGATCACAGGGATGTCTGAAGCAAGAAATCCTGGCAGAGCAGGCTAAGGACAGGGCTGAACTCTCAGGGGGACTCACACAGACCAAGGGAGGCTGAATGGAGAATCAGGGTTGCCTTGGTGCTTCCCCTGGGCCATCATCTCCCTCCTAGACTGCAGAAGCTCAGCATCCTTAGCCCCGCCTAAGCTCTTGCCAGGACCTGGAACGTACAGGGGTGGCAACGCATTAGACTTCATCCTGCATTCTTTCGAGGGCCATCCTCCAGGCCACGCTTCAGACCAGGCCTGGCAACCAATTAGTGGGTGGTGAAATCAACAGAGTGGATGGAGACCCACCTAGCATTAAGAAAAAAACACACATAGAATCAAGCACAGTTGAAAATATCCTAGTATATCTCAGGAATAAACGTATTACTCTGTGAAAATGTGTTTCAGTTTTGTGTATGGTATATAGTATACTAAATGTGGGTTGCAAGGTGCAATGTATTTCTTAATGCGGGTCAAGTAAAAATAGAGCATCTCAGGAATCGCTGGGGGATCCAGTGACCCCTGGCGGGAGAAGCTGCAGGTCTGACCAGGCAACTTCATGAACTATAAATAAAGATGCATAAACCATCCAAAATGTTCCTTCCCGGAGACCTTGGGTGGGGGTGGGGGTGGGGTCAGTGGAGGAGCAATGGCTGGGAGTAGGGAGGCTGGGGTTCTGAACCTGGATCTGTCGAGTCCTCCCTGTGAGCCATGGGTGCGTTGCTAACCCCTCTTCCAACCTCAGTTTTCTCCCCTCTCAAATGGGGAGGTTCCATTGTGTCTGTGTGAACTGCTGCCCTCTGGTGGTGAACTGTAAGATTGCTGATTGGCGTGGAGCTGTCCATATTCTAGGTGAGCCTCACCGCGAGGTGGAGTGTATAGAACCCCACACATGTGTTGAGTTCTCCGCAAAGGCCCCAGCTGCTCAAATACTCTGCCAGTTGAAATACTCCCATGCGATAGTGTACAGTACAGATCTTTCACTCAAAGATCCATTTGTCCATGAATATTGAATAACCTTCCAAAGTGTGTGAAGTTCAGCTATGGGAGACTTCAGGCCCTGAGATTAAGATAGCAGCCTTCACCAGCCTGGTCAGCTGCTGGCTTTTCACAGTGTGGGAATTCATTGTGGGGTTGAAGGTCAACATTTCTGGAGTGGCAGCGTGAGGACCCTGAATCCTAAGATGGTGATGTATCTTCTTGACCTTTGCCCACAGCTGGCCTCCTTCCCTGCAGGCATCTTTACCAAACGTCAGCTTCCAGGGCCAAGGGCCGAGGCTTCCTCCCAGGGGAAATACCAGGTAGCCAAAGGTGTGAAGGGACCCACCTGCTTTGGATCTCTTTGGATCTCCGCTTAGCTGTATGCCAGGCATCCAGATGCGCCTGCTAGGCCTGAACGTAGTTTTTGAAGCTGCTGAGAGTGGGATCAAACATTGAGAACATGGAGTTTGTCTTGCCACTTTCTTCAACCTCTTCTTTTTTTGATGGTATCAGCACCTATTTGCATCTCCAGTTAAGGCTCTGATTAAATTCCCTTTAGTCTTTGACCCAACCTCTTGCAAGAGGAGTGATTTTCCAAAAAATTTCTTACTTAAACAGCATGCTGCATTGTTCTGAGATTTATGTCTAGAGAACTAAAAGAGGACTGAATGTTCCTGGCATTGTCTCTGGATTTAAAAAGGTCAATTGCTGGCGTGAGTAAGGCATCTTCAAATCCCCCAAAGCAAATATCTTGGATCATTGCATTCAACAGGTGCCTAATACTTGTTTGTGAAAAGGTTGGAGGAAAGAATGGGTGGAATCGCAGCAGTGGCCCTTCAGATGAAGCTTCTGAGCTCTGAAGCCACAGTGCAAACCCCACTGTTACACAACAGGACAGTGACCTGGGGCCAAGTCAGGGTGCTTTATCCATGAGGTTGAAAGACCCAAGCAAACATTCGACAAAATGGAGTTAAACACTTTTCAAAACAATCGTTTAGAGTATTAGACCACTGTCTTATTCTTATGGGGGGTCTGAAGGGCCTGCCCAGGATGGCTTGGTTTTGAGGACATTACCGGTCAGCCGCAGCCAGGAAGTGATTAGCGAGTGCCTGCTCCCCAGACGTGGTCTGACTTCTGGGCTGAGTTCAAAGCAGAATTCTTAGTTTAATAATAATACAGGATTAGCTTTCCTTTACAACTCCCCATGCTGGATCTATTTTGAAGAAAACACTGCAATGTCCATGGAACTTTGGGGGCACAGTGAAGACTTGGAGAAAACATTTAGTGCATATTTGCATTCTTGTTCACATCCTCTCATAATGAATCATGGAGAAAATAACCCTCCTTTAATTCCCTTGGTGGGAAATGGTGGTTATTTCTAATGGGAAGAACAAAGCAGGTCTTGAACTCCTCCCATCACCAATGTGCTGAAAGGTGGTTCCAGAGCTCACGAGTGATACAGGCTTGCGTTCACTGATTGCCGGGTCATTTAAAGGAATCTGATCAAAAGTTCGGAAGAAATGCTAGGATTCTACAGAATAATCGTCCAAAGCTGTGGACAAGTACTGATGGTAGCATGTGAGAAGATTTTAGCCCAGATATGGGTGAATATTTTCATTTCAATGGCATTTATTTATTTATTTATTTTTAAAATTTATTTATTTATTTATGGCTGGGTTGGGTCTTCGTTTCTGTGCGAGGGCTTTCTCTAGTTGCGGCGAGCGGGGGCCACTCTTCATCACGGTGCGCGTGCCTCTCACTGTCGTGGCCTCTCTTGTTCTGGAGCACGAGCTCCAGACGCGCAGGCTCAGCGGCCATGGCTCACGGGCCTACTTGCTCCGCGGCATGTGGGATCTTCCCGGACCGGGGCACGAACCCGTGTCCCCTGCATTAGCAGGCAGATTCTCAACCACTGCGCCACCAGGGAAGCCCGGCATATATTTATTTTAACACATATTTAAAAGATATATAACTAGCACACCTGTGAGTTCTTGACTATTTTAGGAAAAGACTAAAGAAGCTATTTAAGTGAAAACCAAAAAAGAAAGGAAAGCGTGTTAATTTAAAGAAAACTAATAATAGTGAAAATTGTGAGGCTGGTGCCTAAACAATGAAGTTTGCTGAACAGATTGAAAGCAAGCATTAAATTTTTGTGGTGTTACTAGAAGCAGTACGCAGATGCTGGAGTCTTGTTTGGAACAAATATTCAGGACTTGGGGGAAGGCTCAGGGACTGTGGATGTGCTTGGAAGGAAGCCTTAAGGGCACAGCCAGTCTTTTTGGTTGTGGGGAACACTTGGCTCCAGGATCTTTCTAGAACGAATCTCTGTGAGTCCATCAGTGAAGACCCCCAGCAGGCAGTGACGTCTGCTCAGGAGAGCAGACCTTCTCTCAGACTGAGCCTGGGTCTCAGAGGGAAGCTGATAGCTCCAAAAGCCTTCCCGTCTGCCCACCTGCTGGGGATGTCATTGCCTGGCCCTTGGAGAACCTTCCACCAGGGCTATCACACCTCACAGTGCATCAGAGTGGAGCCCAAACTAACAGCTGTACCTTCTACTCACCACCTGGGCATGCAGGCTGGCATGTGAGTCCACTGCATCTCCTTCAGGATAAAGACAACAAGGGGAACGGGCTCTTGTCTTTAATCACTTTTCTGAGTCTTTGCTGATAGGGGGGTGTCCTGGGCAGGGTGCTTAAGAGGACAACTTAACTGTCGAGGCGTCTTTTCTGTGGAACCTCAGTCGTGACTGGAGAATCCACTCCTGAGCCTGGCCCTGCTCGGGACCCTGGTTTTCTCAGAGAAGGAACTCAAAAAGTGCCCAGAGCTGGTGCTGGGGATGCCATTTGGTGGTCTGGGAGTTGCTGATTGCTTTCTCTGTCACAAAGCCTTTGATTTCCATCGGCTCATGTGTACACATGTGGGTATTCTTGGTGGCCTGACCATTGAGCATAATTAAAAGAAATGATTGGCTTTCTCTTGATGCAAACATCTGGTTTTACTTGAAACAAGATGACTTAGCTGTTTCAGAAACATTCTTGTAACCCTGGATTCACATTTTCTTCTTAAAATATATATTTTCTCTGTTAGGGCAGCATGTTAATGTAAACACTCCGTGTAACTGACAACCGACAGTTTCAGAGCGTGTGGGGCTCTAAGCACTGGAGGAACCGCAAGAATGATTGCGTTTTTGATTTGATCACTGGAAATCTGTTTCAACAGTCACTCTGATTTAAACAATTACTCTGATTTATACTCCAAACGCTGTAATTTGCAGAAAACGTAACCATGTGAGGACATTTTTCTAGAGTATGTCTTGGCAACTTTGTTTTGTTGTGATGTCATTCCTTCAGCTTCAAGGAAGTGCTAGGGAATCCAAGAAAGAAAACGGGGCCTTTTCTTTCTGATGGGCTTTCTGGCCACCAGGGGGAATATTCTCAAGTCTTACCACTCCCGGCCCCTGAGGCCAACTCTGCCGGGCTAAGAATGCCATCCAGGACAGAAGGAGACCCCAGGTTTCCTGAAGGTCAAAGAGTTAAGGACCAGGAGTAGGGTGATTGGTTGTGTAGTCACTCCCACCATCTATGGTTAAGGAGGGCAGGTGGGGAACCTCTTCTTGCACCAAGTTCATTCTTCAAAGCCCAGGTTGGCAGAGCTAGAAGACGGACAGGAGGTTTAATCCCTTCATTGCCCAGAAAGGAAGATCCAGAGAGGGAAAGAACACCACCCAGGTTCTAGAGCAAGTGTCAGAGCCAAGGGAAGAACTAGGTCCTTGGGTTTCTAATTCATGGCAAGATTGAATTGTAGGCATGGAATGGCAAGTTGGTTCCATTTTATGTATGGAGAATGTGTCTCAGTAAAATGAGAATACAATTGTCATAAATCAAAAAAATTAAGCAGCCCATGTTTTGTAGGGTGCAGCTTCAGAGAGCTAGTACTCAAAGTATTAGCTCTGTTTATCCACCCCACCCCGCACCCGCCCACAACACCACAGCCAACTACCGCAGCTGGTCAGTGCTGCTGGAGAAAGAGCCACGGAGGGCAATTCCCTGTGGCCTTGCTCTGCCTGCTGGCTTGGTGACAGCTCAACCGCCATAGGCACTGAAGGTGCTTGTTATATGAGGTAGCATCATGCCTATGGGGATGGCACCAAGACCCTTGATGGTGCTGGGGTGCCCAGCCTCTCTAACGGCATCTTCCTAGACCATCTGCTATGGATTAAATGTTTTGTCTCCTCCAAATTCATATTTTGAATCCTCAGTGTAATAGTATTTGGAGGTGGGGCCTTTGGGAGGTAATTAGGTTCAGATGAGGTCATGAGAGTAGGGCCCCCACAATGGGATTAGTGCCCTTATAAGAAGTTGAAGAGACCCGATGCCTGTCTCCCTCCTCCCTCCATGCCACCCCTTCTCTCCTCCACATGAGGATATAGGAAGAAAGCAGCTGCTTGCAAACCAGGACCTTCACCAGAACCTGACAAGGCTGGCACCCTGATCTCAGACTTCCCGTGTCCAGAACTGTAAGAAATAAATTTCTGTTGTTTAAGCCACCCAGTTTATGGTATTTTGTTATAGCAGCCTGAGCTAGGACACCATCTGTCTCCAACCTAGCCCTAGCCCAGGAAGTAGATGATTCTCTTTAAAGTTCATCTCCTTGATAGCTATAGGCTTAGTTTTTCAGTAACTCCTTAAAATCACTTATGTGGCTCTTATCACTGAGGAGCTGTAGGATATGACAAGTTCTATCTCCACCTGGAATCTGCTGTGTGATCAAGAAGGGGTCTGATCCTTGGCCATGCTCCAGTGTCCTCTCAGTTAAATGAGGGATCAGACCACCAAGTGCTGAAGTCTCTTCCAGCTCCACTACTCTTTGGATCTGTGACTCTATCATTTTTGTTTATATGTTTTTCTTATTTAAACAGTGATACGGGCTAATGGTGGACAGTTTTTCCCACTTGAACCACATACTCTTTGAGGTGTGAAGTTCATCATGTGTGTCACCGCTCCCACAGAGCCTGGAATGGGGACCTTCAGCCAAAGGCATGCTCACAGCCTGCCACTCCTCTTGGGACTGTCCTGCTGACACTAGCAAAGACTGTTGTGTGCTTCTGAACTACGTTGGTGTATGTAGCTCTTGCACGATGAATGGGAGCCTACAAATACTCAGTTCCTAGTACAAGAGTCAGAGCACAGCTGGATCTCAAAGATGGTTTGCTAAACAGCCCTGGATTGGCTATTTGACCAATATGTCCTGCAGTAATAAGTTTATCCATGCTAACCACACTGATGAAAGAAATTGTTCTTTCTTTATTTTCCTAAAACTGATCTGATATTCCACATGAGCTCCCACACACAGGGTGGTGAAAGAAGAAATAAAACTAAATTTTGGTCCAATTGAATAATTTCAAACTGATTCCAGCTCTCTTGTCTTCTCCTTTCTCTTACTCCATATGGCATTTGGGTGTGGGAAGAGGGAATACTATGTTCTCAGATCCCTCAGGCGTTGATGACCCTCCAATTTCTGAGGCAGTGTCCTTTGGTCTGGTCACTGCTTGCCTTGCTGTCTTTGATGGCTGAGGTCAGCAGCCGGTGAGACATGTGACTTTACTTTTCTATCCTCAGTTGCCCTGCTTGGCTGACTCAGGGTCTGCTGCATCCTACGTCTGACTCTGACCTGAGAGGTCTCTGCAGTGGGTCATTATTCCGCCTGCCATGGCGATCCATGCAGACACTCTGGCTCCCAATGCAGTGGCCATACAAACCCCCCTTGGAGGGCCTGTGGGAATGTCTGGGTCCCAGACACGCCAAAAGGAAACTGAAAATGGCTCAGAAAAGGTAACTCAAGCTTGGTCTTCCCTTGGCTCTAGTACGCTTCACAATTAACTTTACTTTGGTGTGGTTGCTGCCATGTTGGTACAGGAATAGACTTTGAAGTGAAATTAACCCAGAGTCCCAACTGGGAACCAGGACAGGAGACGCTTCTGGCTTTCCCTCCGATTATTCAACATATTGGAGCCTCTTATCTCACTCCCTGTCTCTTCTGCTTGTTCCCCCTTCTCCTCCTAATCCCTCAGGACTGGGAGGGGTGAACTCCTAGCTTTTCCTTCCTCTGTATATTATCCTCTTCCTGAATTTGACAGCAAGTCTCATGGCCTGTATACACTGTAGAAAAAAATTCCATAGTCTGAATTTCTTCAATTGCTACGTGAGTCACTCTCAAATTTACACTTATCTTCTGCCTGAATCTCTATCTATTGATCTGTCTGTCTGCCTGAATTGTTTTCTCAGTCTTTACACTTGGATATCTAATAAGAAGCTCAACCTTAGCATAATCAACACTGTAACTGTTTGGCTGCCCTGTCCCCGTATCTGTCCCCTATTCCAAGCATTTTTCATTTTGGTGACTAGAACTGCCATCTACTCAGTTGCCCAGACCACAAATTTTAGAGTCATTTTTGACTCTTCTTTCTCTCACATTCCCACGTCTAATCCATCAGAAAATCCCATTGGCTCTAACTTCAAAATATATCTTGGACCCAAAACATTTCTCATCATCTCCATGGTTACCATCAGCATCTACGCTACCATTTCTCCCACTTGGGCCATGGCTACAGTCTCCTAACTGGGATTCCTTCTTCTACTTGTGTCCCCATAGAGCAGAGTTTCTTATCTGGGGGTGATTTTGTCCCCCTGGGGGTACATTTTGCCATGTTTAGAAATACTTCTGGCTGTCTCTACTGGAAGGTGGGAGGGTGCTACTGGCATCTAGTGGAGAGAAGCCAGGATGCTGCTAGCAGTTCTGTAAGATACAGGACAGCTCCCCACAACCAAGAATTACCTGGAGGCTTCCCTGGTGGCACAGTGGTTAAGAATCCACCTGCCAATGCAGGGGACACTGGTTTGAGCCCTGGTCTGGGAAGATCCTATGTGCCACGCAACTAAGCCTGTGTGCCACAACTACTGAGCCTGCGCACTACAGCCCGCGAGCTACAACTACTGAGCCTGCGAGCCACAACTACTGAAGCCCACACACCTAGAACCCATGCTCCGCAACAAGAGAAACCACTGCAGTGAGAGCCCGTGCACCGCAATGAAGAGTAGCCCCCGCTTGCTGCAAGTAGAGAAAGCCCGCACGCAGCAACAAAGACCCAACACAGCCAAAAATAAATAAATAAAACAAATTTATTAGGAAAAAAAAAAAAAGAATTACCTGGCCCAATATTTCAACAGTGGCAAGGTTGAAAAACCCTGCCAGTCTCCCAACATAGTAGTCAGGGTGGTCTTTCTTAAGTATAAATTAAATTGTGTCACGCCCGTGCTTAAAACAGTGTGGCTTGCTAGTGTAATAAGAACAAAATTTAAATTATTTATTCTAGTTTCGAAGGCCCCATAGGACCTACCCTCTTTAGACCTCCCCTGTTTCCTATTTCTCCATTCTGCTCATTTACAATCCTCCAGCAGCAATGATCCTTCGTCTTTCTCTCCAATTTCCTGAACACATTCCTGTCTCAGGGCCTTTGCACTTGCTGTTACTTCTGTGTTCTCTAGATTTTGCTTGGTTGCTATGTCATCACTCAGGTCTCAGGTTAAATGTCCCCTCCTCAATCAGTCTTTCCTGACTTCCCTGAGGACCACAGGCCCTCTACCCACCCCTGCAAAACAGACAGACACATCACATTACCCAATGTTATCTTCTTAGTATTGATCAATATCTGATATTGTATTACGTTAGTTTATTTGTGGTCTGTCCCCCCTAAGTTTCTTGAGGATGAGGCTATTTTTCTAGAATGGACAGAGAAGGGCTCAGTAGATATTGATGACTGCATGCCTGACTGATTGTCAGTATGTTGAATAGAACCTAAAGAGATTTAGAACATCTTTTCTCTCTAGTCAGTGCCTAGCTTTCAGGCCTATTGTCTTACTGTGAAATCGTATTTCAATAATATGAGCTGAATATTAACTCTTTTTCTATGCATTCCTGCTATACCATTACTAGCCACCCCATACCACTCCACCCAACTAATATATACCTTAGCTGGTTAAGGACTAGGTCATGCTCAGGGGAATACAAAAGAGAAAAAGTATTACTCTTACAAATATAAACAAAGTGTTCAATCTATTATTAAAAAATCCTCCACTTCTTCTAGGAGGCAAACCCCATCCCCCTCTTTCCTCCCAGTGGGTAACAGGATGGGCCCCAGCTGGTTGCCTTTTTGCTCTGGTCTTGGTAACTGAACGTCTTTCAGTTGCTCCCTTCCCTACAGCACAAACCTAAGGCTTTACCTAAAGCTTTATCCAGCATTTCCTAAGGCTACTTCTACTTTGGTGAAGAGAATGCGTTCCCTTGCACAGTAGGAGAGGAGGCTAAAATGCAGAAGTGCTGGATTCTCAGGAGCCGTTTCAAATACTAGACTCCCTTTTGCCAGTGTAGAAGCTGCCGAGATTTCACAGACCCAGGAGGTGAGGTCGTGGGAGTGTGCCTTTTGTGCATGAGTGCGTATCGTGTGCACAGATCTGCATGCGTGCATCAGGTGTATATCTGTGCTTGTGACATCCCAGAGGTCACAAGATCAAAAATGGGAAAGGATATTTTGTGTCTCGGCCCACGGAAGAGTGGTGGGAAGAGTGTATTCATGTCATTAATCTAGCGTTAGCCACAGGAGTTAGTAGCATTTGGCTAGATGACAGCTATTTACAGTTTTTCATCATTTATTTGCAAATGACCTGGGTTCAAATCCATTTAGTAGTTTGATTTGGAAAAGTTACTTAATGCTTCAGATCCTCAGTTTTTTGATCTGTAAATTGTAGCTGATAATTCATTTATGATGGTCCAGAAAGTACCAAAGCTCAGTCTCCACCATAATAAGACATCTCTCTCCTGCCCTCCCCTTGCTGGCTAACAAACACATCTGCTGTTCTTGCCTGAAAGTTATGGCGTCTTTATTACCCAGATTGGGGGATGTGGGTGAGGGGAAGACATGGGGGCTTATAGGATGTCCACTGCAAAGGGCAGGGTGCTGCTGAAGGACAGGGGCCCAGCCAGAAAGGGGAAGTGGGGCAGGAGTTGGAGCCTGTGCTCGCTTAGTTGGGAGCCATCGTTTTCTTACCCATTAGGGATGAGGGAAGAGAGAGGATTGGGGACATCTGTCAAGCATGTGAAACAGGTGGTAAGAGAAGGTACTAGGGAAAGACGATCTTTGAGAAGATTCTCTCTGTTAGGATGGTGATGCCACTTTGCTATTTCCTTGAGGGACTACAGTGCTGATTGAGTCGGTTCTTCTATCCCTTTGATGTCTCCACAGAGTTTCCTTTGAGTGTGGCATCATGCTGAGACAATTCTTTCAAAAGCAGAACCAGAAAACCAGACTTTGTTCAAGTTAGAACCAATTTGCACTGTTGTTGTGAGGATTAAATGTGATTTTTGTGTGTAAGTCTTCAGCACAGAGTCTGGTAAATATTAAGCACTAAATAAAATGTAGCTCTAATTAACATGCTAATCACAGTCTTATCTCTCAAAGACTAACTTGACTCTCAAGAGTTCGCAATCTCTTTTACGTAGCCCTTAAGACCATTTGCCACTGTGTTACCTGTTGTGGATTTTCCCTTGACAACTCCTACCCCAGGCTCAGAGCTGCTTATGAATCTAAGACTAACTTCTGAAGGTCACTTTAACATCCAGAGAAATGGGGCTCAGCTTGAAGGATACCTTAGTGATAACTGGGTATCACAAAGGATAGATCCTTCGGAAGTATCTTTGGGCAGCAAGGGAGTGACAATTGTAATGGGGAGTTGACGGGTTGGTTGGGTTCCCAGTCATAGGGCCGCTATAGCCTGGTGAGGGGTCCCAAGAATGCCAGCCAAAGCCCCTTCCCTCTGCCCACTCACCTCACTCCTCCCCAGTACTGAACTCTAATAAGGCCCAAGCTTGCTCTGTGGCTCTGGGACCGTGATTTAGTTCTTCCCAATCCCACACGCTCGGGGTCAACAAGGCATGAGGCAGGTGTGGCCGACTTTTAAAGAGAAATCGGGATGGCCCCAGGACCTACACAGTGTCTGGCTCAGTGGAAGCACGCTTTACCATGTTGTGACCGGAAGGTGGAGAGAGGCTTTCCCCAGCCGTTGGCTACCTTTCTCCCCACTGCAGTGCTCATTCTCTGCAACCCCCCTTTCACTTAAAGCCCCCCTTCAGGCGCCTGCTGCCTTGTTCTCACCTTGTTCTTTATGTGCTGGTCTCAACTGTCCATTCATCACCAGGGCAGGACGTCCATCTCTTTTCATCGGAAGCAGTTTCACAGGGGGGTGAAGAGTACAGACATAAGTGCCAGATGCTTAGAGTAGAATTCCAGCTTCACAACTTACAAACTGGTGACCCTGAGCTAGTTAATCTTTTCATGTCTCCACATCCTTATCTGTGAAATGGGGATACTGATAATGTCTGTCCTGTAGAGTTGCCACAAGCTTAAATGAGATAATATGTATTTAACTCTGCCTGGCATGTAGTGATCGCTGTGTAAGTTTTGTGGGGGTAATGATGGTGACGATGATCATGGTTACGATGATGCTGGTGGTGGTGATGGAGGTTGTAGTGATGACGGCGATGGTGGTGGTGATGATGGGTACATCTGCTCACTGAAGCATTAACATAAACTCTTCCTCTGCCATTACAAAGGGCAAGTGAGTATTCCTAGGCTGGCCTCATACCTGGGCAAGGATGACAGTCAACCTCTCACGTGATGTCAGCAGGTACAGAGGGTCCTGCCCTCCTCTGCTGCCTGACAGCTCCTCCCCTATTCTAGGGATAGTAGATGTTAGCGGGAAGATTTCTGGGCAAGATTGCAGTAACTTCTCCCCCATCTATTTCTGGCTATGCTTTTGGGGTGAGATTGAGCACGCTGGTTCCTGATGTTACGTGGACTCAAGAGTATGAGCTCCTTGAGTTCAGGGCAGAGACGTGATGCTGTTTATCTCTGTGTCTCCAATCCCAGTGAGTCCCGGAGTGGTGCTCTATATAGACTGCATGGATGGATGAATGGATGGATGGGTGGGTGGATATGTAATGAAAGATGAACAATTAGCAATTTTTCAGGGCATTTGTTGGCCGCCTGCAAGGTGAATGATGTTTGGCCCCTCTCCCTGATATCTGCCCCCTGAGGGATGTCTCTGGGGACAGGAAAGGTTGAAAAGAGAACAAAAGGAGAATCTGGGAGGGGGCCATAGGGCCATGCTGGGCCATGGTCAGTATTCCATGACTGATTGGGCAGTGAATAGATTTGAAGAAATGAAAGTGTTCTTGGAGAATTATGATGCTGCTGACAGGTGCCTCCACGGATGCCCAGGTCTGCCCCTTGTCCAAAGAGACTCGGATGCGCAGGGTGTGGGACCTGCCTTCGGGGGTTGCCCATTTTGGGGAGGAGTCTCATCATGAACATGTGAAAAGTAAAGCTTCATTCTAAGCTTTCGGCTCAGTTGAGGGTTATTTGATCATAAGAAACAAAAACAAAAACTACTCAAATGAGCTTAAGCAAAACAGGAGGATAAACAGTAAGCAGAGGGAGGGGCTGAGAGCACTGCCAGGCTTCACGGAGTCTGGAGAGTCTCCAAGGGGTGCTTGTCAGACTATCTGTGTCTCGCTCTCTGAGACGACGTCTCTCTGCTTCTTTCGGCTCCAGGCTCCTTCCCTGGAGCTTCCTCTACGAGGCCCTTCATTTCTGTTCCTTCAGAATCTCAGCTTGCCCACGGCTTTGGGTTGCCCTGACACCTACTCTGGTCCAAACTATGCATGACCTTGAGAGCCTCAAACGTTTTTACTGCAGTTTCTGTCTCTCTTAGTTCAAATTCTAGAGAGAAAGAAAACGGAGAGAGAGAAAGGTTCAGCCTGGCTGCTTCTCTCTCCTCCACCCCAGTCACTAGGCTCACAGTAGGGCTGTAACAAAACTCAGAGGAAAGGGGCGTGTGCAGTGGGGACATTTCAGCAGAGACAGATGCAAGGCATGCCACAAATGTACGTGGAACGAATGAGAGGGAGTCTCTGGAGTTGTGGCTGACTGGTGACATGTGGGAAGGGCTCCGAGGTGACAAACCCATCCAGCGCTTAAGACTCTGTGCTTTCACTGCTGAGGGCCCGGGTTCAATCCCTGGTTGGGAAACTAATAGCCCACAGGCTGTGCAGTGTGGCCAAAAAAAAAAAAAAAAAAGAGAGAGAGAGAAGAGAGTTGGGCGTTAAGTAGGTTTGGTGCTGAGTGGTGGGGGGTGATGGGAAGGTTGAGTTCAGATCCCCTGAGCTTGACACTCTTGTCGTAGGCAGGTCAGTCGAGCTTCTGGAGGCGCGGAAGATGCACACAACGCTCCTCTCTGGGGGGAGCTGACATGCAAGGGCGGGTTCTCTAGGACCCACATCTGGGGCAGTCTCCTGGGCTGCAGAGATGAAGACCCTTCAGAGACGATGGTCACTCACTGTGGGGAGGGAGGGAATAAGGTCCCACAGTTTTCTCCAATCCTGCCCCAGGAAACTTGTCCCAAGCTCCTTCCGAGGAGAGACTTTTGAACAGAGTTGGTTTGCTTTGGGGCCCCCACAAGAGCTCCACTCACTGAAGTCATCTGCACTTCGGCTGGAAGCTGAGGTACAGTTGGGAAAGCCCTGGTTTCAAGGCCAGTTTGGAGGTGAGAGAATAACCACGAGGACGAAGTCCAAGGAGCATATTGGAGGAAAGAGCAAGGCAAATTCTAGAACCATAAAGGAGAGTGTGAGAGCCCCTGGGCCCCAGGAGAGGAGGGAGAGAGTCTTAGGGGCTTAAACCCCAGTGACTTTCCAGGATGGAAAGACAGGGTCAGAGGTCACCAAGAGTGTGCTCGAAGGCCTGGGTAGTCCCCAGGGGCAAGGTAACTCAGGGGGAAAATCGAACCTTTACCCTTGCAGGGACCGTCCAGGAGGAGCTCTGTCCTGTACTAAAAGGATCCAGTTTAACTCAGAAAACATGTCCAGGGCTGAACTGATAGCCTGAAAGAGAAAAGACCATCTTTCTCCCTCAGAGACTTCCACAATGGCACATGAAGAAGCGGCCTGACCCACCGTTTTGCCATCTGATTCAGGTGACAGGAACGAGGAGGGCGGGACAGGGGGCGGCCTGCTCAGAAGCGCCTGCGCAAGCCCCAGCCCCAGCCCCTCCCTGGCTCACCGGGGCCCTGCCGACGCGATGCAGTGGAAGCCGTAAAGAAAGGGTGGCTGGTAGTTCCTGCTGGTGGTAATGGATATATCTGGAGGGTGAAAGTGAGTCATTAACCGAGATCCATGACAAATTTCTGCATGTTATTATTTTATATTTGTATTTAAAAGTCATCGTCCTGGGCTGTGACAGAGGGGTATGCTCAATATAGAATTTCTGCTTTGCCTGGAAAACTAGCTTTTGGCTGTGAAAGTGGCACATTGTCAATTGTCTGTATTTTGGCCTTCACACTGCATTTCCTTCCCTGCTGTGAGGCAGTAACCAGGCACATACCTTCTCTCCGCCTGCCCCAGGCTCCTCAGAAATGCTCCTGTCTCTCGACCAGAGCTGTGACCGTTCTGTTGAGGGTGAGCCCTAGCGCTCAAGCCCCTCTGCTTTCCGGGCCAGCCAGAGGCCCCACCGGCAGAATGAGGCCCCCAAACTTCCTGGAAGGAGAACAAAAGGGAGTTCTGATTTGTTGAGGATCTTAGAATCTCTGTGGCCCAAATAAATGCTTGTTGTCATGGTGACAAGCTTCAGCTGGGACCCTGTGGGCATGAGGTAGACAGAGTCCATAGGCGTGGCCTCTAGCCTTTAAGCTGACACTTAAAGCAATTAAGCTAGCGCACGGTAGCAATTAAGATGACAGTTTTTGGAGTTAGGTTTTGGTTCAAATCCGTGCCGCATCACTTACTAGCTGTGTGTCTTCAGGCAATTGGTTTAACCCCACCGAGCCTCAGTTCCCTCATTGGTAAAATGGGAAAATATTAATAGTAATAGTAATAAACAACTTCAGAGGGTTGCAGTGAGGATTAAAGGAGGAAACACAGGCAAAATGCTTCTGTTAGTGACTACGACCTAGTATTTATTTGAAAAGCATCAGCTTTATTGGTGCTATGTTTGCGTTCTGCCTGAGTTTTAAAGTCTGGTGTAGGCAGTGTATCAAGGCAGGAAAAGCTCACTGCATGCTTTAAGTAGCATCTGGGAAGAATCTGTCACGTTTTGGAGATGCCAGCCAAAGAACATCGTATTTCCAGCCAAGCACCTTGTTTGTCCAGCTACAGGGTGTCGCATATTTATCTGAGACAAAGTCACCCCAGCCCCATTTTTCATATTTACTTCTCAAGAAGTACAGCCAGAAGAGGAAATTAAGTTGTGGCTTGGTTGCAGCCCAAGATGCAGACATTTTCCTTTTTGATAGGCGCATCTGCCCTTCCAGAGGCCCCGCGAAACATTCAGGAACTGAGAATCACTTACGGTCATTGGAGGAATTGATATCATTTGAAAGAGGGCTGGGAATAATGCAAATGTCACGTGGTATCTGCTATGCACAGAATAGAAAGAACAAACCAATTAACTGATGGAATGTGGGGCATCTAGGGGAACCGCAGGGGCTCTGAAAGGCCAAAGAAGAAAAGCAGCAAAGCAGGCCCCAGGTGGACAGGAGTCAGCTGCTGGTGCTAAGTCTGGGCAGAACTAAAGCCAGTCTAGTGGTTTTGACTGGCACTGGGGCAATCTCCCAAATTCTCACTATCCTTATTTTCTTTCTAGGATGGGCACATCTCTCTTTGAACTGGTAAGTTCCTACATCAGAGCCCAAACATCAAGCCCCGGTTCTGCCCTTTCTGGAATCTCCAGTTTCCCCTCACTTGTGGCTTTGCTTTCCTGCCGCTTTCTGTGGCAAGTGTGTCTGGATCTGCCTCTTCTGCTGACTTGCCAGCTCAGGCTGAAGACACCGAGTCATGCCCAGATTTGAATCTCTGCAGCAGGAGTAGGTTTTTAGTGGGTGCCTAGTGCACCAAGGGAAGGATCTTGGGGAAGTGTACAATCATCGATTAGCAATGTCTGCTGTGGACAAGGGCACACACAGCATAGGCTGATCAGGGACTAGTGCCCAGTACGTGATTTAGAAATGTTGGTACAGCGAGTAGCCAAATGAGGAATGAATAGAACGGACAGAGCAGGTGTCTTCCTAAAGCTCCCAGGCAATTCGTTGTCGAGTGTGGACTAGAAAGCTGTCTTCTGATGGGCAGCTCTGAACTCTTCTGTGGACCATTTGCTTTTGCCTGTGGCTCAGAGCTTGGGGGCTGTGAGAAATCACCAACAGAAGTGGGAGAGAGAATCTGGTCAAGGCCAAAGCACTCTCTCCAGCTCCTGTTTGTTCTGGTCAGAAACAGATACATCTGGAGTCAGCCTAGGGAAGAGACCTCAGCTGAAAAGAGATAGACCACACTAGGGGATACCTGGCTTCTGTATCACTCAAACAGAATTTGATGCAAGTTTCAGCTGGGGATTGCTAATTGCTAATTGCATTTCTCCATCTAGAAATCATTTGTTAATCAATGAATGCGCTTTTTTTTTTTTGTATATTGAATCACATCTGGAAATGATCTGTCCCCATAAATGGATGTTCAGGAAGATGATTAAAAAATTCTGATTGTGCTCAAATGAGTATGGAAACGTCTAATAAGGAGCTGGGGTCTGGGATCACTGTGAGGCACATTCTTGAATCCTCATGGCCTGGATTTCACTCAAGGCAAAGGGACCAAAGGGAGGGTTAGGGAGGTGCTGGTTTAGTTGGTTTGCCAGTCTAGGGTGGGTGAGCATTCCCCTGCTGCCCTGCTCGCCCTTCACCCTTCTGGAGCCCAAGTTCCCATTGCATCACCAGCCTTGTATCCCGGGGTGGAGGGAAGGCCAGGAAGAGTGTGGGGTTGTCACAGTGTTGGCATCTCACAGACAGACCATGAGAATTCTGGGACATGGGGATTACCATCCATTTTCACTCTCAAAGAGGCAGTGGTGGTCAAAAGTCTTTTTGAGCCTAAAATCCCATTTGACTCTCTCACGCATTAGAATGAGCTGCCTCAGGGCTGGTTGGCCGGCCCTCTGCCTGGTAGAAGCCTGCATTGAGTGCGCTGGACCACGTCAACCAGTGCCCCTTCCTAAGGAGCACAATGCCCGCGTGCAGCTTGGGTTGCTGCCCTGGGGACTCTGCTGCATGCAGTGACTCAGGAAGCCTGCCGTGCACCCCGCAGTTGGGAGGGAGGGCCCTGAGGGGACCCTCCAACCTCACATCTCCCTGTTATCTTCTGTGTGAGTCTGAGATCCTGACTGCTTGCTTGGTTCCCAGGGCCGAGGAGAAGGGTTCTGGCCTCACCTGTCAGCCAGCACAGTAGCCTCGGCAATTAGCCCCTAATTGGGCTCCAGCTGCCTCAGCATCTTCTTCCAGGGAGGCAGTTCTCCAGGCCCCTCAGGAATTTTCTGCCTCTTGGCCTCCCTCTGAAGAAACTAAGGAAACTGAAGACTAGAAGGAGTTTCCCAAGATTTCATGGGAAGTTGGGGGCAGAACTAGGACTGGAAATAGAACTCCTGCCCATTTCCCAGTTCCATTATTTTCTGATACCCTTCTATTTGCCAGACAGGCATTTTTCTTAAGCTCCCCAGACATCTGATGAATTTGGTGGTGCCGTGACTTTTTCATCCTCCCAAAAGTTATTGCCCAGACACTGAAAGGCATAATTGAATAAAAAGCTAGAAGCTGGCAGAACCTGATATACAGACAGCCAAGGCCACAGAAAGAGCCAGAGCCTACAGCCTCAGAAGAGAAAGGAAGCGATGCTCACGGCTCTTAGGAAATTGTGGAGCCCGAGGCCCTCAGCCCAGGTTTGCCTTTCGTCCTGCAGATTTCCTACGGGTCCACGTTCTTACTGGCCCCATGATGCCTGTCTTCATGGCTAAGGCTTTCTTTGTGTGGCACGAACATAACATGCTGAGAGGCTTAAGAGACAGACAAAAACCAAACCAAGCCAAACCGTAACAACGTGGCTCTTGTCACTCATTAGAGAATAAGGAGCCAGTGACCACCTTGTTCTGGGCATTGAGATCACAGTACGAAGTTCAGGCCTCGATCTAGCTGTCATTTCAATGGGCGCACATGTTTTGCAAACTCTTGATGTTATTGAGCGGGCTGAAGGTTTTTATATGGGTTTTCTGGGGTTGGAAGGTCATCTAGGGAATGGGAAATATTATTACCAAGGTGAGTCAAAGCAACATTTTGTTCTTGTCTTTTCTATCCTTGTTCTGCTCCGGAAGCTTGCAGTGAGGCTTCCTCCTGCTGGTCGTGCCTGAGGCGCTCTTGGGCAAGGTTGGGTGGAGAGGCCAGGGTAGAAGACCCCCACTCGGGGAGGATTTGGGGGGTCTGAGAGTAGTTCCAGATCTGGTCCACTCTCGTCCTGCATCCAGTGAGGAATATGCACAGTCAGCTTAACACCCACGGCCCGGGCAGCTCTCTGTAAATCCGGATCCTGGGCTGAGCATTTACGGCACATTTTGGGCTTTAAGTTAATTTTGAAAGTTGGCTTGGAGCCAACAGTGGGACTTACCCTGAACCTCGAGGCTGTGTGTGAAATATCAGTCTCCTTGGGTGAGGGACAGCCAGTGTGCTGATGTGACCTCCTCTGTCCGGAGGGGCACAGGTACACGGGGAGGATGGAGGCGAGCAGTGGGGATGATTCAAGCCAACTCCTTGGAGGCAGGAGCTGTGCAGAAAACTGGTTCCCTCCCCTGACCCCTTCAGCTGGTGTTGACCTGGAGCCGGACGGCACAAGAGGTGATGGTGGGGGGGAGGACACATGGGCATCCAGGAAGGGGTTTGAAACAGAGACCTTGCCTTCGTTGAGCTGATTCTGCGGAAGGCAAACACAAGCAGTGTGTTTAGGGGGTCATTACTCTGTGTCTGGTCTTGTGCTGGTGGTAAAGATGCTATGGGTGTGCTCCTTGCATGTAGGGAGGGGTGAGGGCTCTTCCAGGCTATAGGCTGGGGGGTAGTCCCAATGGAGAGTGGCTTGGTCCAGTGGCAGCAGCTCTGGTGAGCGACTCCTCAAGCACAGAAATTTGGCTGAAAGTCCCTCCAAACAGTCCTGTTGGTCTTGGCAGTCAGTCTGTGTGCGTTCTGTTCATCAGTGTCACCTCTGAAATTCCCAGGGGCCCCTCTACATGGAGTGAAACAGAGACCGCACGTGTGCAGCTGGAAGTGTGTTTCCGCAGCAGTCAGGGCCCCAGGCAGCTCTTGGATGCAGTTCTTGAGGCAGGAGGGGGCTTATTTCTGGGACATCTTACTCAGATGAGAGACACTCCCCGGAGAAACGCAAGCCTGGGGCCGGTGCTGGGAGGGAGTGCTTTCTCCAGCAGAGATGCCTGCCTGCTCAGACACTCCAGGCCTTTCCTTGGAAGCTCAGCTGCTCTCCTGGCCATGAGAGATTAGACGTCTCTGGGAGCTACCCTGATAAAAGTCCGAGCTGGGAGGTTCTGAGACCCAAACAACTCATAGAACAGAAAGGGAGTTTGTGGCCCCAAGAGAAAGAGTCAGAGGCCAACAAGTGACATGTTACTGCAGGATAGGGGACGGCTTTGCAGGCAGAGCTACCCAGGCAGAGTGGAGAGATTTGCGTTTGTTTGCTCTCTCCTAGGAAAGCGGCAGGCACACGGCAGGTGCTCAGTAACTGTTGAATGAAAGAGCACAGCCCATCTCCACTTCTGCGCCCTTCTCCCCACCCTTCGATGCTGGCTGGAGTAGGAGGCAGGGAGGTGAGGGGTCCCAGACTTGTGCTCAGGCAGGGGGTGTGGGCTGACCTGCACAGGAGCTCATTTGAGAGCAAAGTGCTGCGACGTACTCTGGGGATTTCTACAACAGCTCCAGGAGCTGTACCCCATGGGGAGTAACAGTCCAAGCGAGGAACTCTCCTGCCCCTGCCTCGTGGCCGGTGCCCAGCTGGGGCTCACCCAGAGCTGGCTGTGGACTTACCGGGAGCTCGGCGGCTGTGGGCAATCAGGCAATCAAACCTGCCTGCCTGTGATTGGGCTGTTTCTCTCCTAGTTGAGCTGGTGTCTAACAAGCAGAGCACTGGTGTGTGCCGGGGACGCCAGGCTGGGTTGACGGAGACCTTGCTCTCAGCCCCCTTTCTCAAGGACCAGCCATCTGACCATGGCTGTGGAGCCCCTCTCTGCTTCCAGGTACCAGATGGCATAACCCTGGCTTTCAAGGGAGCAGCTGAACGTACCGTGGAACAGGAAAGGGAGAATTTCAGAAGCAGAGGTGGGCAGCGGACCTGGGATGGTACGTCTCTAGCAGCTACAGGGAGGCACCAAGAGGGAGGATGCACTGGGGGGTATGTAAGTGCCGGGTGCATCTGTTCATTTGTGTGTGTATGGGTACGTGTGTACGGGTACGTGTGTACGGTCATGCAGATGTGTGTAGCCACGTGTGTGCGTGCCTGGTGTCTATATACAGGTGTTAAAAGATAAATTGAGGCATACTAAACACCTTAAGAGTTTATGGGAGCAAAGTCGATTTGAACTGGGCAGTGCAAGAGGAGATGGGGCAAGACTTTTGTGGAGAAGGGGCAGAAGCAAAGCCAGGACATTACTTGATTGGCTACAGCTGAAGGGGTTGCCTATTTGGGAGCACCTATTATTTGATTGGCTACAGCTGAAGGGGTTGCTTTATTTGGGAGCGCCTATTATTTGATTGGCTATAGCTGAAGGGGTTGCCTTATTTGGGAGCACCTATTATTTGATTGGCTACAGCTGAAGGGGTTGCCTTATTTGGGAGCGCCTAGTTGGCTGCTTGTGACTGGTGGTTCTTAGGTTTCCATTTTGGTTTGCTTACATAGGCTACTGAGGCATTAGAACCACCTCAGTATGTTTAATTTTTAACAGGTATTTTTGTTTCTGCGATCCTGTGTCCCACGTGCACAAATGGTCGATGTAACGTGTGTGCTCACATGCCTGTGTGTGTGCTTAGGTTACTGTCACCAAGGGCCCACACTCAGACTAGCACAGGCACTGACCAATCAGAATGACGCTGTCAGTAACAGGGCAGCGGCTGGAGTAGGGGTAGGGTGGCCCAGCGGATCCCGTAGGAGGGGCTAGGGTGACGGGGGCGGGGCAGGAGGCAGGCATGTGCAGAGGTACTGACTGGTTCAGATATATTTCAGTATTTTAATAGCTGGCATGGCCTTCCTAGTGCATCAGTTCTGCTGTCACAAAAAATAAACTTGGGTGAGTAACTAGGAAAATATATTTCAGCTCTGTTAGGTTTTCAACAAAGGGAGCCCATAGGATCGGATTTACATGTTAGAAAGGGTGCTCTGTCAATCCTCCTGTAAAACTGGGATGACCGTACCCACCTTTACGTAAGGATGAGGTAAAGATGAAATGAGATAAACCCATGCAGTGTGCATGGGCGGGAAAGTTGTTAAAATTATTGGTGTTATCATTTGTATTATACAAATGGCACAGTATATGCTTCCAGGTATGGTTTTGGAGATCACACAGATCTGAATTTTAAGGCCAGTTTTCTGTGTATAAGTTGTAAAATTGAAGCTACTCAACCTCTGTGAGCCTCAGTTTCCCTGTCTGTAAAATAAAGACCACAGTGTGCTGCAATGGGTTTGTTGTAATACTGTGAACACTGTCTCACACATAGGAAGTAATCTATAGATGAGTCCATTAATATTATTTCTGATGATGATGATGGTAAAAGAAGAGACACAGTCTATCAGAACCTGAAGGCCTTTAGACATTACCTGGTTCTGCTGTGGTCTGGAGAAATGTGACATGGGACTGACCTCCTGAGGGGCCCACTGAGGCATGAGAAGGCCAATGGGCCTTCAGCTGGGATGGCTTTCTTCACTTTGCTGAGTCCTGGGACTTAGTGACCTTGTGACCTGTGTGACCGCAGCTGACCTTGGGACTTTGCAAGACATTGGTGCCACACACGCCTTTCATGACTTTTGATCAGCTTGTCAATTGTTGCTCATCGCTGACAACTCCCATTCTTCGTATGTGTGTTGTGTCAGCAGCCTCCCTGAAACCTGGGCTCCTAGTAACTTTGGAGCAAGGGGAGGAGCGGGGAGGGCATCGTGGAGCCTCTTCTCTGCTGGACACAGCAGTAGCCTGGCTGGCTTACCCAGGTCAGGGCTGCCCTGGCCCCGTCACCTGAGAAACATCCTCTCCATGTTGTGAGGTCTGTGTAGACGCTGCCTTAAAGTTAGAGGCAGAAACTGAGTCAAGACAAGGCCTCCTAGTTCCCCAGGTACCAAGGTTACAGGAACTTATTGCTCCTTTTGGGGCTGGTGAAGGAGGTGGAGGCTGATGGCCCACAAGGTGTTCAGGTGGTTCTCAGAGAATAGTGGGTTTCAGAAGTCAGATCATGAGATACTAAAGATAGCAGGTACTTCTATGGCCTTCACATTGTGTCAGTCACCACTCTAAGCAACTGACATGTGTTAATGCCTATAATTTTCCCAAGAACCTCTGAGGTAGGTACTATTATAATCCCCATTTTACATTTGAGGAAACGCAGATACAGAATAGCCCAGGGATCTCAGAAGCCCACAGCCCGGGCACACGAGGGAACTGGAATTAGATCCAGGTGACCAGGCCCTGGAGTCTGCTCTGCGTCCTCTGTTGGAGGATCGGCTCGAAGGACAAGCCCCCTTCCTTCCCCAGAGTGAGATCTGGGCCGCGTGTTGGGAAACTGAAAGCATGGGCATTTCTTCGGCACAGGAAGCCCTGGAGCTCCGCGCGGGGCTGGGCGGCTTGAGAAGCGGCTTACTCTGCATTCCACGGCGGCCACGCGCGGTTGCCTGGAGAGCCTCTGGGGAGCATCATTAATCACGGCGTGGCCCCTCGTGGGGACTGGCCCCACCCGCCCTGCCCCTCCTCGCTCACTTGCCGAATTCTCACTGAGAAAGGGAGAGTGGCCTTCCCTTGAAGGGTGGGCTCCTGGCCTCCCACGGGTGTGTAGTTGGAACCAACTCTGCCCTAAAGTTGATCTTTAAGGTTTTTCTGTGTCCCTGCCAGGGGCTTGGGTCCACGAGGCCCAGTCGTGGGCTATGGATGGGATGAGATGTATGAAACCCAGGCCTGGCCCAGGGCACGCACAGGCCACACGGCCAGGAGCCAAGAGGGCAGGCTCACGGGAGCACCAGGGGCCCTGAGGGTTGGGGCACTGGGTCAGAGAAGGCTTCCCAGAGGAGGGGGAATCTGGGAGCTTTGTGGCAAAGGGGTGAGCAGACAGGTGTGGCCTGCTACTGGGAAAAGGGTGGGAGTGACAGGGGCTGCTGGCAAAGCCCTTGGGGCCACGTTTGTTGAGCCCTTTTCCTCCCGGGTCAGGAGGGCTGAGACCCCTCGTGGTGCTGGGCCACAGGGCCCCATCATGCAGGCTCCGGTATTCACCCCTGTGTACTGGCCTCACCCCTCTGTGCGCCCCACGGGGCAGGGCCCAGAGCACATGGGCAGCACTTAGAGGAACAAAGGAACTAAGGACAAGTAACCGGGTGATTCCCCAGCAGAGCCTGCCTGCAGCAGAAGCCCGGGCCAAGCCTGGAGGACATAAGCATGGTCTTCCTTCACCTTAGCTGTGTGCCTCTCCGGCCCGCCTGAGCCCAGGATTCGTTTATGGGGCAGCTGCCCCTGAGGGTGCTGCGTTCTCCTCCAGGGTACCACCCTCAGCCCAGGCACCTGGCCGGGGGCCCTGGGGAGCCGTCAGCGCCCTTCCCCCTTACACCCTGTCACCAGGCAGGACTGGGGGAGATGCCGGGCAGTGTCAGCAGGGGGCCTCAGCCCTGATCAGTTCCCCTTACTCATTGGTTTTGGGGGGCGGGGAACACCCTTGGCCCTACCTTGGTTTAGACTGACCTCAAAGCAAACGCAGTGGCGTTTCTTGGGAGCCAGGCCACGGAAGTAAGAAGGCTTCTCCCTCATCGCCAAGGGAACACCACGGAAAATTCAGGGCCGGCCTCTTGCCGTCCTCTCCACATCTCTAGCAGAGGGGTCATCAGGAATTACATACCCTGAAGACCTTTAAGTTTGATTTTCTGTCTGTGGGCAGCTGGGAAAGCCTGTGGAGAGTGTGCCCACGGGCGACAGGCTCCTTCCTCCCCGCCCTGAGTAGGTCTCAGTCAAGCCCAATGACCCCGCCCCTGCCAGGCTGGTGGCATGGGGAGCGGTGGCTTGGTTCTCAGGGGTCAGTGGGCCTTGAAACGTAACCTCTCCCAGGGCCGTTTTATATTCTCACCTCCAGCTTTATGTTTCGTTCAGAACTGTTCCCATTATACTTTAGCACTTAATTCAACAGCCACAGAAAATACGCTCTTTTTACTTTTTTCATCTTTTTGATCTAAGATCATGTTGGTGCCAATTTCCTTTAAAATAATTCATTACCTGTAGGCCGCTGGTGTGAAATCCCAGCGGTAGCACCCACTGACCCTCTCTCTGTAATTCCTTGGCCTCCCCTCGCTCACCCTCTCCTCGGGGAGCCTTGGCCTCTGTGTTTAGACACTAATGTTTTTTCTCACACATTCATTGTGCGGCTTTCCTTAATTTGGTGTCCCGCCGGGCAGCAGCGGGAGGCCACTCAAACATTATGTCAGTGATCTCAAAACTGAACCCCAGGGCTTTCTTCTGCCAGCGGCCCGAGCAGATGTGTGGCACACTTTATTAACTCAAGTACCCACGAGTTGAAAATTTCATTAGTTTGAGGGGAGGGCTAAGTCCCATCCAGAGACCTGGTCTGGACAGATTCTTTGTGTCAACCTGACCCCTAGCAAAACGGATTATTGTTCTAAGTGAGACAAGTGACCTAATGTTCTGCCTGTTACGCACACATGGTCTGTAACCTTTTAAAATATGAGTGTGGGAAAACGGCGCATTCTGCCACATCCCTGACTGCAAATTCCTGACAGGTGGTAGCCGGGCTCTTAGCAACGCCACCAGGAGCCTGGAATTATCCAGGGGTCACGGTGCTTCCCTTAGGGCAGGTACAGGCCGGGTCCAGAGAAAGGAAGGGGGAACCTTGGCCTCCAGTGCTCCTGAGACAGACCAGGGTGCGGCCTTAGCCTGGGGCACAGGACGGACCCCTCCTAAGCTCCCTCACCCTGGGTCCTGCTTTCCAGAAGCACTGGGGGAGCTCTGCCAGGGACCATGGGAGACTAGCAGGGGAGCGCCGGTTGGTTTGCTGTGTAAGAGAGTTTCCTAAGGTTCCGTGCTGGGTGCTGGGCGCAGCCACGTCCCTGCACAAACCCATCTGCTCACCTGCGTCTCCCGCCCCCATCTAAGTGACCTCATGTTCTACCTGTTAGGTGTCCATGGTCTGTATCCTTCCAAAACCCGAGTGTGGGGGGCACAGCACCTCCTGCCTCCTCTCTGACCACAGATTCCTGCCCAGTGGCAGCCGGGCCCTGGGGGAGAAAGGGCATGGTGAGTTCAGCATCTCCTGAGGTTCCCTAGCAAGGCCATGAACTGGGGCCCACGTGGACGTGGTGACCCCGCCGTGGCCTGGTGTGGTGGAGGCAACGGTCTGTCGGTCCGGAGGAGAGGATGGATGAACAACCAGTCGGGCAGTGGGTACGGTCTGCATTTCATGATGTGGCTGGAGTGGGGAGGCAGATCTGACCACGGGGCCCGCAGAGAAGGAATTGAGCAAGGCTTGTACAGGCAGAGGAGTGGGCGAGGTGGGGGCCTGGGAAGGAAGGCCACAAGGTGTTGGTCTTGGTTGGAGTTTCGGAGGTTCTGAGAGGTGGCTGTGATCATCTACGGTGTGCTTGCCCTGGACTGTGTTTCCGGCTCAGAGACAGGGCAGTTCCTGGGCAGAGAGAGATACCCATGTGGAGTCCTCGGCAACCTTTCTGGTGGCACTGAGTTCTCCAGTGGGGCCCGTCGAGGGCGTCCACCTGTTGACAATTTCAGCTTTGGTGGCTGCATGCCTGGAGACCTAGGCCACAGCCCCTAGGCCTGGGCTTGTCCCTCCCCAGAGGCTCTGTGACCTGGCCTCCCAGGGAGCTGGGGAGAGGGCGGCCATGGCCCCTACCTTCTGACAGACACAAAGCAGAGCTGGTTGTAAAAACTTAATTAAATGAAATATTTTAACAAGAAATTCCAAGAACAGAATGCCCTGCTCGTAAGCAAGCCCTCACAGAAATAAAAGATGACGGGAAGCGTGTGTTCTGTCCGACAAGAGAAAGTTTCTGCGGGAATCAAGATGGTGCAGAGAAGCAGCCTTGCTGGGCGGGCCGGTGAGCCAGGCCCGTTCCTGGGTCAGAGCCGGCAGGGGAGGGCTCAGCCCTCCGGGAGAGCCTGCACCATCCTTCACCCCATCAACACACGTTACTCAGCATCTCCTTGTGTGCCAGGCCGTGGGCAGGCTGAGTGTGCCATGCCTTCAGCGGGCACCGGTGTTTCCGTGCTCCTGTGAGAGGGATTTTTATAAGATGCAGAAATGGAGGCTCAGGGAAGTTACGTGACCTCCCAGACTTAGGTCAGAGGTGCGAGTGAGGATGAGCTGGGACCAGAACCCAGACCACTTGACTCCCAAGTCCAGTCTGCTTTCCACCTGACCTGCCCTTTCCACCACAAAGAAATTGCTGGCTGGCCGGAAGCAGGGCCGCTTCCAGGGCTGGGGTGTGTCGTCATTCCTTCTCTTGGGGGAGTACAACCAAGCTCTGTGCCCTCAGTGAGCTGAGGGGAGTAGGGAACCTCGTCCGTACTCTGAGAAGAGGGCCCCAGGCCGGTACTGCTGAGGTGTCACAGCGAGACCAGCCTGTGTCAGGCCCAGAGGACGCATCATACGATGGAGACAGTGGGGCTGCATTGTGGGCAGACAGGTAGTCAAGACTTAGGGAACTCAGGAGAGGGGGCCGGCGGAGCCCGCGCTCTAGGTGAGAGAGGAGGCTGGATCCGCTGACGGACTCCCCAGGGTAACCTTGCCCTCATGTATGTGCCGGTGATGATGACGTGGCAGGAAACACCTCCTGCCTCCGTGTCAGACTGGGACCTCTGTGAGGAAAATGCACCATATGTACAAACCAAGTGACCGGCCTGATTTCTCAATTGGATTTTTCCTAGAATAGAAGTATTTCTGTAACAGTAGAAACAAATCCTCCCTGATGTAACCTGGTATATTTACTGCACACTGTCTTCCAGTGCCTTCCAGTGGCCTCAGTAGGACGTGGCTGGGTACCACCCTGATTGAAGAAAACTCCATAAAACTCTGAAAACTGCGAAGAACATTCATTTTAGGGAGAATGTTTCATAGGATAAGAGGAAACTGCTTTACGAGAATCTTCCCATCAGATTCTCTTATATTGTACATTTCAAACATTCTTTGGCAACATCAGCTACTGAAATGTTATTTTAAAGACACTTATTTCCCTTTATTTTCCCTTCATTATTTAATTTATTTATTTATGTGGCCGCGCCATGCGGCGTGTGGGATCGAACCTGTGCCTCCTGAAGTGGAAATGCAGAGTCTTAACCACTGGATCGCCAGGGAAGTCCCTCAGATATTCTTTGATTTATCAAAGTGAACGCTCACATTTTCTTGGACCTAGTAAATGTGTAAAGTGAGTCAGGGATGTGATTGGCTTAGAAATCACCTTCCAATGTAAGTGACTATTTTGCAGCAGAAAAATCGCCTGCAAATTCTATCCTCCGCTCTCTCCTACCTGTTTCCTTCCCTTAGACACCAAAAGGGAATGCAGAGAATATTCTTTTTTTTTTTTTAGAATTTTTAAAAAATTATTTATTTTTTATTTATTAATTTTGGCTGCGCTGGGTCTTCATTTCTGCACGCGGGCGTTCTCTAGTTGTGGTGAGTGGGGGCTACTCTTCATTGCAGTGCGTGGGCCTCTCACTGCAGTGACCTCTCTTGTTGCGGAGCACGGGCTCCAGGTGCGTGGGCTTCAGTAGTTGCGGCATGCAGGCTCAGTATTTGTGGCACGCAGGCTCAGTAGTTGTGGCTCACGGACTGTAGAGTGCAGGCTCAGTAGTTGTGGCGCACAGGCTTAGCGGCTCCGCGGCATGTGGGATCTTCCCGGACCCGGGCTCGAACCTGTGTCCCCTGCATTGGCAGGCGGATTGTTACCCACTGCACAACCTGGGAAGCCCCCGCAGAGAATATTCTATCAGGAACCTGCATCCACAGGACCTACCCCTCACAACAAAACCAACGCCTTGACTAAGTTTCCCCGTGCAAGGTTTTCATCTCACCCTCTCGGGAAAAGGCAGAAACACGTGGGGGCCTCTTGTTACCTATCTACCTTGTCCCAGGAAAACTGCGTGAAGAATTTTCGATAAACAGATTCTTTTAAAAACATGGTAGGATGAATCACTGCCCCATTTTATTTGTGAAAGGTAGGAAAAAAGTATTTTAAAGCCAGCTGCAGTTGGAGCCTGTTGGCCTAAGAGGAGGGCAAAATGTTTCCTGGTAAGAAGGCTGCTTGTTTTGTCTTAAAGGAAAATAGGTCGATGGGCGTTTGTTGGAAAACGGGAGGCCCCACTGCCTCCCCAGGAAGAGTCAAATCCTCCTGCCGTCCACAGTGACTGGAGTCTTCCTCTGTTGGGTGGGCCTGGGGAGGGGACCTGGGGAGAGTTGAAGGGGGAGGAGAAGAGAGCCCTAGAGAGATGGGAGCAGTTGGCTCACAGGACAGCCATGGGTTAGGGGACCTCGGGGAGGGGGTGTATGTGGGCTGGAGCTCAGTGGGTTGATTCCGATGTTAAAGAGGAGGGAGACCTTGGAGGCTGCATAATGTGGGCACATCCAGGCAGCCAGCACTTGGTTGCATAATGAGTTTTAGGTTTGTGCTCTGTGTATATGGATTTGCTCAAAGTGGGGCATGCCGTGGTCATACTGGACCCACAGGCTGTCAGTCCTGGGAGGACCATAGGAGGCAGGGTGACCTGTGCAGCGTCACAGAGCCAGCCAGGTCTGCAGCAGAGATGGAGCCAGGCCTCCTGACTGCCGTGGAGGGACTCCTCCAAGTAGAGGCTCTGCTTGCAGATGGAGACTGCCCCACTGGCCAGATGGAGGACTCCCAGGAGGCCAGATTTCCACTGGGGTTTCCCAGGACACGGTGGCCCTGTGGGGAGCATGGAGAAGCTAAGCGGCCGTCAGAGGAGGAGTGAGGAGTTGGAGTTGGTGTGTCCCATGTTTGGATTATCCCCGCCTCCGGTGTCACTGGGGAGTTGAGGCTTTACGTGCCTTCTGTCCTAGCCCATGGCTTTGCCCCATACACAGACCTGAGGAGAGTTTGCATCTGTACCTGATACAGAATAAGACTCAGTCCTGCATGGCCTAGGAGACCTGTGAATGGGGATGTGGGGTGCCAGGGCCGGGGAGGATAAAGCTGAGGTAAAAACACAGAATCTGGCCTGGGAGCAAGCACCCAGAGGGAAGGGAAGAAGGCAGTCCAGAGTATCAGGCTGCAGTCAGTGAAGGTGGCCTTCTGTTATCCATCACCCGGGGCATTAAGAGCCCTGACCAGAGGTCAAGGTAATAAAGCAGGCAGACGAAGTGATCTAAGACATCAGAGAAACGACGTACAATGGGAAATGCCACTAAAAATGGACCAAATGAACTGGCCTGATTAATTAAAATGCACACCCAGTCATCTTGGAGCAGAGGAAGTAGTGGTGGCTGTGTGGAGGCTGGGAAGGCAGCAGGTAGGTTGGAAGGGGGTTGGAGTTAGGAGGAGGCCAGTTTTTACTGGGGGGAGTGGGTGTGTGGAGGGGCAGTTCCAGGGCGGGTGTGGAGGAAAGAAGAGACACTTCAGCTTCCCACCACCCTGAGCAGCCCCTGGCAGCTCAGCCTCCTTGGAAGACATGGATGGTCTCTCCCCAAAGAGCCAACATCAGCCTTGTGGGTTTTCAGCCCCCTCCTTCTTCCATTCAAACCCTTTCGTGAGAGAAAAAGTCTACAAGTACGACTTCAGTGCAATGGTCACTCAGGCAGTCAACAAACAGCCCACAGCAGGGCTGAGTGGGTTGTCTCAGAGGAGTTCACAGAAGGGAATCGTTGTTTCACCAAACTCAGGGGATCCTCAAAAGAGGCTGGGACCTTCAAGCACCCAGCCACAAGGTGGAACGTAGAAGAAAACTGACAAAGTCTTAGTGGAAGCCCATTGCAATAGCCTGGTTGATTTCAGAATTTGGTCTGGGGCAGCAAAGAACATGGGTCAATGCCAGCATGTGGCCTGGGTGTGCATCATAGGTGACCAGAGGTTTCAAGGACTAAGACCTATTATTTTCACATACATATATATATATATATATATATATATATATATATATATTTTAAATCAAGTATAGTTAATTTACAATGTTGTATTTTTGTATTAGTTTCTGGTATACAGCAAAGTGATTCAGATATATATATATATACACATACACACACATATATATCCTTTTTCATATTCTTTTCCATTGTGGTTTATTACAGGATATGGAATATAGTTCCCTGTTCTATATAATAGGACTTTGTTGTTTATCCATTCTATATATAATAGTTTGCATCTGCTAGTCCCAACCTCCTAATCCATCCTTCCCCTGTCCCCCTTCCCCCTTGACAACCACAGGTCTGTTCTTTACATCTGTGAGTCTGTTTCTGCTTCATGGACAAGTTCATTTGTGTCATATTTTAGACTCCACATAAAGGTGATATCATATGGTATTTGTCTTTCTCTGTCTGACTTACTTTGCTTAGTGTGATAATCTCTAGGTCCATCCATGTTGCTGCAAATGGCATTATTTCATTCCTTTTTATGGCTGAGTAATATTCCATTGTATATATATATACATATATATAGTATATATACAATATATATATACATTGTACATTGTGTGTGTGTATATATATATATACACATACCACATTTTCTTTATCTGTTCATCTGTCAATGGACTTTTAAGTTGTTTCCATGTCTTAGCTATTGTATATAGTGCTGCTGTGAACACAGAAGTGCATGTATCTTTTTGAATTATATTCTGGATATATGCCCAGGAGTGGGATTGCTGGATCATATGGTAACTCTGTTTTTAGTTTTTTGAGGAACCTCCATACTGTTCTCCATAGTGGCTGCACCAATTTACATGGCAAACCAACAGTGTAGGAGGGTTCCCTTTTCTCCACACCCTCTCCAGCATTTGTTATTTGTATACTTTTTAATGATGGCCATTCTGACCGGTGCGAGGTGTAGCTCGTTGTGGTTTTGCTTTGCTTTTCTCTAATAATTAGCGATGTTGAGCATCTTTTCATGTGCCTACTGGCCACCTTTATGTAAGAGCCATTTTTTGCTGAGGCTTGAAGGATTTTCCTAGGGAGAATTAAAAAGGATCAGTCATGGAGATAAGAAATAAAGTTTAGATAGTGAAGAGGACCAAGACTAATTCACTTTATCTGGAGTGCATGACTTTTGTGTTCCCATTTCGCAGATGTAGAAACTGAGGACTGAGAGGCAGAGTGACTCTCCCAGGACCCCACAACTAGTTTCCCTTCTCCCTCCCTGCCCCCACTGTCCCCTGGGACCCTAGGGTTCCTGTGAGTCCTTCCCATCTGGGCCTCCCCCAGCCTCCCACTGCAGAGCCTTGTGCATTTCTGTGTCCTGAATGCTTAGGACAGTGCCTGGCCTAGGGAAGGGGCTTAATGAACAGCTGCTGAAGATATGAAATAATTTTCTTTTCAAAGAGGAGTTTGTCCATCCAAAAATCCCAGGTTGATGCCATAAAGAAAGGGAACCACAAATTAAATTAAGTACTTAATATTTGTCAGGCCCTTGCAGGTTTTCTTTTCTCTCTTTACATTTTTGAATAAAGTAAAAAATAATAATATATTTAAATTAATTAATAACATAATAAATGCCCCCAAACTCATCCAGCATGAGAGTGAAAGCATGACATAACTCACACCTACCTTTGTGTCCTCACCCATTGTGACAGTTAATTTTATGTGTCACCTTGACTGAGCCAAGGGATACCCAGTAGCTGGTAAACATTATTTCTGGATGTGTCTGTAAGGTCGCTTCCAGAAGAGATTAGCCCTTGAATTGGTAGACTGAGTAAAACAGATAGCAGTCACAATACTGGTGAGCACCAACCAATCTGTTGAGGCCTGGATAGAACAAAAGGCAGAGGAAGGGTGAATTTGCTCTTTCCTGAGCTGGGACGTCCATCTCCTCCTGCTCTTGGACATTACTGCTCCTGGTTCTTGGGCCTTTGGACTCTGACCAGGGCTCACACAATTGGCCCCCAGATTCTCAGCCCTTCAAACCCAGACACTGCTGGCTTGCCTGGTTCTCCAGGTTGCAGATGGTAGATCATGGGACTTCTTGGCCTCCATTTTCTAGACAATTCCTATAATAAATTTCCTGTTAAATCTGTTTCTGTGTGTGTATATATATATGTGTGTATATATATATATACACACACACACACATATATATATATATACATATATATGTGTATACACACACACACACACACACACTATTAATTCTGTTTCTCTGGAGAAGTCTGACTAATACACCCATCCTTTCCCCTGTCTCTCTCCACCATATGTAACCTATTTTGAATCTTGAGTCTACCATTCCTTTCCTTTAAAACTATAATTCCAGAAAATAAATTGTTTGGTTTTAGTTGATTTTAACTTTATTAAAAGGGTATCATGCTGTGTTTAGTCTTCTGGGACTTACCTTCTTGCTCCATTTATGTTGGTAAAATTCCTCTACATGGTTGTGTGTAATTGTAATTATACTTCATTCGCTTTAACTTCTGTCAATACGATACATTCAATTAATCCACTTTCTGTGTGCCAGGTACTTCAGATACATTATTTCATTTCACCTTCATTACAAGCCTATAATGTAAGAGGGAACCACCCTCTATTCCTGCTCAGAGTGCTTCAACCTGTTCTTTCATTATTCCCATTTGAAAGGTGAAACTAGAAAAATCAGGTAACTTTCCTGAGGTTATATAACTCATGAACGGTGAAGCCTGAATTTGGCTCCAGAGCTTAGCCTTCTTTTGAGAAGAGGGAAGTAGTGCTGCCCCAGCTCAGCAGAATTACAGGCAGGACTCCGCCATCTTTCTACTGTTCTCTCCGTGAACTTCCCAGGCATCATGTAATTCCAGGAGGGTTCTAATGACCTCAGCTCCGATCCATCTAGCCCAGCCCAGGTACAAGGCTCCTGGAGCTGTCCTGGACCTCACTGCTCTATAGGGGCCTAGGTGCCGGTCTGAGTGGGACCTGCTTGATGGAAGGGAAGAGAAGGAGTGGAGAGTCCACCTGAGGGGCCAGGGAGAACTGGGGAGCTGGGCTGCTGACTGAACTGCCCTTTCCTCAGGCTACTCTGTAGCTTACAGTCTGAACTGTGGATGCCTCTGCTCTCTGTGTGGTACTCATGCTGCACAGCTATGGCCCAGACACAGCTTAGAAGCAAGGGTGGGGACACAGGTCTACAGCTCACGGACCAGGCTACCTCCAAGGCCTGCGTTGTGTCTCTCACTTAAAACTGGGCCTCGGTGGTGCCAGTGGAGGGGTAAAGTTGACACAAAGGTCAGAGCTCAGTGCCTAGTGCCTGGGTATCACTGACCCAAAGCACTGCTCAGACTCGGAGGAGGCGTGAGCCAGTCTGTACAGGAGAAGGGCAGGGCCCTCTCCTCCTAGAAACGTGTGTACCTCCTACTCCACCAGCTTTTACGAGGCCCTGGAATGTTATTTGTTAGTGACCACCCAACCATCGCACCAACAAATGGAGTGCTTGAAGGGAGTGCAGCTGACCTCTTAATGTGAAACAGCAAGACAAGGAGATGAGCTAAGAGGTAGGGTCTGTTTCTGCACATTTATCTCTGGTTATTAGACACTTTTAGAGGGAACATCTGTTTGTCCACTCTGGCTCCCATGTTACAGGCCCCATTTGAGGGCCAGCTTGGCCCCTTCTCTGACTGAATGGGGACTAAGTCATAAATTAGAGCCAGAAGAGGGACCTAGAATGAGAAGTCAGAGGGGGTTTTGCTCATCTCACCAATAAAGTGCAATTGGGTTCCCCAACTGACCAGCCGCCAGGTGAAAAGCAAAGAGAACTGAGGGGGCTCCAAATGCACCTGGTGGTGCCCACTCTCAGTGGACCCAACGATCACAAGGTTTCTTCTGGGGACAGCACCACTAGTCCAAGGCAGGACCTGGGAGTCAAACCAAAGCACACAGCTTGATCACGCTTCCAGAGTTCCAGGGACCTGGGCTGGGCGCCATTATCTTATTTCTCCTTTGGTTTTAAACTTTGGATATTTGTTTTACGGGAGGAATAGCTGTGTTTATAGTAGTGCTTTCCGAGTCATCTCACAGTGTGTTCTCAGGACACATACATGTTGGCTCACTCTCAGGTCAATAGGCCAATTAATTGTACAAGAGGACACACTTTGTTTTCTTGTTATGTTTCTAAAGGTACGTATAAAGACATAAAATCAATGCAATTGGTTAACATTCCCCTTAGTCCCCATTCCTTTGGATGTTGTTTCTCTAGCCCACATTTCCAATTTAATATTAGAGATACTTCTGCTTGGACATACCACTGCGACTTGAAACTTACCATGCGATCCCACACTCCCTTTCCAGCTGTCACTGATCATCTGTGAGTCCATGCCTTACATTAATAGTCTACCCTCAACACGTTTCTCCTATTTCTAGTGATGCCCCATAGGTCTTCAAGTTACGCAGGTTCAAAATTTCGTAACTCTGAAGTCTGCTTTAGTCGTTCTTCCTTGTTTTCAGGTCACTCCAGCAACCCCTCCAATTTTTGGTTCCAGTGAGTTTCCAAGGCAGCTCAGTTCTAATAGCTTTTGTACCCATCCCTTCTGTCCTAAACAGTCAGCCCCCTGGCTCTGTCTTATGTCCTCATGATGCTTCTTGTATCCAACCGGTCCTCACCATCTGCAGCACCTATGACTTGGCTCAGATGCTCAGCATCTTTTACTTGGACCTTGGAACAGCCTCATACCCAGATTCATCTCATTACAATTCATCCTGCAAGAGCTGCCATTATCAGTTTTCTTAAGTCACAACCCATAACACCCTCCTGTTCAAATACTTTCATTGGATGCCCTCTCCAGCCAAGAGAGTACCACCTTTCACTCCAGCTTTCAAGACCTCTGCTGCCTTTCCAGTCCTGTCTCCCCTTGACTTTTCTGTGCTTTGGCCACCTTCAAACACACCCATCTATCTTTATTTGCTATTTTCTTCTTCTAGAATGTCATTTCTCCCTTATCTCTTATTAAAGTCTATGTAACTTCAAGATCCATTTCAATGGTCTCCATGAAAACTTCTTGATTCTTATCCTTTCCTGTTATAAAACCTTCATAGTACTTTGTTTATACCCATCACGCGACAACACATTCCACCTTTGATAAACAGATGGACAGACAGACATCCAGGAACTGTGTCTTGCTAATTTTTGTCTCCTCTGTAGAGCTTTTGTGCTTAGGACATAGAAGCATTTAATAAATGTTCACTAAACTGGCCAGTTCTCCTTGTCTCCATTCTCTCTCCTTGCCATAAACTTGTTTAAATAATCATCTAATAATAATAACACTTCCTTTCTACACAACATTAAAGGTTACAAAACGCTTTCACATTATTATTTCAACTGATTTTCATGGGACAGCCTTTCAAGGCAGGTAGGATAGATATTATCCTCATTTTGTAGATAAGAAAACTGAAGCTCACAGAGGGGAAATAAGATGCTCAAAGCTCCAAACAAGTAAGGAATGTAGCCACTAACTGAACCCAGAGAAGTATCCTGATATGTAGTGGAAGACCAAGGTAGAGGACAAGCAAAGTCCAAGCCCTGCCAAAGATCCCTTCTTCCAACTTTATTGCGCATGATAAAGATACTCTAAGCCAGCCAGGGGCACCTCGTATAAGGGATACCAGTCAGGGAACTGAACAGGTGGCACTGTGTGATACTATGATCATTTTGAATTTGTGTCTGTCTTTTCTTCCTCTCATGCCCCAGACACAGATATGGCCACGTGAGCACCAGGAAGCTTGGACTCCTCCTTTCCCTCCAAATTAAGCCATAATCCCAGGCCTCCTTTCAGTTTGAACACTCAGTAGATCCTTGCTGCTCACAGCTCATCAGGGAAAGTCTCAGAGTTATGTCTGGAACCGCTCACATGCTGCTGTGGGACCTGGGCCTAATTTCTCCCCTTATCTCGCGCTTGGAACTGACCCCTTATCTACCCTCTCATTCATTCACTCAACTATCTGTCCATCCATCTACCCATCCACTCATCCATCCATCCATCCATCCATCTATTGATTCATTAGCCAAAAGACTTTCTTTGAGCACCAGATCCATACATGTTCCACCTCCCTATGACTCTTTCTGGCTCCTCGGTTCTAGACAGGAGAATCCTGCTAAGGTACCAAGAGGCTATGTGTTTTCTTTTCCAGGTAATGCTTGTGCATTTTAAGAGTGGCCTTTACCAAGGGAATCTGAAGGCTTTATGAAAGAATGCTGCAGCTTGAAGGTATCTGGGGATAAAAAGGGCCTTTTCCAAACAGGTCTCATGTAGGACTTGGGGTGGTCTCCAATTTCCTATTCCCCAAAGGTCACACCCTTCCTTTGTCCTCCAGTGCTGCTGAAATGCAAGTTATCGCTGACCTTCCCAATGACATGAGGGACAGCTGGGCTGCACGGCTTCTCTGCAGCCTTCCCTCACCAGAGCTTATCCTGGATGCTCTGACTGGATGTTGCCAGTGTTTAAAATCAGAGTTTGAGGTGAGTGGATGTAGTAGGGGAAACGCTTGGGTTTTGATTACACTTAGGATTACTGGATATTAAGTTTGGAGAAATAAAGAAATTCAAGAGCATTAATGTATGCTTGGTCCCAGAAATGTTAGGAACCCATGTCCCAAGTCTCCTCTCCCAC
Organism: Lagenorhynchus albirostris; assembly: GCF_949774975.1. Lineage (NCBI taxonomy): Eukaryota > Metazoa > Chordata > Mammalia > Artiodactyla > Delphinidae > Lagenorhynchus > Lagenorhynchus albirostris. Next base: position 73,758,920 of record NC_083107.1, on the reverse strand, counting down.
CCTTACTTCCTCTGCCACGAATGGATCCTGGCCGAACTGCAGGGAGCCTTCTGGGATCCCTACTGCCATGAAGCCCTTGCCCTTACGATTTCTTTCTTAGCCACGCCTTTTCCACTGCTGGCAGGTGAGTCAAATAAAGGGCCTGATGGTTTATCTCAGAGCCTAGCAGAGAGCCTTACCTGGCAAAAGCAGACTGGTTGGTGAGGAAGGTTGTGTGGCACATACTGAGATGCTCCTGTGGGTCAAATTATGTGAAAGCCTTTGCAAATAGTTGTTCATTCTCACTTGGCAAATACAGTCTCTGAGATCAGTTACTTTCTTCAAGGTGGCAAAGTGTTTTCCTCCCTAAATTCTCCTTTTCCCCTATCACTCAAAACAGTGTGTGTTCTAGAGGTTTTGAAATGCCAGACATTTGAATAAATTACCTCATTTCTCTATCTTTCAATATGAATGAGTCACATTGAGTGGTATGAGACACAGTAAAGAATTTATTTATTTGTTCTCGCTCTCCCAAAGTTTAGCAAAATAACTCAGATCCTGGTTTTCTTTAACTTGCAAAAAAATGTCATTTCCCAGAGTTCAGAGACCCTCAGAGATCTGATGCCAGCTTCGATGCAGGTCCAGTTCATATGTGTTTCTGCTTGTAGTCAGCTCCCTGCTACAGGGCTGGCTGGTGGATGATTATATTAATACACACAGTTTGAATTTTTTCCCTGCTATGTGGAAGTTTAATTGGAGCAGAAGAATAAATGAGAATTGCTATAAAAAATTAGAAGGTGATAGTAAACTCTCCTGGAGCAACCTTTATGTAGGGGCTCACGCCATTGACTGTGGCCAATTGTAGCTCCTTCAGTAACTCCATGATATATCTCAGAAACATGTGGTAGTTTTGAATGGACAGGTCAATCAATCTTTTGGACTCAGCAATGAATTTTTCATAGTAATCAGAGAGTTGGTCTGCAAAATCCTGTAGTTTATATGTGAACTGCTGGCGGTAATCAGAGATGATTTCCTTCACTGCAACAGCCCAGCTTTTAATTATTTCCTGAGCACTGGTAGAAAGCTCTGCAATCTTCTCTTTCCCTTTTCCATCTACATCGGCAAGGATGCTCAGATATTCCTGGAAATCTTTCTGCACCAGTTGCTCAACCTGACTTGAGAGTTGGGAAGCAAAGCCAGCAGCACTGACAGTGTATTTGGAATGGAAGTCCTTAAGGACATCTACTAGGTTCTTGATCAGGTTGATGAACTTTTCTTCAAGTTCATAATATTTCACTGTCCAGCCAACCATACTTGGATCAAAATATTCTTTGCGAAGAGCCTGCACATACTGATGGAGCTGCTGTAACTCTTGAGAGGCTTCCTGAAGTTTGTTTTGAACAAGTTCATTAAACTCACCAAAGTTAGGACCTAGGTCTTCTTTCAGGAGTCTAAAAACAAATGAAATGAATGTGTCGAAGGTTATGCTGATGTCGTGTTGGATATCATTAATGAGATCAGTAAATTTCTTCTCCTTCAAGCGTTTAAGATCTTCTTCTATCTCTTGGAAAATGCTTTGTAGAAACCTCTTAAGATTACTTAGCATCTCTGTAGTCTTGACAGACTGGAGGTCACTAAGTGCCTTTTGGATCTCTTGTGATAAAGATTTCAACAGTTTTCCATACTCTGAGCCTATACCTATTAGTTGATAGTACACTGAATCAAAGGGAAATTTATTCTTTAGGTCCTTGATTAATTCAGATTTCTCCATCAGGTCTTGGAAATAGGAAAACAGTATTTCTAACCCACTATGGATCTTTGATTGTACCTGGGACAGTAGCTTACCTACTTTCTTCAGGACCATAGTGTAGAGTTCGTCTTCAGTGTAGTTCCCGGCTCTTCCTGGGAGCTGGAATCTGGTGGACTTCAGGAAATCAATGAACGAGTCAATCACACGGTTGACTGTCACATTGTATTCCTGAGTCACTCCTATTAAGCTGTCAAACACCTTCTTCTGGAGTCTCTGGAAACCACTGTGGTCCTCCTGAGCCAACAGTTCCTGGTACAGACTCTTGGCCGTGTCCTTCCACTGCTGGTAGGTATTAGTGGTGCCTCTGGCTATCCTTCGGAGCCCCACGTCCACCTCATCAATCTGCCTCACGGCCCCTTGATACACCTGCTCAGCGCTGTTCTGCAAACCTCTTCTCAGTTTTAAAGAAGCATCTCTCAGATCGAGTCCCGTGTACTCCTGGTGGTACTTGTTGACATAGTCATAAGAGGCCCCCATGGCCTTGGGCATATTGTCTTTGAGAGAGCTTAGCAATTCAGACACTGCTTCTTCTTCCCAGTTAGCTTTAATCTGAACTTCATCATCCGATTCCGGGGCCCTCATCTCAATTTTGACTATGTTGAGTGTTTTATCTGGAGAGGACTAAAACCAGCAAAAAAGGATGAAAAGAACATGTTTTCAATTATCTTGATTTCACATAATATACTACACTAAAACTTCATTAGCAGTTAAAAGTAAAGATCAGAGGATCTTTCATATTCTGATGGGGATTTATCTTTCATATGTCAGTTCATGTGTTTGTCTTACGGTTAAACAAATACACTCTTGTTAAGTCCTCTTTAACACATGCCCCAGAAAGGACAAAATTATGTAAGGCATTTACACAGTAACATTTAACATTCAGGCCTTTCGAGGCCTGAAGATCAGAAGAGGACGAGGAGGAAAAGAACGGGGAGAAAAACACAGGGAAAGACTAATTCAGAGAAAGGAGAAGTAACAAAAAAGAAAAAAGTCCAGGGCCCACCGAGCAGAGACCTAGAAGCCCAATATCAGGGGCCATCCATCCTCTAAGCCTGTGATAAACTTTAGTGACAGAACCCGATTATTTTCTCTCCTCTACTGATGGCATCTTTGATTGGGCCCTGGCAGAGCTTGTAAAGTACGTGAGAGAAACCTGGCATATCTAACAATCCTACTGTGGGGAAGAATTTTGAAGCCTCGAATACTCCAAGAAGCCCCAGTCTGAAAAATGTACTCAGCATATGGCAGAGTTTTTCCACGATTTAGGTGATGAGGCAAAACTCATCTTTCTAGAACTGCCCAAATGTAATAAAATAATAGTGGTAACATGAGGTCATGTGTGCATCAAATACAATCAATAAAAGACTCCTAATACGTTCTGGAGAACAGCTCCTCAGAAGAGAAGTTCAACCTGCTCATTGCTTGTGTTTCACCTAGTTTGGGAAAGCCCCTAGGTAATACTTTGTATTACCTGCCCATATTCTCTGTTTACTCTTGGGGTGTGTAACCCACTAGATGGGACTCACCTGAGGGCGGTAGTAGAGGTTCCATCTCAATAAGGTATCGTTAATGTTCTTCATGTCGATGACCACAGTGCCTATGGCTGGGGAGGCTACTGAGGAGGATTGGTGGTTCTCGCTTTCCTGGTAGCGCAGACGGACATCAGTTAATGTCGGGCTGGTGATGTTAAGGTCGACCTTTCCATTCCAGTACCTGAAAGCAAAAGAAAGCAGATGGGCTGTCACGAAAGGGATGTGGAGATGGCAAACATCACAATGACTGGAAAAGAGATGAAAATAGAAGTTCCATACCCAAGTCCTTGATATCTGCCAACTTCTTCATACTCTGCACTGAAGTCACGGTGTGCAAATGATCCGTTAGTTTTACAAACTAACATGCCACCTTCAATTTTGTGTGTTCCCACAACTGTATGGGAAAGATTTTATATTTCATTAGATTAGTAACTGCAGGATATAAACATTTTCATTGTGAAAGCAGAGAATTCTATCTTAACTGTCTTATATGTTTGAAACATGCGGTCCTCACTTAAAAAAACAGGAGACCTTTTTAGTCCTAAAATGATTACAGAAAAATCTATTTTCTCTGAACCTATTCTTCAGCAATGTCAGTAGGTTTTCAACAGGATGGTTTTCACATGTGGGGTATACATGTGTCTCCTTCCCGCCTCTTTTCAATTTTGCTATAGAGAGCAATTTTGCTTCGAGTCATATCTAAATACATAGTTATTTATTCACAACTCGCACTGAAGAAATAAAGCGCGTAGGGGAGGCAGGAAATTTCCTTACCGTTTAGGTCATATTCCAGGAACTGAATGGTGGAGCTGCATGTGGAATCCAGTAATGTTTCAATGTGATCTTCTTTATTTTTCAAACCAGCACTCCAAGTGGCATTATACAAGGGAGAGGCCACCTCGAAACGTGCAGTCAGTGTTCCAAAGGAAGGAATGAAAATTCCAGCAGGTACAGAGAACTTCATGGAAGGAATCTCAATAGTCTGCTCAGGCATGGTGACTGTTGGCAACTCGAAGTCTGCAGTGTTGCTGGCCACCACATTTAGATCCAAAACAGCACTGCCAACTGAAATACTTTTTGGAAGGGTGAAGTGGGACACAGTTAACTGAGATGCAGGCACAGTTATCTCAAAAAAGGGAACTGAGACTTCTGGTTTAGAATATTGTGCTAACACATCAACTTTGGGGAATTTCACTTTGGGTAGTGTTGGTATGTTGAGGGCAAATGGCAAAGTACTTAGCTTCTTGTAGATCTTTATTTCACTGAAGTCAAGTATGTAGGATGGAACCTGAAGATCTGTAAAGGGGACGTGGAATGTAGGTGTGACATGAACGGAATTTAGGTTATTTAGTTTCAGTCCAGGAATAATGAATTTATCAGCCAATTCTTGCACGGGGATAGAAACAGGATAGCCATTGGGGTTTTTGGTATATACAAGGGCAGTTGAAGCACGGAGATACTGTTTCCTATCGTTGGTGGTGGTTACATCCAGCTTTAGGAGGTCCCATATGCTCTTGTCATAAACTGGTAAGACAGCATCTTTGAGGAACCATAGGTACCCTTCTAAGGAGCCTGCCATGTCAAGGCGTGCCTCTTCTTGGCCATTGGAAAGCTGTATGTTGTTCTGGAGAGACCCAGAATGAACCTGGACCTGACTTTTCCAGCTCATTTTCTGGTTCTCAGTGTTAGCATTCAGGGACACTTCCTGGCCAAGGTAATTGATATTAAGGAGGGAATTGGGCTGACGTGCACGGACCTGAACAAGGGCTGATATTTCCCACAGGGAAAGTTCCAGGGTGGCTTTGCTTGTATGCTCTCCAGATGTTAAAAAGAGGCCCCCTAGCTGTAAATGGTTTTTCGTATTTTGTTCCCAGATGGCATATATGCGTTGGAGAGTGGTTTCTCCAGCAAAATTTTCTTTTACTTCAAGGTTCCAGATACCATCTACTTTGGAAGCTCCTAGCAGCTTCACAGAAGATCGAGTACCCTTGGAATTCAAGTAAGTGCTGGCCTCACTGGCAAGAGTTCCTGAATATTCCCTTGAAAGGATAAAAGCCTTGACACCTCCTTTGGTAGATGACTCAATGGAAAAGTAAGAGGTGAGACATTCTAAGCTGAGCTTGTGGTCAAACGCCCCTGTAGCAGTAGTGTACACATGGGGCCAACTGAAATCATACTTCAGTTCAATGGATGAAGAGACAGTAGGTTTTGACTTGGTATTTCCATTAAGTTCTTGCTTGAAATTCATTCTCAAAAGTGGAATTTGGACTCTTGCAGTTGTTGTCATGGATGCATCCATGTTTTTCTTGGTGAAGCTAATAGTATTGTCATGATTGCCCTCCACGAGTTTGTTACTCAGAGACAAAGCTGTGGCTAACTTCAACCCTCTTTTCCTTGTCAAACTTGAGGTGCCCTCTAATTTGTACTGCAGTGCATCAATGACAGAAGAAGAGGAAGTAAGAAAATGAGCCACAATATCTGATTGGTTATAAAGACCAACATTGGTATTCAGTGTGATGACACTTGATTTAAAGGAAAAATCATAGGTAATATTGCCCATGGCTGGAATTAGAATTTTGTTTGTGGTACTCAATACCTTGAACTCTGGAAGAGAAAGCTCAAGAAGATTCCTAGGGACATGAAGGGTTGGCAGCTCTAGGAATGGCGGGACTAATGTGTATGAGGGCACGTAGGCTCCAGAACCCGGGATGGTGATGCTGGGGGTACTGATCTCTTTGGGGATCACATACCCGAATGTCAACATCTTCACTGTGAATGGAGACACTTCAATGTTGGTAACTGGAATAGTGTATCCAGGAATTTTATAGAACCTGGGTTGCTGGTTGAGGGATTTTTCAACCTTGTACTTATCAAATGTAATTTTTGCTTCATTGTAGGATTTGATAAAAAAATCTAATGCCTTGTTTCTGACTGTCTCGAAATGCCTGTTGAAGGAATTGATGTTACGATTGATAAATGCATAAAATCCAGCCAGAGGAACTGGGATGGAATGCTTGTCTTTGTTTTTCTTATACTGAGCCTTTACACTTAAATCGAATGATTGCTTTGTTGTTTTCAAGAATTCCTTCAAGCCTGTCTTTTCCCATAAGGAGATATCTTTCACCTGGGGTGTTGTGAGGTTTGTATAAGGTAGAGTCATTTCAGGGATTGTTAAAGGAATGTTTAAAAAATCCAGGTTGGCTTCTCCATTTATCCCTATGTGGGCCTCGATGCTTTTCTCATTGTTTCCAGCAGAGAAATTCTGATTGTACTTATACTGATTGAACCTGGCACTTGATTGCCAACTTGCTTGCTGGGCACCAGGACTCAGAAACAGTGCATAATTATTCAAAAAGTCTATCTTCCCTGTCAATTTTAATGGAAAACTAACTCTCAAGTTCCCTTCATTGTTTGTGGATGCGGTAAGCGCATGTGGCTGTGCTGAAAAGAAAAGAGAATTTTTCAGAGTTCCAATAACCTTTCCATTTAAATGCGCATCGTGGTTGCCAGTTATCTCTGCCTTCCCTTCTCTAAGCAGCGCCATACCTTTAGCAGTTAGAACACTGCGGCCCAAGTACTGGCATTCAGCTTGTGACTGGATTTCAAATTTAGAAAAGTTGAGGAAGCGAGATTCATAAACTATATTTTGGTTTACTCTTAGGTGTTTGCTATTGATCTTATTAGATAATCCAAAGGACGTGATGGGTCCTTCCACAGTAAAGTTACTTTGGGATTCCTGTGTTCCCTCATCTGAGAATTTGTGGCAGGCCAATTTCCAGGACGCTGTTCCAGAAGAAGTCCATGCTAGGTGTCCAGCTTCCAACAGGGTCTTGATTTCACTGCGCAGGTCAGCCTGGCTGGAGAAGTCCAGTTTGGGGATGTTCAATTTGTGGAAGTACTTTGTGTTGCTGTCCAGGGTAAGCTGATGATTTATCTTGACAAGCACACCGTTACTAAGCTCCAGTGTATTTTTTTCTGTGTGTAAACCTGCCACTGTGTTTGATTTTCCCTCAATAGCATTTCCAACAAATAGCACTTCACTCTCATGCTCCATTTTCAGGTACTTGCTGGAGAACCTCATAGATTCCTTCAGAACCAGTGGATTAATCTTAGGGTCTGAGAGTTGTGCGTTTGCTTGAAAATCAAAATTGAGAACTTCTAATTTGGATTCTCCTTTGGCAGTGACAGAAGCCTCAATCTCTGCCTGGTTTGCAGAAGCAGTTACATTCTGAATGTCAGCATTTGCATCTAATATGAGAAGGGGAGATTGGATTTTCAAAATGCCATACAGCTTGCCAAAAGTAGGTACTTCAGTTGTGTGTGAGATGTGGGGAAGCTGGAATTCTGGTATGTGAAGGTCAGAAACTTGAAAATCTGTAACATTGAGATGTGGGATGACAAATTCTGGAATTGTGATTTCTGGTAAATGGAAGTGTGGCACAGGGATTCTAGCAAGAACCGTGTCCACCCCGCTCAGATCCCTCAGGTACACTTCTGGGACTGGCCACTGCAGCTCACTGTTCAGCATTTGGTCAATGGTTCTGATGATCTTTGTTTTTATTTCTACCAAGTCAACTGTAAAGGAAGGGATGTGGAAGGTATTGAGGACAGTAAATTCTGGCGTGGAAAACCTGGATGGGATTTTTATATCTTTCAACTTTTTGAAGTTGATCTGAATGGATGGAATCTTCAGATCTGTCAGGGGGACAATGAAGTCAGGAGTCTGATATGTAGCCTCCTGAAGGGCACGGAGACTGACTTCAAAGGCAGGTATGGTCCCAAAGGTGGTCTGGATTTTGGGAACAGTGAACCCTTGTTCTACTAATGTTTTCAGGTTTTTGGCCCAGTCTTGGAGAGAATACTGTTCTGCAAAGTCAGTAAGGTTCTTAGCAGCAAGATTCCACCAATCAGAAATGTAGGTGACAAGTGTGCTGTAAACCTGGCCAACTAGGAACAGGTATCGCTGGACTTCCTGCTGCATATCCATTTGATACACTCGGTCTCGTATATCTTCCAGGGTGTCTTGGAATTTGGCTTTCATGTGAACTACAGAAACCCGTAACCAATCAAGGAACCAGGTTACTTTGGTGGCCTTTAGGTTTTCCAGATGGACTGAGACTGTGGCCTTGACGTCCTCTGTGAACAGCTGTAGTGCCTTAGCTTTCTGTGGAAGTCCCAGAGCCCGAATTTCACCATTGATTCTCTGAGTCACCTCACGAATTTTATTATTGGTTTCACCTACAAACTGGTGGTAATCAAATGACCTTAACTTCTTTACCAGCATGTCAAGGAATCTGTTTATTTCCTCAATGAATTGTTTAAAAGACAATGCTTCAAGCTGCTTGAGAGCATGGTCGGTAAACCCAATCAATTCCTCAACAAGATCTGCCATCTTGACTTGCTGTAGGACACTGCTTAGCTGCTGAACAGTCTCCTGCAGCTTGTATTGGTGGGCCAACTGCACTGACTTATCCATTAAAACCTGGATGTGGTGGTCTATTTTATATGTCTCAATGAACTCATGGACCATGACTCTGAAAGCATTGATTTCCTCAATTACTTCAAAATCTTCAAAAAGATGTGTAACACAGTATTTGACATGCTCAATAATTTCCTTTATTCTTTGAAATGAGATTGTAGTTCTCAACTGATCTAAGAGCACTCTGACATCAACAGCTTCAACCTGTTGTCTGACCTTGTCCGCAAGGTGCTGGATGTCTACATTCTGAATCTGCGCATGGAGCTGCTGCAATTTTTCTTGTATCTGGATTCTGATTTGATACTTAGTATCCATATTTTGAATCCAAGATGCAGTACTACTTCCAATTTTGTTAAAATCAATATTTTCAATCAAAAAACACAGATCACGGATTTCTTTTAGTACAGTTACACGGATATGATAATGTTCATCAAGAGTTTTCAATTTTTCAATGATTCGATCAATAATCTTAGCAATAGCTGCCTTAAAATCATGTAAATCATAATTATCTTTAATATACTGATCAAATTGTATCACATATGTTTGTAGCTGAGATAGTTTTCCATTAAGGTTGATTTTGGCATTGTCTAATACGATCTGCAGATCATTTTCTGTAATTCTGTAATTTTCTGTGAAAGCAGTTAGTTTCTCCTTGGCACTCAAAACTTGTTTCTCCCAGTTGAACGCATTCAGATAATCATTAACTTGCTGTGGGAGTTTGTCCAAGGCTGCTGTGTATTTCCTCATGCGTTCATCAATATTGATGTGTTTCAATTCTTTCTGTATAGCTTCCAGTGCACCTATACCTACCTCTCGAGTCTTCTCAAAATATTCTGGCAGGATTTTAAAGAATGGGAGGTTGATGGTGTGAACCTCTTGGTTCTTATCATATTTTACAGAAGCAACAAGAGTGAATTCTTGGGGCTGGTCAACAGCATCCCTCAGCTCTAAAGCGTCAATTACACTGATGGGCTCACTGAGTAAAAGTGGCACTGTAATAGGGGAGTCCAGCACAGTGAGGTCAGCCAGGGCTCGTCCACTGAGCTCAACACCAACTTTGTCTTTAGTGTTGTAAGCACTGAAGTCCTGGCTGTATTCATTTTGGTTCAACTGGGTCTTGAGTTTCCAGGTGCCTGTCTGCTCGGCCAGAGTGAGCAGGGCACTGATTTTGTGATCAAGAGCAGTCCTGATGCTCCTCCTGGACACGAGATGGTGACTTGTGGATCCTCTGTAATCATGAGAAAAAGTAAAGGCCAGAGGTTCTGCTTTCAACAGGAATTTGCTATACAGCTGCCCAGTGTGTTGTCCCCAGAGAACCAGTTTCCCATGGCCATTTGTATGCGTGTCAACGGTCATTGTAAATGGGGCCACTGCAGAGTGGAAAACATTGTTGAAATGCAGGGAGTCCGAATTGTAGTTTGTACTGATGTCAACGGTTGAAGCGAGCCCAGCGATGTTAGTGTTGAGCCGATGGCTAAACTCTGCCCCCTGCACCTTAGCTACAGTGTCTGCTTTATAACTTGCTGATAAGTCAGCATAAGAAAGAGTGTAGATGTGTTTTAGTTCATTATTTTGGTAGGCTCCTTTTATGGTCCCACCCACATTCAGCTTCAGAGGTTCAAGCCGTAATTTTCCATTGTTGGTCATATCCAGAGCACTGAATTTCAAGTCGTTGTTTAAAGTAGTTACCAGGGAATAGGGCTGTAACTGTAGATTAAAATTTTGCTTATAAAACTTGTCAGAGCTATAAATGTTGTCAAGTTTGGAAGAGAAGTCCAGTGATAACCCTGCAATGTTCAGATTGTTTGTGTAGTCAAGTTTCATTTCAGCGTATGAGCCCATCATGTCATTTGAAAGCTTGAGTCCTTCCTGGTTGATTCTAAAGTTGAAAATGTTTTTGCTGTCGACCCCCAGAATCATGGCCTGATAAGCACTTCCCAGTGACACCTCTGTGAGGGTAGCTCTTCCATCTAGACTGAATTTTGCATGGTGTTCCCGGAAGCGGCCATTTGTTGTTAATTTCAGGGATGCCCCAGAGAGGCCAAGCGCGGCATTGAGTTCATTCTCCAGCATTAGGGGACTATACTTCAAGTTGGTCGTTGCACTGGTAGACATTCCATCTTGGGCAATCCTTAGTGTTGCCTTGTGAGCACCACTATTAATTCTGTCAGTGCCCAAGATGTCAGCATTTAACTCAAGACCACGGGAGTTTAGTGATCCAGAAAGCAGGGTGAAGAACTTCAGTGACTTGTAATCAGCCTGATACTCAGAACGTAGCAATGCACTTTGCTTAGAGAAGGTCAGATCCATCTTGTTCGAAGTGGCAAAGTCCTCATACTTCCCATTGGTGTCAGATTTCAGAGTCAGCTCGTAGTTCTCGTACTTCAGGGAAGCGGTATTTTTCATGAGGCCACCTTGCAGATCCAAGGTGGAGGTAACAGAGACTGTTCCATCTTCATATCTTCCTGTTATCTGGTTGGTGCCCTGGAGGTAGGAGGAGTTAAACCTCATGTTGGATTCTCCACTTAGCTGGCCAGTGGTAGGATCCCTCTGATAAGACAGGCCATATACTCCTTTAGCGTAGAAGGAAGAGGCTCTGAGCTGCCCATCAATCGTGACCTCTTTGACATACAAATGCTGTTTCTTTTTTGAGTCTAAATGGACTGAAGCAGATATCTGTGGTCCCCAGGCACTCGATGCATCAAATGTCAGAAAACCTTTTGAGGCTGGATTGTTTCCAGTTTTCTCCACGTGACTGAATTTGACGTGTGAATCCAGGAATTTGTGGTGTAGAGACCCATCACCTGAAAACGTGAGTGTATTCCTGTGGTCATACGTTGTTTTTGCAGATCCTAGCATAAAAATCAAAACACATTGGTTAAATGAAGTCATGCACTTCCACAACAATTTCTATGTTGAAAGTCTTTCAATAAGGAAGTCCCATTGGTCTTGGTCAGTTGTGCAACAGTCTCCTCCATTTATAACATGAGCACAAAATCTGATAGCAAAAGGCCTTCCTCCTGGAGGCCTTCCCTGACCACCACAGACCTTGCTGGGTTCCCTTGTCCTCCACTGTACCTTACACACTATACCCTATCACAGCACCTCTCACACTGAATCCTAATTGCCAGTTTATCTGTTTTCTCTGTTACTGCCTAGTAGAATACTTGATACATAGGTGTTTAATACATATTTCCAAAGGAAGGAAGGGAGGGAGGAAGGAAGGGAGGAAGGAAAAAGAATAGGGTTCCAAGTAGCAAGAACAGTGTCTGCAAGAAAGCCCAAGTTTTTCCCTTCCCAGAGGAGGCTAGCCCATTGGAACCTGCAGCAAATTCGCTCTGTGAACCTCCCCTTGGGCAGGGCTCACCTTGCACATGGTAGGAGAGCAGGTCGACCACGGCGTCTGCCTTCACATGGCACTGAGCCTGGAGGCTCAAGGAGTCTGTGCTGGTGTTGCCGCCAGTATAGGAGGCGGACCAGTTGTACAAGTTACTGTAGGTATTTGTGGAGAGGTCTAGAACACCCAAGAGAGGCACCCGCAGTTGATACAACTTGGGGATTGTAAAAGTGGGGACTTGGAACTCTTGAGATGGCAGGTGGAATCCCACAGGCTGGAAGTTGAGGGCCGGTGTCCGAATAGTCTCTAACATCTTTAGATCTTTGGAGGATTTGCCACCAAAAGGCAAAGGGATCTCAATGTTCACACTGTTCTTGTTCAGGGTGTATTTGATCCGACCGTCACTGAAATGAAGAGCAAAGACGGTGTCCCCACAGTAAGACAGCAAGCCCTCGAAGTTCTCTGCCACCTGAGCTTCTAAGCGATAGTGCATGTGTCTCATTTCCAATCCTGCACTGCACTGTTCCTCCTGCTGCTCCCCGGGCCTGGCGTCCCTTGGCTTTAACCTCTACCTACAAACACTCACATCCGTTCAAATCCCTCCCAAGAGCTGTGTCCTTATCTCTACCATCCCATCTAAGTCACAGTCAATTTCTCTTGTTCTTATAGTGACACAGTCGCTTCCACCTATCTCAAAGATCTTTTCATAATCTGCTTATATAACTAGCACTTATTTGTTCAGTTGTCAGTGTCTACACAGTGTCTTCCTGTGGGGGGAAGGATTACACCTTATCCAGTTTTTATTTTCTCACTGCACCTAGTCTAATCTAGTACTGCACATGGGATACTTGATACGTATCTGCTCAACTGAATTGAGGCATCTTGACATGTGGAAAGAGCACAGGCATGGGCATCAGTAATCTTGAGTTACAACATTAGTATCAGCAATCAGTGGGAGCTGTGCTAGTGAATTCGCCTTTCTGAGTCTCAGTGATGTTATCTGTGTGGTGAGGATGATAGTACCGTTTCTGCTGATCTCACAGAGCTGGTCTTGGATATGAAATGAGAAAAAATACCTAAAATACCAATCTTTTCAGTACTATGCACATACAGTGGACTATTTTGACAACTCACAAGAGGAAAGTAGGATGGCAGAGTGTAAGTGTAGTAAACAAATAACTGTTCATTGCATTACTCCGTCAAGGACTGGATGCTGCCTATCCAGATCCCAACATTCATGATCAGATCCCATGCTTGATAAGGCCCCATCCATTTCTAAGGTCCTGTGGTCCTGCCTTTTCAGCACAGCACAGACAAGACTGTTGGTTGGAAACACTAGGAGTGAAGGAAGAGGTTCCTGGGTCCTCTGAAGCTGCCACTTTTTTTCTCTTATCTTCATATTTTGTCCATATGACTGTTTTGGTGGATTTTAGCCCTTTCACACACTTATCTGGCCTATTACACTTTGCTGCCCAGACACAGACTATGGAAAGGCCCATGTGACACAGGCCACTTGTTTTCTAAACCCTGAGGATAACACAGAGAACAGTCAATCCAGAACAGTCTTTTCATCTCATGCTCTGAGTTTTAAATTTTCATGACAGAAATCAAAGCATCACATGTATTTCTGTAAGTACAGAAGGGGACCGAGCATTTTCCAATCTGACTTCCCCATAAGGATGATGCTATTTTGCTAAAGTGACATATGCTCTCAGAATGTGCCTTCATTCCATGCCCAATGGCTGTTCTGACCCTGTGAGCTCAACAGCAAGCCTGGAGCCAACAAGTCTGCCAGCCACTCTTGAATTCTTCACGATTATGAGTATATCCTGATCCTGAGCATAAGGCGAGTTCACTTATAGTAGAGGAAAAGTAAATGGCTTTCAAATTCAGTTTTAAAACTAAGTGAATACAACATCTTAGGGTGGAAGTACCAGCATCTCCTAATTACTTTCTTAGTTTTTTTTTTTTTTTTCCCGACTGGGTTGGCATTCACATTCTGACCTCATATTTAAAATGCGAAAATGCCACAATGTTTGTGTGACAGTTACTAATCTCCTTAAAATGCTTACCTTGTTTCCCTTAAAAATGTAAATTTAAAAGAAGTCTAAATCATGCTAAGTAAAATCTTCCATTTACTTTTCATGGTTCAAGAAATTTTTCTGGTTCCTCTTTTTACCTTTTTAAGAAGAGGTTTTCTGGGATGTGGAAGTCTGGCAATTCCATTTTCTGGAGGTACAACTCTTGTAGGCCACTGAGATGATCTTGTAAATTCTGGGCATAAGGAAGATTCCTCGATGCCTCCGGAAGCCACGTACTTGTTGCCTACAAAATAACAGAAGTTTTAAAAGCAATGGGCATGGATGGGCATCAAACACAATTAACATCAGGTGAGAATCCGTATTTGGCAGCTCGATCATTAAGCAGGACGGTATACTCAAAGTTAAAAAATAAATCGTAAAAATTATGAATTTTGGTTGTCAGTAATTAATCTCTTCCTGTATTTTATAAAAGGAATACGTAGCATAGTCAAACCCCTAGTCAGTGTCCTGAAGCTCCCTGTGATATCTTAGGTAACTCTTCTGCTTAGTAGTATTCATTTGGTATTTAAAAACATAGCCTTGTGTAACTGGGTAACTATGCATACGTGAGTGCTTCTTTTTCTCCCCAGGAATTCCCTGGGGGTAGGAAGCATGCCTTATCCATCTCTGGATACTCTTTCACCTAACTCAGAGCTGACTATGTAATTAGCACTTATAACCGTGTATTTATTGACTGGCTGATGTGTACTTACAACTGCTAATTTGGAACCCATGTGCCGGAAAGTCATGTTTGTTTGAGGAACTCTGTGATCCAGGAGACTACTGGCATACATTTGCAAACTTTTAGGATAATCAGAGAGATCCACAGGGAAACTGGAAGCTGCTTTTTTGGTATCCACGTTGGTGCCTGTGTTCCATTCAAATTCAATCTTCTCTTCATCTGAAAACACACACGTGAAATAGTTGTCAGCAGTGCCAGGTCAGCTCCCACCTGTGGCTGTCAACACGCACTGCCGTCGAGTACACCGTGCTCTTGGAAGTGCTCACGTGGGGAAGACGTGCTTACCGTAACGCCATGCCACCTTCTTGGAAACTGTTGAGCCATAAGCTGTAGCAGATGAGTCCATCTGCAGGAGCAGTTTTGAGGGAGACCACTGGGTGAGGATCTCACTTCTGGCTTCTGCTTGCAAACGGGGTATGGAGATAACACCTTTGATTTTGCCTTCTTCCTTCCTGTCATAACTATTGAAAAAGAAAAAGTTGACATCAGTGACTCCATCCATTCCAAAGAGATAGGCAGGGTTCAATGCAAGTTCCATTTGTGGCGATGAAAACAAGATACATGAATGGCTCAGAGAAATGACCAGAGATTGAACTCCTTAACTTCTAAAGCTAACTCACTACAAATTCAGGACACTCCAGGGAGGTATGGGAGAGAGAAGGTTTTCGAAAACTGTTTGAATCCTGCTCTACCATTTACTAGCTCTACTGCCTTCCCGAATTATTTAACCCCTCCGAGCTACCATTTCCTTATCTATAAAACAGGGAAACTCATACCTATGTGCAGTTTCTTATGAGGGCTGAGATAATTTCTTTAAAGTACCCAGTATAGTGCCTGATGAATAGTAAGTACCCAATGAACGGTAGGCAGATCCAACTGGACACGTGCAGAGGGTCACAGTGTTGAGGGCTCTGTCTGCCCCTTAAAGTGCAGACCCCTTGGTCAGCTTTCAAGCTGAAAAGGAAGAAAGGAAAGAGCCACGAAGGCCCACAGCTCAGGTCAGACCCCGCCTGGAGCCTTCCTTACCTCATGTGGCCGGTGAGGGTGACCTCAGTGATTTTCTTATTCTGAATGTCAAGGGTGAGCTTGTAAGACTTTCCTTCCTCAGCAGATTCATCATGAACTCTGAGGACTGTCCCAAGGTCAACATCAAAATCTGCAATCTGGATTTCACTGGACAAAGTCTTACTCTGCCGGTTATATGTGAACATCATAGCAGCCTCGGTCTGCTTCACACCTGGAAGAGTGTACAAGAGAATCAAGATGTCTATTCAGAAGATATGTTTAGGAAGGAAAGAGAGAGAAAAAGGCAGAGAAACCTCAAGTACTTAATGTGCTCAAATGAGGACACAGTTCAGGATTTTACCTTAAATTTTTAACTCAGTGGTACTCGCACATTTGTTCAATCTGTAAGTATTTACTGATTGCCTATCACGTGCTAGGCACTGCTCTTGGCACTGGAAGCCCCTGCCCTCATGGAACTGACATTCTAATGGGAGGGGTACAGAAAATAAGCAAGTACCTTATTTATGTCAGGTGGCAATACATGTTTGTTAAGAAGAAAAGTAAAACCGGATAAGGTGATAAAGGAGAGAAAGGGATAGAACAGGTGCTATTTCACGTGTGGGTGGTCAGAGAAGTTCTGACAAGAGGATATGTGGGCAGAGACCTGAATGAAGAGAGAGGCTGAGCTGCGCTGCATTCTGCAGGGAGAGCCTTCCAGGCAGAGGGAATCAGAAAGGCAAACGTTCGGATATGAGAAAAACTCAGCGTGTTCAGGGACCAGTAAGGGCTCGGGGTCCTTCTGTGTCAGGCACACGTGACATCTCTGTATGATCGTCTGCCTACGACACCCTTCCTGGTTCGCTGCCACCCTGCCCTGCCTTCCCCTCTCCCCGGCTCCTCCTTTCTTTGCCACAAGATTTCCAGGCTTCCTTGAATTCACAGGTCAATACCCATTTTACATCTCTTGTAAAATCTTTACTTGACACTTTTTTCAGTACGTGCCCCCTGCGTGCCCCCCCTTTCCTGCACGTTTTGTTTTCCTTGTTGAATTTTGTGACATATTATTCCTGCATAAAAAATCTTCCAAAGTGAACTTTTAAAACTTGTGCCCCCATCTCAGGATGTGGCAGCCCTGTTCTTCAGCTGTTCAGGCCAAAAACTTCGAGTCGTCCTGATTGCCTTTTTTCTCTCACCCTGAACACCTACTGTATCAGCAGATTGTTGTCTGCCCAGTCTTTAAAACATGGCTGAGTCCAACCGCCTTTGCCATCACCACTCCAACCCAAAGCACCACTGTCTCTGGCCTGGATTACTCTGACGGCCTACATACTAGTTTCTCTGCTCTTGTCCCCCTCAAGTCTTTCTTCAACATAAACATAAATCAAACAGTAGCTTCTTCAAAAATAAACAAATAGGACATAATCAAACTTATAACCACAGCAAAGGAAACCATGAACAAAATGGAAAGACAACCTACAGACTGGGAGAAAATATTTGCAAACGATGCGGCCAACGACGGCTTAATTAATTTCCAAACATACAAACAGCTTTATACGGCTCAATATCAAAAAAAAAACCCAATCAAAAAATGGGCAGAAGAACTAAACAGACATACAGATGGCAAACAAGCACGTGAAAAGATGCTCAGCACTGCTAAGAGAAACACGAATCAAAACTACAATGAGGTATCACCTCACACCAGTCAGAATGGCCGTAATCAAAAAGTCTAAAAGTAACAAATGCTGGAGAGGGTGTGGAGAAAAGGGAACCCTCCTGCACTGTTGGTGGGAATGTAAATTGGTGCAGCCACTATGGAGAACAGTATGGAGGTTTCCTAAAAAACTAAAAGAGACTTACCATACGATGTAGCAATCCCACTCCTGGGCATATATCCAAATTAGAAAAAAACTCTAATTTGAAAAGATACATGAACCCTAATGTTCACAGCAACACTATCTGTAATAGTCAAGACATGGAAGAAACGTTAAGTGTCCATCAACAGATGAATGGGTAAAGAAGACCTGGTATATATATACAACGAAATACTACTCAGCCATAAAAAAAGAATGAAACACTGCTATTTGTAGCAACATGGATGGACCTAGAGATTATTGTACTAAGTGAAGTAAGTCAGAGAAAGACAAATATCATATGCTATCACTTACATGTGGAATCTAAAAAATAAATGATACAAATGAACTTATTTACAAGACAGACTCACAGACATAGAAAACAAACTTATGGTTACTAAAGGGGAAAGGGGGTGGATGGGTATACTAGAAGTTTGAGATGAACAGATACACAGTACTATATATAAAAGAGATAAACAAGGATCTACTGTATAGCACAGGAAACTATAGTCAGTATCTTGTAATAATCTATAATGGAAAAGAATCTGAAAAAGAATATATGTACAACTGAATCACTTTGCTGTACACCTGAAAGTAACACACCATTTTAAATCAAACATACTTCAATTAAAAAAAAATAGTAGCTTCTTACTTCACTCATCGTAAAAACTAACATCCGTACACAGCCTAGAAGACTATCCTTCCCTCACAAGCCCCTACCTCTCTGACTTCATCTACCATTTTCCTCCCTGATCTCCCTGCTTCAGCCACACTGGCTTCCTTCCTTTTCCTCAAACACAGTAGCCATGCACCTGCCTCAGGGCCTCTGCACCAGCTCGCCCCTCAGCCTGTAACGCTCTTTCCACATGGCTTATCCCCTTCCCTCCTTCACGTCTTTTTTTTATGCTCCCTTTACCAGTGAGGGTTTCCCTTATCATTCCAAATGGCACTGGCTTCCCCCATCCTTCCTCCTTGCTGCCACTCCTGACATTCCCTAGACCCCTCTGTGCTCTATTCTTCTCCCCAGCACTAATCTGACTTTCTGAATATTTACTTGTTTGGTTGTTTACTATAACTCCACAAGGATGGGGACTTTATCTCCATTGTTCACTATTCTAGCCTCAGCTCTCAGAACAGGCCTGACGCTTATCTGGCACTCAGTAAATATTTGTTAAATACATTAAATTAAATATATTCTGCTTGTGAGTCCTGGGCCTGAGACCGAGGGCAGAGAGATAGAGGGACCCTTTTCTGGGCACTTGCCTTTTGCCTGAGTTACAAACTTCAGCATGTCCACCAAAGCTTCACCGTCTCTCTGGAGTTCGTAGAATGCCCTGGCAGAATACTGCTCTACTTCTCCTGTTGGCTTCAGTTCCAGTTCAAATCTAAAGATGTTACAATGCGTGTGATGCATAATGTTAGAGCTTTCATGATGGTGACAACGTCCCCAAAACAAGTCAGCCTCAACTGCAACAAAAATCTGGTCCTTATTTAACATTGTCTCTTGTCCTTAACTAATGATGATCTTTACGATCCCTTTCAGTCCCTCTGAAAGCCCAAGGCAAGGGCAGATCCCAGGGTGCTTGGGGTTTTGGACAAGCAGGAGTTGGTTGGTTGTGTCAGCAAAGCTGAGAACAAGGATAAGACTTGTCCTGTAACTCTTATTTTATTTTATATTTTGGCTGCACTGTGCTGCATGTGGGATCTTAGTTCCCCGACCAGGGATCGAACCTGTGACCCCTGCAGTGGAAGCGTGGAGTCTTAACCACTGGACCACCAGGGAAGTCCCTTGTTGTTTATTTTTTGAGCAAAGACCTCCCTTAGGGGTCATGACGCCTCACCTTCCAGCACCGCCCCACTCCTACCCACCTATGAAGACGCCCACCCTAGACTCAAAGGTTAGGTAGGTACCCTTCAGGTGTGTTGGGCAAAGGACAACTGTTCTAAATAATCAAAGGACGGTGCAAATTCCTGAGGCTGGTGACGTGACATCTACAACACACAGCGTTTTTTCTTGGCCCTGCTCGGTTGCCATAAGGTAGGAGGTAAGCATGTGCTGGGTGGGGACACTGAGACATCTCTGACCTGCTGTCCCCAGTCAGCGGGTAGTAGGAAGAAGAGTCTGTGGAGCTGGCGTTGGAATAAGCAACCGTGGTGCAGTAGTTCAGGCCAATAAAGAAAGGCTTGCAAGTTGACCAGGACTGCCTGTTCTCAACGAGAGGTGGGATCACTTCCGTTTTGGTGGTAGACACCAGATGCAATGTGTTACTGGTGAAGGAAGAAAAAATCTGAGTTATCTTCAAGTCAGGGACCGAAATGAACATCACTGATTCTCGCAGCACAAACGCCCCCTTATCCTGCCCTCTGTCTCCCCTCTGTCCACACCCACCTCAGATTCTTTGATTTACTCAGAAACAAAGAAAAGTAAGAACATTAACAAGACTAACAATCACGGTGACTCTTATGTTTCCTGAAACAACTTGCACTAAGATATTGCACTAAGTTCGTCACATTTGTTATCTGTAATTTCCACAACAGTGGGCATTAAGAGTCCCCTTTTACAGAGGAAAGAGGCTCAGAGGGGTCAGTAATCATCACTGGGATCTGACCTCAGGGCTGCCCCTTCCTTCCTAAAGTGTGGATAAGAGGTGTCCTGCTTCTCTTTCCTCTGAAATCTCTCTCTACTAGCTTCTTTCCACCAGCATTAAACATGCTCAAGTTTCTTCTCCCACTGTGTGTGTACACACACACACACACACACACACACACACACACACACCCCTTTCCTTCCCTTCTAGCCCCCTCTTGTCTCCCTCACAGTCAAGAAATTTGTCTGCCTTTGCAGTCTCCACTTTCTTTCAACACCCATCTCACTGAACAGGGATCTGACTTTCACCCGCATGGTGCTTCCGGAATTGCTTTCATCAGCAGCTCCAATCAGCTCCAAAGGACATTTTGAGGCTTTGTCTTCCTTGATCTCTTGGAAGCATTCAGTAGAGTTGCTCACTTATGGCCAGATTAAGACTTTTGAGTCCGAACCCCCTGAAAAGATTATGGTTTCCTCCTCCCAAGTACGTACTTAAAAAATTAGTAAGTGCCAGAAAGTTCAACAATGTCCTGATTTCATCCAAGTATGAAAGGATCTTTGATATATTGTGTTCTTTTCTCAGTATTGTTTCCTCACCTTAGGGGGTGCCCTAAGACCAGCGTTTGCTGGTGGGCTGGGGCCCTACGTGCCAGCCTTGGCCTGTCTATGGGGTGATCCACCCCGTGGCCACTCCTGGGCCCCTTTACGGCTTTGGTCACCCCTTCTCACTCGTTGCTGCTTACTCCTCTCCCCTTCTTGTGTGTCTGTTCTGCCTGTTTCTGCCCTAGTCCCTCATGCCTTACTCTATACTAATCACTGTTGGACTTCAACCGCCGCTATGTGCCAGTGATGCCCAGATCTGTATTCACAGCTCAGACCTTTTCACTGAGCTCAGACCCACTGGTCTGCTGACACCTGGGTGTTCTCGTTGGCTGGCTCACAGGACTTCCAGTGCAGCGTGTTGAAAATAGACTTCGTCATTGTCCCCCACACCAGCTGCTCTTCCTCTTTAGTCCTTATTTCAAAGAAGGGCACCCCTGACTCCTCTTGCCTCTTTCTCCACCCGCCCACGACCACCATATTCAGTCAGTCAATCACCAAGTACTTGTGTTTCTACCTCCTAAGGATTTCTGGGGTTGGCTCACTCATCTGTCAACCTGGCCCTTGTCGGGTGTGGCCACTATCGTCTCCCTCCTGTATGTGATTGGAACAGGCTCCTGACTGGTCTCCCTGTTGCCAGTCACGCCTCCTTTCCACCCATTTCCCGCTCTGGAGTCAGAGTTTTCTAAAGCACCGACCTTATTTTACTTATGCTCCCACTTGAAACCCTTTTGCCTTCAGAAGAGCCCAATCTCCCTAAGACGGCTCACAGGCTGACCCTTGCCAGCCTCTCACTTCCTCTCTCACCATGCTCCCCATGTACTTGACCTCATGGAATTTCTTGTAGTTCCCAAACCGTATCACTTTTCCTTCAGGCCATTTCATGTGCTTTTCTCTTTGCCTGGGAACAGTCATTCCTTTCTCTTCTGTCTGCATAACTCCGACACAGCTTCCAGGGATCAGCTCAAGTGTGGCTTTCTTCAGAAGGTGTTCCCTAACTGCCACAGGCTCCGTGATATGTCATTTCATGGTCCTCTCCTGCTTCCTCTAACCGAGCCCTCACTTGATAGTCACTGCTGCCTCACTATATCTGAATGGACAAATTAATGTGTCCAAAATATGGAAACTAAGGTAAATCAATGTTTGAAGATTTCATTGAAAATGGAGCTCTCGATAGGAGGCAGCATCCCATAATCAGGAGAGTAGGACTTCCATGCTTTATGCACTGAACTAGCCACTGCAAATCAGTATGTCCTTTGGTGGTTTTCCTGGGAAAAATACCCATTTCCCAAAGATGACTTCTCTATAGCTAGTGCTTCTTCATTCTCAAAACAAACAACAAGAAAACACAACCTAACAGCAACTAATTAATCAGTAGGTCTTAAGTCTCATCTTAGTAAAATGTGAAAAGTCGAGGAAACTGTAATTACATACTGAGTCTAGGCCAGGTTAAAAATAGGTAATCCAGTACCTTCTCTCTCTCCAGCCACCACCGCCCCCAGATCCACTGGGGCCTGAATTATCTCAATCAGCTGTCTAGCCTGGCCAAACCCTGTAGTCATAATTCCTTCTTTCAGACTGGCTCATCAGCTCTAACTGAAAGAATTACCTGCCACTGAACAGCCTGACTGGCCTCTTAGGAGAAGGAACGATGAACTCCAGCTGCCCAGCTTTCAGGGCTACTCTCGCCTCCAGGCCTGTCTCATGGAAGAAGTTGGTGTTCATCTGGACCCCACTCCTAGCAAAGTCCGGCATGATGATGCCCATACTTGTCACAAACTCCACAGACACAGACGGCTTTGTCACCAGTTCTGCCTGTATCTGTAAGTCACAAAACAACCTATTCAGCTTTGTTAAATTACCTCAGTCCCCTGCAGTCAGATCAACCATCCTTCCCACCCCTGGGCAAATATCTCTGGATGGCTCACACCAGAGGAAACGTTACTGAGATTCGTTTGTAGGAGGAAAAGCCAAGTTCTCAGTCATCCAGGGCCAGACTGATACCCAGGAATAGCAAGTGCCCAAGTTAACTTGAAGCATAACAAGACACAAGGACGACAGAAACAGCTGAGTTCTCATGCTACTGCCGTGCCCCAGCAGGACTAGCAAGGTGGGGCATCCTAGTGGAAGTCTGACGTTTGTCATAACAGTTAACGAGGTGATTCCAATGGTGACGCACTTCGTCTTGAACTGGAAACACATTTTTTAACTTGCACAAGACACCCACCCTGGAGGAAAAGAACAACCTACGGAAGGAAAAAGTGGACAGAGTCTTACACTGGCTACTTCCAGTTTCACTCCAGCCTTGATCCCAGGAGTGATGACTCCAGAGGAGGACACCTGCAGTTGTAATCCAAGTCCGGTGGGGAGTTCAAAGGCATTGTCCATGAAGATGTAGTGAAGAAACAAGTCACCCTTTGAACCTTTCCTTACGAGCTCTTTAATCTGTAGATCCGACAGGGGAGACGAAAAGTACGCCTCATCAAAGTGGGCTTTGTGAAATGCGACCCCCCCATTAGACAATGGTTATTCTTCTTTATCCAGAAAGGAAGGGACCAGCATATTTTAATTAGCTGAATAGTTTAATAAGCAAAGATGAATGATGATTGATTTCAACAAATTGGGATACAAAAAATTGCCCTGTGTAAATATCACGTTGTTTTCAGCTGGTGATTTAGAAGGCATTTCAGAATATTTCTGGGCCTCTGAGATTTATGAACTTTAAATATCACTGCATAGCATGGCTTAATTCTGATTTTCTGGAGTCTAAATGTAAATGAGGGTTTAACTTGCAGCACAATATATTATGGTAAAACCGATTTTTAAAAACTGATGAGCTGGGACTTCCCTGGTGGTCCAGTGGCTAAGACTCCGTGCTCCCAATGCAGGGGGCCTGGGTTCGATCCCTGGTCAGGGAACTAGATCCACATGCTGCAACTAAAAGATCCTGCACACCACAATGCAGATCCCGCAGGCCGCAATAATAAAAAAAACAAAACTGATGAGCTATTTAGATGATGTACATACAAGTATGTATTGTTCTTTGTTCTTTATAACACACCTGCAAAATAACTTGAGATCTCTTTTATTAAAGCCACATTATTATTCATTATATCCTAGGGAGTATACTTGGATATTTTCTCCCTTTTTAATAAATTAATAATTATAAAACACTATAGGGACTTCCCTGGTGGTCCAGTGGTAGAGAATCTACCTTACAATGCAGGGGACGTGGGTTCAATCCCTGGTCAGGGAACTAAGATCCCATATGCTGCGGGGCAACTAAGCCCACGCACCACAACTACTGAGCTCGCGCACCACAACTACTGAGCTCACGCACCTCAACTAGAGAGCCTGCGTGCCGCAAACTACAGAGCCCATGCGCTCTGGGACCCACACGCCACAACTACAGAGCCCACGTGCTCTGGAGCCTACACGCCACAACTGGAGAGAAGCCCATGTGCCACAATGAAGAGAGAAGCCCGCGCGCAGCAACGAAGAGCCCGCGTGCCACAACTAAGACCTGACGCAGCCAAAAAAAAAAAAAAACCTTAAAAAAACCCAAAAACCTATAGTTCATATTTAGATAGTGGATTACAGTTTTCCACATATGTTGTTTCATAATCACTGCATCATTTCAATATTAAAAGGAACCTGTAGCATAGGTAGAGGGAGACACACTTAACATTGTTTTCCAGATGAACAAATGAACGCTGTTGAAAGATACATCTAACATGATGAATAGCTTAATTTCTAAATGTTATCAATTCCTTAGGATCCAAGAATCTTCTTCACTGAAATTCAAGACAAACCTGCCTCTCTGAAGGAAGTACAAGCACTTTCTCTGGTTTGTGTGGCTGGGGTCTTAAGGGAGCCTGGGAGACCTAAAAGGAGCCCAGGCTAATCCTGTCACCCACTTACCATCTGAGGGACCCCCTGCAGGGTACGGGCACCGCTCAGCAGCAGCCTTCCCAGGAGCTGGAGGTCCTGGAGCTTGACAAAGCCAAGCTCTTCGCCCAAGATGTGGAGGTAGGCTCTGGCTTCTGGGAAGTCTTTGGATTTCAAATCTTTGATCAGCTTCTCAGCGTTGAGCATAATTCCGTTGACCATGTCCTGGGATTTTAACAACAAAACGTCTAGTGAGGTGTGAGTGTTGTCGAACAAACACCCGTAGATTTAGATGTGGGACCTACCTGCTGCAGCCGGGATGGGCCTAAACACAAATGCTCAAGGCAGGGGCACAGGGCAGACACTGAAATCAGGCTCCCACCTTTTATCAGAAGGTAGATACTAGCTCCTCCAGACTGAGACGAAGACGCTCAGGGACAACGGCGCTTCCACTCTGTTCTTAACTTGAATGATGTAGCCATAGTAAGGGACGCTCTCCAGGACGCCAGGATCCCAATGGCTCCCCAAGATTAGAAGACCCTCTGTCTGCCAACCCCTCCCCTGCTTACTCCCTCTCTCCTTTGACGAGGCAAAAACACTAGGGGTTTCTTGGGAAAGCATAGCTGCTACATACATTGGCCAAAAGCTTGAAAAACACCTGGTCTAGGTAAGTTCTTATCTAGGTAAGTTCTTAGAGATAAGGATTCCATAGACTGATGCTTGGGCATTGAGGAAGAAAAGAGTGATTGACTGAAAGGCTCCAAACAGATCAAAGACCCTCAGCCTCAAGCGGAGGTAAGTAAATTAGAAGACAGAGGTGGGACCATTTGCGAGCATGGAGGAGTAACTTATGGCCCTGCTTCTCAAACTGAAATGTGCACACCAGTTCCTTGGGGGTCTCGTTAGAGTGCAGGTTCTGATTCAGCAGAGCCCAGTAGGGCCTGAGAACCTGCATTTCTAACAAGCTCTGATGTGATGCCAAGGATGACCACACTTTGGGTAGCAAAAAGCTAAAGCATGAGAAGCTCCAGATCATACAATCTATTTTCTACTCCTTAAGTGGAGGCTCATGCTAGCTTCAAAGAGGATCGCGCTCCCATAAGCTAGTGCAGTGGTGTGGGTGAGAGCCAAAGAAAGTAGTTAGTAATAATGAAAATATGAAAGTAACGAGTATAATACTATCTGCTTCTTGAGTAATCAAGTTAAGAGTCAGGCACTTTGCTTCGCTTTTTACATACTTCAGTTCATTTAGTCTTTAAATATTCTCATGAAGGGTACGGATTATTATTAGCAATCTGGGGATGTGGAAACAGACATAACATCAAGCAACTTGTCCAGGTATGCAGAGCTTGAAGAGAGTGAGGTTAGATTTCAAAGCTATGCCCCAGAGTTCATACTATTATGAACTCTATGTTAGAGAGCCTCTAATGTTAGAGAGCCTCTAATTATGTTAGGCCTCTAATGAGTCTGGATGTGGGTAGACTGAATCTCCAGGAGGCCACACCTACAGAGGATACTGGCTCTTATCCTCACTTGACTGGTTAATAATAGCCATAGTTGTCACTTCAGTTAGATAGTACCTTGGTGACTTCCAGGCTTAGACAAGAATGTTTTCGCATTGAAACCCAAAGCTTTCATTGAGAGGATACGTAACAGAAACATACCTGCTCACGTTTATCCTCTTTGTTGTAGCCAAAGTGATCCACCAAGACCTTGGAGACATGATCAGGAACTTGACCATCAACCCAGTACAAAGCCTTGTTGACACTGTCTGGGAAAAATCCTTGCTTCCCAAAAAGAGCTTCCAGTGTTGGCTCAAAGCCTTTTCCTTGCAGACCAATCTGAGAAAGAAAATCAGGCAAGAAAATGCCATCATGTTTCTCTGTTGTCTGTCAGCCTTCCATTCCCCTCTTTATGCCCAATTCATTAAACAAGTATTCGGTGACAACTACAGGGCAGGAGCTGAGCTTAGCACTCCACGTGAGTTGTCTTATTTAAATCTCAGCAGAATCTTGACAGGCAGAACTTATCACTTGCCTGTTTTCTGGAAGAGGCAGCTAAGGTTCAGAGAGCATAAATAGTTAAACCAAAGATTCAGAGTTGGGAGTGGACTTGGGGTTTGAACCAGAGCCGTCTGACTGTGCAGCCCATGCACTTCCTTGGATTTGGGGTCTAAGGGCTTCTCTGAGACATCTGCATTTCCATTCATATAAGGAGTCATGCTTCAGATGGCCCCTAGTGGGGAGGCAGGAAGGCAAGGGAGGAGGGAAAGAAGTGATGGTACCACTGCCTGATGATTCCTGTTCCTCCGTAGCTGGCTCACGGCTCCCTTGATTTGACTTTATGTTTATTATGTAGAACAGAATGGCCTAGAAAACGTAAGACTCTGCTTCAATCTCACACATACCTCAAAGAGGTCAGCTGGAGCAAATCCAAAGACTGAGAGGGTCATTTTCAGCATGCTTTCTTTAGGAAGGTAATTACTTGGATCAAATATAAGATTCCCTTCGATTCTGCCTGAGACTGGGTCAAGTGATGGAAGAGAAATCGATTTGGAAAGGTGATAGTTCCGGGAAAACTTTTTGAAGTCCATGACAGTCGGAAGTTGAGATGTTTTCAGAGCTTCTTCCACTAACTTTTTCAACCTAGATGAGGAGGAGGATATTGTGAGGCGACACACATCACGTTACTCTTCCACCCCCAAGTAAATATGGATTTCCAATCGCTACCAAGCTATTTGGGTTTCATTTGCCCCAAGAGCTTGGCTCAGATCTGCCACCCTTTCACCCAGATGTTTGTTCCAGAAGAAAGAACAATGTATGAAGGGCAGGCAGCGGCTAAATCAGAATTGAGGTTTGGAACTTCAGGCCCCTGTGGCAGATGGGGACAACTTCACTCACTCCTGGACATACAGCTCTTCTGAGTTTAAGATGTTGGCGATGTGGGAAGCCACAAAGTTCTTCACTTGCTCATTCTTTTCCCGTGTGAGGAGTTGGGTGATTTTGTTAATATCTGACTGGGAAGGGCCGCCCATCAGCATGAGATAGGCAGCCAGTCGCTTATCCCCCGGAGAGGTGTCATCGAGGAAAGTCTGAAGTAGGACGTCCCGGACCTGTAGCCAAAAGAGGAGACTGTTATCACTGTCAGAACACAGAACATGCCTGGCAAACGTGCCTGGTCTTATTATGCGCAAGTTGAATTTCTCTCTAAGAATCCTTCAAACGCTGGTACTGAACCTTCTTGCCTGTGTTCCCCCCAGAGCAACCAGCTGAAGGAAGTGTTCTCAGAAGACACCTATCAGATGCATGTTGAATTCAACTGCATTAAAATACACAAGTTATGGCCAAGTTACAACTTGTCGGAGATCTGCCACTAACTGAAGATAAAGTTGTTTTAACATAAATTAATATGAGGATAAAGGCGGGAAGGGACAGTGAGAATTTGGTACTAATAAGTCAGGTTGTCTGCAAAGCTCTGGGGCCACTGCCACTTTCTGGGGCCAGTTTGACTATCCTAGTCTAGGGAAACGGGAAAAATCAGACATGTTTTCCCAAGATGGGAACGATGGTCAATCTGGTGGGAGGACAGCATATAGTGAATAGCTCACACTCCGCCTGCTGGAGTAGCAACAAGCTCAAATATTTCTCTCACGTCCACCTTACTGCTAGGCAGTCACCAGGTGTGTCGAAAGTTGCAATTAAAAAGCAGTAGAATAAAGTCACTAGAATGATGAGATTTAGAATCTCATTCCAAATCCTTGTCAGTCTGAATAAACTTTTCACTTTCAGTCCTCTTCTGTGGACTTTACCTCGTCTCTAAGCTCCATTTTCCGCAGGGCCTGGATGGCAGCCTTCTGAATCAGCAGTGATGGCTGTCTACTTTTGATGCATTTCAGGACTGAAGATTGGAGTTTTGGGGTTAGTTGCTCCATGGTTCTACCAATATTTCCAATGACCTGCATTGAAAAGAAACAAGAGGGAATCAGGGCACAGAAGAAGTGAGGGGTGTACAGGAAAACTGCATTTCATACAAAAAACTGAAAATACCCTCAGAATCAAGTAGATGTGATCTTCGTTCCCAGTGCAGTCATTGCGAATCTGTTCCGACAGGTAATCAGCAATTTCCAGCAGGTCCTGTGTCCCCGTAGGGTTTGTCTTATGATAGCTACAGAATAAGAGGTAGGATTCAGCAAGCATAGCCAGCTTTATCTTAAAATATACACTTATATTTGCTGATTTCTTATTTCAAATCATTACTCTCAAAATGAGCAGTAGAAAAACAAAAGAGTAAGCATCATAATTTGAAAGTGGAGGGAGGGTACAAACTTAATACAGAGAAGCGGGGTCTTCCTTAGCTCCTACGAGGAGAACCAGTGTAGAACTCACTTGTTGATCACGTGACTCAGAGCATAAAATGTGGCCCGGCTCTGCTGCTCCTTTGCCATGTTAAAGATTGTTCGCAGCCTCTCGGCAGAGGGCTTTGGGATCAAGGCCACCAGGTAGGTCACAACATCTATCAGAAGGGGGTTGGCTTTCTCACTTTTCAGCCACTGGAGGATGTGAGTGTAACACTGGGGCTGTCCGCATTGAATCAAGGCTTGTAAAGTGATGGGGCTGAGAAGAAAAGGGCAGAGAGAGTTATAAACATCACCTTCTAGGCAGCTAAAATATCCTTGGCCCATGGTGTTCCCTCTGTCAGGAATGCCCTTATTCCCCTTATTCACAATCCAAATCCAACCATCTTCCAAAATCTAACTCAGATCCCTAGAACCAGAAAGCCTTCCCTATAAGCATTATCCACCGGAGAAGCACCACGGAGCAAAGCCTGAAGAAGGACCCCCTGGATTCAACACCCAGAAAGGTCTGTCATCCTTTGGTCAGAACACAGAACATGCCAGGCAAACACTCATCCAGCCTTCAGTCCCTTCTCTGGTCTTCATGGCACTAACAGTGAGTGCATTGGAGTAAAGAGAAGGCACGGTATTATTTTGTTTGCCTGAGTTCTCTCTCCTCTAGCCTATAGGCTTCCAGAGAGCACAACTAGGAATTAGAAGATACACATCAAAATGTGGGAAATATTTTCCTCCTGTCTTAATACACAAATACGTATCTACCTTGGATGCAATGTGTGTATGTGTGTTTTGCCCATGGAACTCTAGACACCTTAGCCGATACTTCTCTATCCAGTAAACGTTAACTGACTGACTAATTGATTAACTGGGTTGAAATTTCAGTGGTCCCTGAGATTCTCTGTTTGGCCGAGGTCTCAGCCAGCTACCACAGGTGTATAATCTATGAAAGATTGAGCTGCGACCATTCAAGAAATACCTGGACACCTCGATCAGCTTTGGCAAGAGGGATGTGACTGCCTCATTGCTGAGGGCTCGCAGCTCAGTCACCAGTTTATGGAAGAGGTTAGCTCTCTGGGCGTTCTTCTCGGAGACATCCAGTTTCTGCAGCTCCTGGAGGGTCTTCACGATGGCCTCGGCCTGCTTTGGAGGTGATGTGGACTTGGTGCTCTCAAAGGCAAGACCCACCGCCTCGGCACCTGGAAGGAGGAATGTGTCAGAGGGATTCTTGCTTACCTCTGCTGCTCACCCTCATCTTTGTACTGGAAACTGGAGATCAAGGAGGGGTCAGCAGAGGGGAAAAGAAAAGAAAACTATCCAGTACTCTACTTGATGCCCATTACGTATCTATCTGGCTCTGTGCTAGGGGTCTGACTTCACTGTTTTCACTGACTCATCACACTCTCCCTGAGGGTATTAGTATTCCTCAATTTAAAGATAAGGGGGGACTTCCCTGGTGGCGCAGTGGTTAAGAATCCACCCGCCAGTGCAGGGGGCAGGGGTTCGAGCCCTGGTCCGGGAAGATCCCACGTGCCGCGGAGCAACTAAGCCCGTGCGCCACAACTACTGAAGCCCGCGCGCCTAGAGCCCGCGAGCCACAACTACTGAGCCTGCGTGCTGCAACCACTGAAGCCCGTGCGCCTACAGCCCGAGCTCCACAACAAGAGAAGCAGCCACCTCAGTGAGAAGCCCGTGCACCGCAACAAAGACCCAATGCAGCCAAAAATAAATAAATAGAATAAATAAACTTATAAAAAATAAAAAAATAAAGATAAGGGAACTAAGACCCAGAAGCGAGCCACTCACCTTGCCCAAGACCTTTCTGGGTGTGAGAGGCAGAGCTGGAACTGAATCCAGGCTTTTGTGACTCTGGTATTGGATAACCCTTCTGCCTAAAAGACCTGGTGAGGAGGCGCTGCTGCTGCTGTGGCAACAGCTGAAGCTGACTCACTGCTGCTCGCCCACCCTTTCTTCCAGGGGCATCTAATGGCAGTTTGTGGGGGAGGGGAAGACGCTTTTGTGTCCCCTTCATCACCCTGCTCTCGCCTGTGCCAGGGAGGCAGGTGAATCAGCACGGAAATACGGTGCAGTGGAAGGAGTCCACTTAGGTTAGAGTAGACCTGGAGGCCTATTTTTCACCACCTCTAATAGTCTGTGACTGTGAACACATCACTAAGCCTCTCTCTGGGTCCCTCTCCCCTTTGATGGGTATAAAAGCACACGTTACTACCACCTGACATCACAGGTTGCTGAGAACAACGAGGTAAGACATACGACAGCTTCACGTACAAGACATGCAGGGCTGGGGTTGGACTAGAGGTCTCTATAGTTCCTGTCAGCTCTAAAGACTGATCCCTGACCCTGAGGGTCTCTCTCACTTGCCCCACCCTGTCCAGGCCCCAGGCCTTATCATGGGGTGTATGAGGTTGTCAGATCTACCAAAGGTTGACTTAGGAAACCAGTTTCCTACTTACAAAAACCCAGGTAGCTTTGGGGAACTCCCTTTCCTTTATCCCATTGCCACCTGACATTCTGAGGCGAATATGCTTTCTCAGTAGAACGGCCCACAGCCAGAACACTGGAGCCCATGACCTCATCACCAGCAGACATTTCATCGGGCCCAGCAAGGAGCTAAGCCATGGCTGGTACATCGTGGGCAGATTTCCCAGCCCTGGCAATCAGGTGCACATAAAGTCTTACCTTCATCAAAGAAGCGGCTGTTGATCTTAGGTGTGTCTTCAAGTTTCAAAGTCTGTGTAACCTGTGCTGTCATCCCATACTTATTCCTGGTAACAAAGGAGGCACGTCATGTCGTCAATGGCCGGCTCCCCAGACCATTCTGTTCTTTTCACGTTGAATGTTTCCCCCACCTCTGCTTCTACCCAAATTCTGCTCACCTTTCAACCCATAGTTATAGCCAACTGTCCTTCACAGGTGTAGAGAACAAACAGCTAGATACCAAGGGGGGAGGGGGGGTGGGATGAACTGGGGCATTGGGATTGACATATATACACTACTATGTATAAAATAGATAACTAATGAGAACCTACTGTATAGCACAGGGAACTCTACTCAGTGCCCTGTGGTGACCTAAATGGAAAGGAAATTCAAAAAAGAGGGGGTATATGTATATGCATAGCTGATTCACTTTGCTGTACGGCAGAAACTAACACAACATTGTAAAGCAACTATACTCCAGTTAAAAAAAAAAAAGCCAACTGTCCTTGATCCCCCTGGTGAACAGCACCACCTCCTTCTGGTCATGCTGGCTGTCCTTCCACCAGAAGGACATATGTACCTTACACCCTCCACCATTCTGGAGCGCCCAGAGGGAATGGACTAACATTGTGCTTTGAAATTCCTTTGCACCTCCCACAGCACAGTGCCAAGACTATAGCAGTTACTCAATATACATTAGTTGACTGATCAGTTTTCAGAATGGATTTGGATACACAAGTCTCTATGCCAATTACCAAATCTTCTGCAAAGCCTTTATAACCAGGGCAGGCTGTAATGATCCCCAGTTTTTCCTGACCTATAGCCCTTAAAGTCTGGGTCTCAGCTATCTTTTGTTGGTTCCAAATTATTCTGCATGCCTAAGACTTTCCTACCAAATTGCCTGTTAGCTTGAGACAGGAGGACAGGGATGGGCTCTGCTTTGTACCTCTTCACAACCCCCTCCCAGGCACAGCCTAGCTTGCAAGAGGGCACCTGAGAAGCATTCAGCTCCTACTGGCTCCATAAGTAATGAATCAAGGCTGCAGAGGGTGACCTACTTATAGGAGAAAGGCAGGAACAGGTGTTGCTCCTTGCAGATGGCTTCTGACACGTGCTTCCTCTTAGGGTCCAGGGTGTAGTGGCAGGACTGGCTGCTGCCAATCAGCGTTGACAAGGGGCGGGTCTGTGAATGAGATCAGGGGAGAAGCATCTTCATCAGTCCCTGGGGCTTGAACCTGAGTCTCCTGCCCTAGGTATTTACCTTCAGGGAAGAAGGTGGGGGAATGGGGGTTCTGTACCACTAGATAAATTCAGTTAGAGAAGAGAGCTTGGTACTTGACATTTTGACAAGGGGATGCAACAACCTGGCAGATCCAAAGCTGAGTCAAGCTACAGACTCTTCTTATTCTACCCCAGGGGACCTATGATCCTGCACAAAGTACATATAAGCTGGTATCCTACACACGCCTGTCCATCCCACCAAACACAAACACTTCACAGCTGCTACTGCTCCTTATGTTTTCTTTGCCTAGAAGTTTTTCTTTGAGATCCCTTATAGCGCTAACATTCCATCATTTTAATAATAAAGAGGCTGCTGCCAGTGTGAATAGCAATGCTGGTGTGAAACTCACCAAGCCTTTGATCAAAGCAAGGGGGCTAACTGCCGTGCTAACGGGCTGGAAGCGATCACAATTCTCCAGGTTCCTTTCAATGGATATTTCTGTTGCCACATTTCCCTTCCTTGTTTTAACGGTGACGTCACTGGAGCAGTTTCCATACACGGTGTCCTATGGGAGCAAAAGATACAATTGGTGTATTCAACACGGGGAAACATCTTTAGGTTCTTGGGGTGGGGCTGGGAAAGGAGCCAGGGAGAAAAGGCGGGTGCAACGTGGCTTTGGGAGAAAGCTTCATCCTCTCTGACAGAGCGTGGGCATTGCTGGTTCCAAGGGCGGCCAGAGCTGGAGTGAGAAAACCACTTACAGGTGATCCTGGTTCTGAGGCATACCTGCCTGCCCTCCTAGGACCTAGCCAGTGCTGGTTTTATATTCTGTGCTCGCAGAGCGTTTTCTCTGCTGTTCATTTATGGCTCGTATTCCAATCTGCCTTGTGTTATATGTGTCTTGGTTGTCATCCCAGGTCCTGAGAACTCCCTGAGGAGAGGCCTCTGCAGGATGCAGCCGTGAGTTCTCTGCGAGTAGCACAGGATGGAACTCAGAACATAGTAAGGGCTCAAAAGTGTTAGCGGGACTGAAGTAAATTGAATTCTCTCTCCGATCAAAACCTGAAATTCTTAAAAGAGGCTGGCAAGTAGATTCAATTATTTTCTGTGTTTAAAACACACAGAGGCTATACCTTGTGGAAACAGAACAAAATCAAACCAAGGAGTAGGGTGGTTGGGACTCCCCAGAAACTGCTATAAAATTAGACCCAACCTGCTCAGGCTGCGTGGGCTGAGCCCTCAGTGAGCCCAGAGGCTGGGGCAAGCCCTGGGCACTGTGCTTCACACCAATATCGGGCCTCCCATGTAACTAGCCATGCAGCTGAATCAATGATCCACCTGATGTATAAGTGGGACCCGGCTCCAATATGTGAAGATGCGTTCAAAGGGCCAGTGTTATCAGCTTTCTAAATTCTCACCAGAAACAACACTTGTTTAGCCTCTTCTGTATCCGGGGGAAGCAGGAGGGCAGAAATGATGCCCCTCTTGATGTTCAGGATGTGTTTAGGCTCTTCTTTCTCTGGGTAAAGTAAAACTTGCTTCCCTTCAGGAACAGCCAGCCTGAGATCGTACCTGTCCCAGAGAGAGTGTGGTCACTCAGTGTCCTTTCTCCACCATGAACCTGATGGGCATAAGCTGGGTGGCTTTGTAGCCTCCTTTTTACTTATTTTCTTTTTACATTTTTTCTTCATACATATCAATACATATATATTTTTTTCAAGAGCATACAAATATGTGTATGCTTTTGGTATTCTTTCATTTCTTTTCCTTCTTTGATTGGCTCACTCATCCTCTCTCTCTTTTCTACCCACATCGGGTCTCTGCGGTCACACTCCCCCACAGAACAACCTACTGGGCATCCCCCATTTGTATCTCCACACTCAGACAATCCCGTATAGAAGCGTGGGAGTGAAAACACCTGCATAGAAAGAGTTTGTCGTTCCTTGTTTTATCCAAATGGGATGGTATTATGCATGCTTGTCTTTATCTTGCTTTTCTCATTTAATTATACTCCATGAAAATCCTTCTGAGTCATTTGGTAGCGCTCTAACAGATTCTTTTTAAAAAGCTGTATAACATTCCATTCTGTGGTTATATATACCTTATTCATAGTCCCCTGTTTGATGGCATTCACTTTCTCTTCCTAGATTTTTTAGTTTTTTTTTTCCACACGAACAACACTGAAATAAACATTTTTATGCATCTATTGTCACACATTACTACTTTTCTTTTCATGGGCTAGAGTCCCAGCATTTGAAATTGCTGTGTCAAATGCTACAAGTATTTTTAATTATAGTAGATATTGACTAATGGCACTCATTCTCACCATCAGTGCACGAGGGTACACTTTTCCTCATAGGCTTGTTAGCAACAAGTGCTATAGCTGTTTTCAATTTCTGTAGTCTTAATGGGTATAAGGTGATAAGTATCTCATTGTTACATTAATTGCATTTCCCGACCACTGGCGAATTGGAGCTTCTTTCCATACATTTGTTGGACATTCATTCACTCTTTTATATGATCTCAGGCCATGTCTAAAGCCTGGGTCAACTCTGATCTAAGGGACCTTTCTTTGGGGACTTCCTCAGGGGGTTTCACATGGCCTGGCAGCACCTGCTCTAGTTAAGTCAGAGTAAAGAAAAGAAGACCAGGCATGTTTCCCACAGCTGTCCATCCTCTCAGAAAATTGCAGACACTGATGATGCAGGCTCACAGGAAAGCCTTGAGGTGGCCAAAAGCAGGAGTCCTTTTTTGCAGGAGGATAAGGACCAAAAAGGAACTGTGACTCCCTTCTGTCACTGCACCCCACTCCCTCAGATACATCTAAGTCCTGGATAAAATAAGATGTATTGGTAAGAGACAGAAGCATTAAGGCCCCTCTGGCTTCCGAGTCTGATGTTTAACAAACTGAAAGAAGGGCACGGAGTGGGGGGGAGT
Organism: Lagenorhynchus albirostris; assembly: GCF_949774975.1. Taxonomy (NCBI): domain Eukaryota; kingdom Metazoa; phylum Chordata; class Mammalia; order Artiodactyla; family Delphinidae; genus Lagenorhynchus; species Lagenorhynchus albirostris. The sequence continues at coordinate 73,722,805 of NC_083107.1, read as the reverse complement.
TTCCGATGTTACCAAATCAACAAATCCATGACTGTCTGTATTTGCACACACTCAGGACACTACAAACTGTGATCTGGAGATGAGGCAGGGATGATCAAAAAATCTAACAGGGCTTCCCTGGTGGCGCAGTGGTTGAGAGTCCGCCTGCCGACGCAGGGGACACGGGTTCGTGCCCCGGTGCGCGAAGATCCCACATGCCGCGGAGCGGCTGGGCCCGTGAGCCATGGCTGCTGAGCCTGCGCGTCTGGAGCCTGTGCTCCGCAACGGGAGAGGCTACAACAGTGAGAGGCCCGCGTACCGCAAAAAAAAAAAAAAATCTAACAACCAGTACAACGTGAACACTGATCAGTCAGAAGTGATGCCAGTCATAAACAAGAGGAATGGCCTGGTCAGTGTGCACTGGCAAAATGCCAGCCCTGGAGGGAGATCAGCTCAGGCCTCAGCTCTCCCTGGACCCCTTGAAGCTGGTGTCCTCTGCTGAGCCGGCCCTGCACGGCCATGTTTGGCCACAGCAAGTCCTGCCGGGACCCTGTCTGAAGACTACGAGGCGTAGTCTTGTTTCATTCTTTAAACGTGAGTTCACTTGTTTAAACAAACCATCTCAGCTTTACTGTCTCAAGGAGTTTTAAAACGTGAGATCTTTTAGAACCACATTTAAATGATAATTAGGGGAACTTCAGTAGGGGAGGGTAAATACTGCTTCCCTCTTTTGAATTGTTGTGAAAACTCAGCAATTCCCTGATCCATGGTGAACAGAGAATACCAATACTTACACTCACATACGTGCCCAACATAAACACACACATTCATGCCTCAGTGGACACACACCCACACGCTCATGTACAACACGTGCAGCGGTACTCAGAGCTCAGAAGTGTAAATGCACAGGCCCACGTCTTACTTGGACATGGCGGCAGTAAACTCCTCAGAGTTCTTGGCCTTCTTCAGCAAGGCCTTGCCCTCAGGGTTGAAGCCATACACCTCTTTCAGGGTGCAGAGGCTCGTCTTCAGGATGAAGTTGCAGAGTTGGGGGACCTCCAGCTCAACCTGACAACAGAGGGGAACAGCACATTAAGACTCTCCACCAAGAACACCAGATCCCCCCTCAGCCCAGGGCTTTCTGGCCTTTTCCATGTCCTAGGGTACCATGCTTCTGAAGCTTTCCCCTATGCATGCAAAGGATGATATCTTTTTATTGGTTCTAAATGTACGCCCTTTAAAGATGTACAATTGGCTAGAAGAAAGGCAGCCTAGGAGTGAGGGTTTGGAAGAAAACCAGGAGGCAGGAGGAGGGCTATCACTGCTTTCAACAGCGAATGTTTCCTTAACATCAATAGAAAAACCAAAAATCCAAGACCACTGTACCTATCAGGGCCTATTCAGAGCTTTGCATGCAGCTGTAGTTTAAACAGATCCCTAGTTGTTATCCAGCACTGTTTAAAGAACTTTCTGCAGTGCTGGAAATGTTCTATATTCTCACTATCCAACATGGGGGCTGCTAGGTATAGGTGCCTTTTGGGCATGTGAAATGTGGCTAGTGTGACTAAGAATCTGAATTTTTACTTTCGTTCAATTTAAATAGCCACACGTGGCTAATGGCTACCTTCTCTGACAGCACAGACGCTGGGACCCTAGAAAGAAGAGGGTGGCCCAGCCTGACTTCTCTTTCCCACACGAACCCCAATAGTGGCCCTTAGATCTGTTCCACAGGAACGTGGGTAGGAGTACAGTCATTCTCAACAATAAGTAGTAGCAGATACTATTTGACTTAGATGATAAAAACCGCTCTCCAGAATGCTTTCCTGGGATGCTCACCTCCCTTGGCTCACCCGCTGGACATCTCTCAACATATTAAATCTTCTGGTCTGCAATCCTGATATTCTAGATCACATATTCTAATTACATCTTGGAAGCTAATGGGAAAATAAACCTGGTGGGTAGAATTTTTTTTTCTGTGGCAGACAACTTCTCAGCAAAGTGGCTGACTTTCAAACTGAGGGCCAGTCCAGCACTTGGAGATTACGACAGTCCTGGCACAAGCTGGTTTGCTCAGCCCCGGGCTCCAGGGTTCTCCAGTGGCCCTCCATCTCCCCTCATACCTTGCAGTTGATCTTGGTGGAACTTCTTGAATCAGCAGTCCCGGGGACTCCACTGGAACTCTCAGCCTCATAGTTGTACACATATTTCCTGAGGTGCTTGAATCGCGTTGCATCTTCTGCAATGAGGAGAAGTCAGTCAGCTACACAGCAGGAATAACTCGCCCGAGGACAGTCAGTCCTGGGCAGGGAGGGGTAGTGGCAAAGATAATAAAAAATGGTAACTAAACTCAAATTATTTTTTATTAATTTTCCTTTATAGATTTAGCTTCTGCATTATGATTTTGCTGAGGCTAATATTTAAATTAGCTGGTAATCCTTGAATATATAATCTGAGACACAAGGCAGGAAGTGTCAAGTAATGAGGCTCAGAAAGTCTATAGGAAAGACTCCCTGGAAAATTAAGAGTTGATAGCATGAAAGCAAATACCTCTCATTGCCTTTTCAGCTTGAAAATACCATAATTCTGTGGCTCTTTTTTGATTCTACCAAACACCTGAGGCTAAATTCACTAAGCGTTAAGGGTATCCGGCTGATTTAAGAAACCCCCAAGAAGGAATTTCCGGAGGTTTCCACAGGGCGTGAGAGGCATTTTCTGAACAATTTGAGAAAAAGAACATTTGGGTTCTGAGCCCAGATGCAGTGATGCCAGACGCCCACGAGATGGCAGTGCTGCTCCATCAGAGGGCAGCCTCCGGCTCTTGGGAGAACACAGGGTACCACTGCAAGGCCAGCTCCTTTGACCCCTAGGGGTCAGGTAAATACAAAGGGGTGGGCATCTGGATTTCTGCACAAAGGTTAAAGTCAGCATTTCCTCACCTTCCTGCGCTTCAAATTAATGATTAGCCCCTGACAAACAGGACAGATGTCTCTTTAAATTGTCTATGGACCAACAGTTGGCGGTCCCTTCCCCACCCTACTCCCAGGCTGAACTTTTAGGACCGATGGGAAGGGTGGGTAGAAGAGAGCGGAGACCCCTTGGAGGGGGTCAGAGGCTCAAGGAACTGGCTTCTTGGGCTCAGAGCAGGGTACGCCAATCACAGCATCACAGCACTTAAGTGGCCTGAGGTGCAGGGGGATGGGTGGGGATGGGTGGGGGATGGGTGGGGGGGCCCTTCCTTGCCCCTGCGGGAAATGCCTTACTTGGGCAGCTCGGGCTGACATTTTCCAGCACGGTGTCTCCTGTAAGAAAGGGAGAACGACAACTGAGGGTGTTCCCGTCCTTCCAGATGGGTCCTAGCGTCTGACGGGGACGACAACTGCAGAGGACTTTCAGTGTCTTGGAGGGAAGCAGGTTTTGAGGAACCCAATCCCCAGCCCCACCCATTACCTGAGTCTGGAGAAGCCACCCAGCTGGTCCTGTGCCCCTGTCCCCCGACCCTGTGGCCGTCCTCCCTCTGACCCAGGCCCAAGCTGCCCCTGCCCCCGCCCGTGCCCTGGCTTCCGCCCCCCACCCCCGGCCTGGCGCCCCAGCGGCCGGGGGGGGCCTCACTCACTGGCCCGTGCGCTGGCGGCAAGCAGCAGCAGCGGCAGCAGCAGCAGCAGCAGCGGCAGCAGCGCAGGCCTCGGGGGGCCCATGGCCGACCTGACCGGCGGCTCCCTCCCGTCCGCTGGCTGGGCCTGGCCTCCGCGCTGCTCGCTGGCTCCTTAGGGACCGGCGCCCACAGGCAGCAGCTCCGCACCCGCACCCGCCTTGGGAATGCGGGGCCGACGCCCGGGCCTGATTTATACGAGGCCGCCCGCGCAGGGCTGCAGCTGAAAGAGCGCTGGGCAAATTGCAAAAGGTCCAAAGGTCAGCGTCCCGGGCCTGTTTGCTTTTCCGCCCCAGGCCCTGCTCTGAGCCCCGAGGAGGGGGCTCAGCCTGGACTCAGCCAGGGCCACTGGGGCCTTGCCTCTCGCCTCTCCTGTCCCCGGGGTCTCAGGGCCCCGGGCCAGTGGGCTCAGCACCCGAAGCGCCTGCCCTGAGTTAGGGGTGCCTCTGGGAGATGCAAGCACAGGAGCCAATCTCGCCCCTGCTCCCTGAGCTTTGTAACCACTGGGGAGCCAGTCCTTCACAGCGTCTTGGTGGAGACATTTTCCTACCCCCTCCTCCCCCTTTAGTGGACTCTGAGTTTGCATGGGGGCCTGTAACCCAGGTCAGTACCCGTGGCTCTGGGTCACATGCCCTGGATTCAGCCCATCTGGAGGGAGCAAACAGCAAGGGGAAGGAGGGAGGTCTGGTGAGGGACTGACCCCCACTCGACCTGAGGGACCACATCTCAGTCAAAGCAGAAATCCAGCAGCCTAAATTTTCTAGAAACCCCAGTAAGGTGGGGCCTTTGGAAAAGACCAGCCTCCCCCGTCTTCCCCCCAGCAGCCCAATTTCTTCTTCAGAAATTGAGGAGAGGAGGCTTTTCCCTACATTAACAGCTTCTGGGTTTCCTCACGGATGGGGGAGGCCAGCGAGGAGAAGTAGAGTAGCGGGTGGATGCATAATGTTCCTCCTAAACATCCCGGAAACGTCTCCATGAATCCTTCCCTTCTTTTCTAGGTACTGTCCATTTCCCACAGGAAACTTGTGCCAAGGCACAGTATAGATATTTCAGTAACACTGACTTACTGACCCAGAAGCGATGATAAAGGGTGAATGATGGGATGGTGCTGTGATGGGATGGACAAATGTCTGGGACTGGCCATGTCCACAAGGCACCTCCAATCCGGTTGGGGAGACAAAGTGTGTAGACAGGAAACTGCTGGTGAGCAATGAAGGCAGGCTGAAAGCAATGCTAAACTGTGTGGGGTATAACTGCTGGAGGAGAGCAAAGGGAGGTGTGGGAGACGGGGGTCCTGGAGCAATGAAAAGGGGCTGTGGACTGACGGGGACATGAAACACCGGAGGCAGAAGTCAGTATTTGTTGTTACGATTTGTTATTTATGAGATGTATCCAGGTGTAACAAACTAACTGTGAAGTCATTTAAATCTTCTGGTGCCAAACATGATGGTCAGAAGGGTCAGTTCTGAGATAGTAACAGTGTATAAACCCCCCATTACCTTAGCCGAGACTTGCAGGAGGATGTTTGTCTTGTTACTGGCACTTGGGTTGCCACAATTCTCCTCAATTCATGTATTTTCCTTAGCCAGGAGCTCCCTGTGGGCAGCTAAACTCCCTTCAGTGATGAGCTGCTTTGCATCCAGGGTATATTAATATTGTTAAAAGTGGATATTACAGAGGTTTCAACCCAAGGCTGCTCACACCCACACCACTGAATTCAGAAAGTTCTGGAAGAAGTAACTGCCCCCGAACCCCATTTCTCTGAACACTTTATTTGAACTATTTTCCGTGGATTGTCTTTCCACAGGAGGAGCTGCTGTTAGTAGATCAGGAAACGGTCATGCTCCCATGCACGTGGGTAAAAATATTTAGGTATAAAGAAACTGAAATGAGATGGTTAACTTCAATTTATAAGCACAAGGCCAGGATTTCTCTGTTGGATGACAAATGAAGCCACTGTCCTATAGTCTGTCAGCAGAGAACATTACATAAGACTTGGGGATGTAATGTACAGCATGATGAACATAGTTCATAGCACTATTTTGTGTATTTGCAAGTTGCTAAGAGAGTCGATCTTAGAAGTCTTTATCACAAGAAAAGAAAAAATTGTGCGGGGGCATGTATAGTGTCAGATGTTGGCATTGTGATCATTTCACAACATACACAAATACTGAATTATGATGATGTAAAAAAGTAGAGGACATCATTTTTATGATTTGGGAATCAGAAAATGAATCTGCTAACTTGGATGCAGGGAAAACTTGTGGGTTGCTTAGATGCCCCTGAGGTGACTGTCACCATCTCTAAATGGAGACTTGGAAGCATTGGGCTCAGCTTCTCTTTCTTCCCCTGATTTCCTCTGAAAGGTCACCCTAGTGCTGGGTAGCAGCCAGCAGTACTCATCCTCTGACAAGGTCAGGTACAGAAGCACCACAGAGGAAGTGTTGGATCGTTGAGTTGACTTGGGTACACTTACAGAATACTGTAAGGATTAATGCGTAGACTATTCTTACATTACTAAATCCACTTAGATCTTTTGTCAAAAGCTATTTTAAAATATAGCATTATTTGTGAACACAGATATCACCCTTCATCTCTTTGCCTTTAAGAAGAACATTTCTCAGTTCCCTCTACTAAACACATTCAAAGTTTCAAAGGACAGTGACCTGTCTTCACAGAGACATCAAATGGTGTCAGGAGTCAGGAAATCTACTAGTATAAGGTATTCATTGAACAGAGAAAACCCAGGTCGAGCGAGGTCAGCTGATGTAAAGGAAAGCAGTATGAGTGTTAGACTCAAGAAGACCTGGGATTGTGTCCTAGCTGGGTTTCTTGTGTGGCTTGTAACCTTGGGTGACTTCACTTTCCTAAACCTCTGTTTAGCCATCCCTAAAACCGGATTAAAAATAGCAACCTTCCTCATAGGAATTTTTGTGAGAATTAAGTGAAACAATTATGTAAATAATTGCATTGATAGCACGATGCCTGGCAAAAAAGACAATGAATGATAAATTATCATTTATTATGTGTGTGTGTTGGAGTGGAAGTATATTTAGAGGGTAGCTATTGAGCTAGCTAACCACAATGGATATAGAGACAGAGATTGACAGAACAAAAACAGGAAATCGCATTAGGGAAAGAGAGCAGAAACAAGACAGGGCATCCTTGAGGGCTGCGCATAGGGGAGACAGAACATCCATTTGTCTCTGATGATTCCTAACTTTTCTGGGGATGTGAAATCACTGTCCTTTCTGGGGGTGAATGGAGGCCTTCCTACAGCAAGCAGACTAGTGACTCTAGCAGAGACACGTTCTGATATCACAAAGATTAATCTCAGCTAGTGGCTATGACTTGACAGTCTGTGAATGCAAAGTCCCATAAGGTGAACCATCAGTCTGAGTAATCACAAAGCTCTGCGTACCCATCAGAAAGTCACCTGATTAATGGAACTTCAAGGAATTAGATAATGCCAAGGATTCCAGTTAACAGCCTCTAGAAGTGAAACTACGCATTGTTTATGTGCAGGTGACCAGAAGGGTCCTGGTCAAGTTCAGGGACCTATGGAGACGATTAAAAGCCCCTCAGCAGCCCAATATCCTGAGTTAGTGTAGTTCATATACTGAAATAGGTGTTCAATATATATTTGCCGAATACAAACGAATCTACGCCATGCAGTTACACCCCACGGCTTCCAGGATATTTATGTACAGTGACCATGACGCTAAATAAATCTTTACAGTGACATAAAACAAGGAGATACAATCTGATGCAAATTATTCCCAGCTGTACTGTTCAAATAACTCATCTGGCAAATAGGGACCAGTGCTGACAATGACTAATTAGCCTATCTCTTTTCTGCCTATGACAGCATTATAATTGCACATGATGCCCAGAAGCTGGAAAGTAAACTTCAAGAATTGTAGATGGAGACATGCCCAGTGTGGTCTGTGCATGCTAATAACAAGTGCACACACACACATATACAAACACAGACACAAATGATAAACGTCAGGGAAAAAAAGTGCATTGAGGTGAGTGGTACAAGTGAAAGATGGTGGGATGGGCCCAGTGTCGACCAGATGAAGACATTACTGATGGATGATTAACCTCCGGTGAGGAAGCAGAAAGAAACTTTCTTACTTTGTTATTCTGCTGTCCAAGAGATAAGCTCAGAATGTTGAGCAGTGGTTCTTACTGGGGAGAAAAGTCCGAAGTCAGCACCGTTTAGCGTGCAGTCAGGTTCTATGTGTGTGCAGCTATCACTTCCTTGACCATGAAGGTCTCATCCCTCCACCCTGCCAGGGCCTGCTCCAGCCCCACCTCCTTCGAGGAGCCTTCCTCTGGCTCCAGTCCAGTAAGACCTCATGGCGTCTGACCCTGGTCTCTTATCAGGCAGTTTCTTCACAGGGCAAGTGAAGGGCCTTCATACAGACCTGCTGTTGCCCTGAACTTACATTTGTCTCGGGTGATATTATCTAACTTTTCATGTGTTTACATGTTAACTTGCCAACCAGAGAGATAAGCTTGGAGGATGAGAACTGAGCATCGTTTTCACCTTTGTATTCGCCTTCCCTCTCCCTCACCAGCGCCTCGCACTAGGCAAGGCAGATGGTAGCAAAGGAGTAAACGCTGTGATTATAATGTGAGATGGTCCTTGTGAGACAGGTGTTTTTCATACCTGCAACTCAGTTTTACTCTCAGGTGCCGCTGTGTATGCTTATATCTTAATTTAGACTGCATGGTGAATCTGAATCAGCACGAGAGAGGCAGGATCTCGGAGCCGGGATCACGGGACAGTCTCAGACTCTGAGTATGGTCCCTCACCTGTGTGATGAGTGGACAGGACTAGGTGACCTTTTTTTTTTTTTTTTTGCGGTACGCGGGCCTCTCACTGTTGTGGCCTCTCCCGTTGCGGAGCACAGGCTCCAGACGCGCAGGCTCAGCGGCCATGGCTCACGGGCCCAGCCACTCCGCGGCACGTGGGATCTTCCCGGACCGGGGCATGAACCCGTGTCCCCTGCATCGGCAGGCGGACTCCCAACCACTGCGCCACCAGGGAAGCCCTACGTGACCTTTTAAACCCATTGCAGCTCTGACTACTTTGATTCTGTGAAGACTTTGGAGCTTAAATAAAACAGTACATAAATTATCCTGTGCTGGGACCTCACTGTGATGAGGAGCTGTGGCTAAGGATTTGGAATCACTGAGCGGGATGGATTTCTAGAAGGCCACCTACCTCATAGACCTGCACTCATAGTACTGTGCAAGGAATATAACCCTTCACCCATTTTAAACAGATTTCCAAATAAAGAGAGGCCATGCCCTCCTGGGGATACTGGGGACTCTCGGGAAGTTCTTCCTCATGTCTAACTTCAGGCGTCATCCTTGCCTTGCCTTCCTTAGGTATACCTTAGCTTTTCCTTTGAAAGACTTTTTGCTGGTTTGGTCGGCTGCTCTTCGCTGATTTTTGTTTTTCTAAGTTTCCTTTGTCTTCTCATGGACTGAGGCTCAGAATGCGCTAGCCTCGAAGGGCTGACTGGCGCTGATGATACACAGACGGCTGGCTGGCTAGATGAGCCTCGCCATCCCCACGTGACTGCTGATTCTCTTCAGGTATTTAGGAAGCCTCTGAGCACTTTGTCTCCTGAGAGCTTACAGGGGAGGAGAAGGGCCTGAATACACATCACAGCTAATAAAAAAATGAAAAGATAAAGCGTCCAGAGTGGGGTCTGCACAGCCAGACTTCAGTGATCTGATGTGGGTCTCAGAGGTCCTGGAGGAGGTGGGACTTGAGTGGATCTTGGGTGGGTGATGGGCAGGATTTGGGTAACTGGACTGGGTGGCACCACTGAAAGGGCAACGGCAGGGAGCTGACACTGTTTGACATGCCTGACAGTCTGTAACCCAGCCAGCCAGCTGAGTCCGTGGAAGAGGCTGGGGAAAAGCAGGATGGGGATCGGCAGGGAGCACACCTTGCTGTGCTCAGGACAGAGAGCGTGCTGGTTAATTCAGTCTTTGATTTAACTGTGAGTTACTGTGTAAACTGCACATTAGACATTTGGCATTAAATATGGAACATATGGCACTGAAACTCTAGCTAGTAGAGAAGGCTATGATTATTGGGCTGGATTCTCCTTGTCCAGAGCTGTGAAGGGAAATGGAGGAACAGGGATTCCCAGAGTGTCAGACAAACAGAAGGTCTTTTAAAAAATAATTAATTAGGGCTTCCCTGGTGGCGCAGTGGCTGAGAGTCCGCCTGCCAATGCAGGGGACACGGGTTCGTGCCCCGGTCCGGGAAGATCCCACATGCCACGGAGTGGCTGGGCCCGTGAGCCATGCATGGCCGCTGAGCCTGTGCGTCCGGAGCCTGTGCTCTGCAACGGGAGAGGCCACAACAGTGAGAGGCCCGTGTACCACACACACACACACACACACACACACACACACACACACACACAAATTAATTAACTGGCTGCATTGGGTCTTTGTTGCTGCAAGCAGGCTTTCTCGGTAGCCTTTCTTGTTGCAGAGCACAAGCTCTAGTAGTTGTGGCTCACGGGCTTAGTTGTTCCGCGGCATGTGGGATCTTCCCGGACCAGGGATCGAACCCATATCCCATGCATTGGCAGGTGGATTCTCAACCACTGTGCTACCAGGGAAGTCCCATATTGAAGGTCTTAGAGGCAGACTCTAGACAATATTCTTACTTTATAGACAGAGAAACTGAGGTCTCGACAGCCTGAGGTTCTTTCTTGTTCTTGTTGTTTTTCCCAAACAAGGGCAAATGCAGGGCAAGAACTTGGGTCCCCTAGTTTATAATTTAGAATATTCATTATACTCCAATTGCACTAAATCTATGTTGACTACATAAAATTGCTTGGAGATTGCTTTACTGAAAATGAATCTTTGATATCAGTGTATTTCCTTATAATCTACTGCTCATTAAAAGTGAAAAACTTAATTGATTTTTTTGTGGGTTTGTATTCAGAATAAACATTGTTATGTTACTAATTACATAGAATCACAGAGATTCAGGGTGTCAAAGGGCCATTAAAGTCACTGCATCCAACTCATCTCCTAATACGGGGATCTCATCAGACTGAGAATAGCTGGGCATCCATTAGCAAACTGCCTAAATGGTGGAATTTTGTGAAATTACATGATGCTCTAGTCAGCACAGCAATTAGAAGTCCCTAAAAGGGACATTCCTCCAGCCTGTTTATCTGCAGAGGACCAGATGGATCCTGTGTATGGACAGCAATGCCTTGTGGTCGTATCTCAGGTTTATTCTATTTCTGTCCTCTGTCCAGGTCAGACCATCCATCACAGTGAAAGCTAAGAAAGGTGCCAGTTTGGGGACGGAAGTTTCTGATTCTGTCTTTATCTGTATTTTGAAGTCAAGAGCAAATAACTGCCCGATTGGCTGATGTTATTTTCATCTGTACATCCTTTCTTTCCTATTAGCATGGGGGGAGGAGTCAGGCCATCCCCAGAACCCAATCTGGTTTGGTGTCTTGGTATTCGAAGCAGAAAGTGGGTAGAAACGTGCTGTTTAGTATCTCTGTCTTCTTTTTAATCGTGGCACTTAGCTTTTAATAGTTATTTTAAAAAATAATGGCCACGTTCAGCTGTTTTGAGACCTACCTTGGAAAAGGACTTCTTTTTTATCAGCTTTACTGAGATAAAATTCATACCATAAAATACACCCATTTCAAGTATATAATTCCATGTTTTTTCGTGTATTCAGAGACTTGTACAACCATTACCACAACTGATTTTTAGAAAAATTTTAACACCTCAAAAAGAAATTCTGTGCCGATTAGCCAGCACCCCCTAAATTCCCCATTCCCTCATCCCTAAGCAGCCACAAATTGCCTGTTCTAGACATTTCATATAACGGGATCATACAATGTGTGGTCTTTTGTGACAGGTTTTTTTACCTAGCATAACATTTTCAAGGGTCACCCAGGCTGTAGCATTTCATTCTTTTTTATTGCCAAATAATATTCCATTGTTTGGATTTACCAGCTTATTTTATCTGTTCATCAACTGACGGACATTTGTGTTGCTTCCACTTAGTGGCTATTATACATAATGCTGCTATGAACATTTGAGTACAAGTTCTTGTGAGGACATATGTTTTCATTTCTCCTAAGTATATGCCCTAAGAGTGAAATTGCTGGGTCATATGGTAATTCTATGTTTAATCATTTGGGGAACAGCTAGACTTTTCCAAAGTGCCTGCACCATCTTATGTTCCCATCAGTAGTGCACGCTCCCTGTATCCTGGCCAACACTTGTTATTGTATGTTTTTTTGATTACAGCCATCCTAGTGGGTGTGAAGCAGTATCTCACTGTGGTTTTGATCGGCACTTCCATGACGGCTAGGATATCGAGCATATTTTTGTGCTCTTACTGGAAATTTGTATATCTCCTTTGGAGAAATGTCTATTCAAATCCTTGGGTTTTTAATTGAGTTATTTGGACTTTTTATTATTAAGTTGTAAGAGTTCTTCACATATTCTAGATACAAGCCTTTTATTAGATATAGGATTTGCAAATATTTTCTCTCATTCTGTGGGTTGGCTTTTCACTTTTTTGATGATGTCCTTTGAAGTACATTTTTAATTTTTTTCCTCATTATTTTTTTAACATCTTTATTGGAGTATAATTGCTTTACAATGGTGTGTTAGTTTCTGCTTTATAGCAAAGTGAATCAGCTATACATATACATATATCCCCACATCTCCTTTGATAAAGTCCGCTTTGTTTATTTATTTTTGTTACGTGTTCTTTTGGTGTCATATCTAAGAGACACTGCCTAAAACAAGGTCAAGAAAATTTACTTCTATATTTTCTTCAAGGAGGTGTATAGTATTAGGTGCTATATTTATGTCTCTGATCTATTTAGAGTTAAATTTTGTACATAGAAGTTACCTTCTAAGCCTTGCTTTTGGACATTTCTAGGTTCTGTGAGCCTGTACCTGACTCTGAGTAACCTCTCCCACCTCTCTGCTAATAGGGCGTGACCTGTTCCTGACAATGATGTCAGTCCCCTTTGCTCAGTGAACTGATCCGTCCCTTATTGGGTGCTGCTCCTCCCTGGTGCTTTCCAGGCGGTGACCAGTCACCAGTGACTGAGAGCCACAGTCAGCGAGGGCACAGGCCCTGAGCCCTTGTCTTCTCAGAAAGAAAAATGATGTTTTTGGTCTCTGAAGCTAAAATCCCAAGCTCCTTTTCAAGTCCATGATCCTCTGATAACCATGCTTCCTTTTTCCTTCAGAAAGTATCCAGTGGTTAAAGAAATGAGGCTTTTCTGCACCCAAAACAGCTCACATGTTTTACAAGGAAATATACAGAACTAGAAACAAACAAACAAATACATAAATAGAATAAAGTGACATCAAACACATTGGAATGGTTGCTTTGGGGAGGAAGGGGAGAAGATCAGGAGTTGGAGGGCAGGGACGGGGAGTTAGGATGGAAAATAAACAAATAAACCAACAAACTGAGACGGAGGGCCCTTGCAGACCTGTACCAGTGCGCCAGATGCTGAGGAGGGGGGATAGTCATGTCTCCTCCTGAGTGGTAACAGAACAACAGTCCTATCATTATAAATGTTAAAAAACATTAACATTTATCAAGAACTCAAAATGTACTAATCATTGTTACAGTTCACTTTCATAAATTATCTGATTTAATATTCAAAAGCTAAAACCTGCAAAATAGGTATTTTTAACCCTCATTCCTACAAATAAGGAAGCAAGGGCTAAAGTCTACATAAGTTATGCAATGTCTTCCTTGTGAGCCCTAGAAGAGGCAACTATGAATGTATAAGAGGATCCAATGAGCAACATAAGGTTCATCTCAGTGACCCCGGGCACATATACTTAAGTTGCCCTTTATCTGGGGAAATAAGCTAGTGTCTTATTAACAAGAGCTGCAATTGCATGTTGCTTTAAGGTCTGTTAAAGGCTTTGGTATCCATTATTTCTTTTCATCTTTCTAATAACCCTGTGAGTTTTATATTAGATATCACAGGTGAGGAACCTGAGGCTCCCTGGAGTTAAATGACTTTCTGAGATCACCTGCCATGTAACTAGCTGAGCTAGAACTCAAAATCAGGTGTTCTGATTTCATATCCCAAGGAGTTCATACTCCACCATCCTGAATCTTAATGAGAGGATTAGGGAACCCAGGACTTTTTATGGAATTTGGTAGAGAGATAAGGCATGGGGGTTCTGAGCCGTAGCTGGCTCCCAGAGAGGCAACATAGAAATACCGCAGCAAACCACTGCCAGAGAAGGAGACGGGGCTTGGCGGCATTTCCGAGGGGCTGCCTTTGATAACATCCTGATGTCTGATGAAATGTACTTAGGGAAGAAGCAAAGATGTGGTGAAACACCTGTGGTCGCTGCTCCTTGGATGTGTTAATGTAAATACTGTTTATTGCAATTTTCCCCTTCTAAATGCCTTCATGCATTTTTATTAAGTAGGTAAACAAGAAGCTGGCTCAGACACCTCAGTTCTTTTTCCATACGTATCTTGCACATAATGGCCTTGCACGATTATTCCTATGGATTAACACTCTGGAATGTGAGACACTGTTATCACATCCAGAAAGTATCTCTGAGAATGAGTCAGTATGAAATGATATGTCTGTCTTCTTATTCCGGACCAGCTCTTGGGACTGGAGCCCCGGCAGAACACTGGCTGACCCACAGGCAAAGCTAAAGGCCATCTATGTAACTTAATTTGGACAAGTCCAATATAAAATGGTAAATTGAGGCAATTAATTCAAATCAATATATTCCTCTAGACTCTTACACCTTTTTTACCTGGACTTCTTAGTTGAATACGGTGATGGATGTCTGAATTATCCAGATAATTACTTCATTCTCACTTCATTAATAACAGAACTGTGTCTCCTTGTTAGAGGGCAGAGGAGCTATGTGCACCCTTACTGCTCACAGAAGCTAGAACCTTCCTCAAAGGAGGGAGGTACATGGGTGGAAGAGTCAGATAACGCAAGCAGCTTCCAAGGCCATCCCCTGGATGAGCACACCACCACCTTTAGGGCAGAGCGGCAGCTGCCCTGCTTTCACCCCCTAATACACCCCTCCCTAAAATCCTCCCACGGAGGCAGAGGAAGCACTTCCGTACGGGACCTCCTTCCCCTCCCACTCTCTCCCTTACTTTGCTCCTTCTCACTCCTGCTCTCACTCCCTCAGTGAACTCTCTCCTGCCCTGGTCACCAAACCTCAGCCCTAATCTCCATTTTCTCTATTAAGGTGGTCTGTCCTATTCTTCCTCCTCTTTCATGTGTGCTTTATCATTGCCACCATTTTAGTACCTCATTATCTCTGAACTGATTTATATTTTGAGTTACTTTATGGACTGAGATGCTGGCATATAAGTGAATATGCTGTAACGACTCCCGATATAGCCTGTGTATTATTTTGCCCGGGCTACCATAACAAAGTACCACAGACTGGGTGACTTAAAACAACAGAAATTAATTTTCTCACAACTCTGGAGACTAGAAGTCCAAGACCAAGGTGCTGGCAAGGTTGGTTTCTTTTGAGGCCTCTCTCCTTGGCTTGTGGACAGCCACCTCCTCTTCCCTGTGTCTTCACATGGTTTTTCCTCTGTGCCTGTCTGTGTCCTAATTTCCTCCTCTTATTTATAAGGACACTAGTCCTAGTGGATTAGGGTTCACTCTAATGGTCTCATTTTACTTAATAACCCCTTGAAGAGCCCTATCTCCAAATACAGTCATGTTCTGAGATACTGGAAGTTAGGACTTCAAAGTATGCTTTAGTCTGCTCAGATTGCTGTAGCAAAATACCATAGACTGAGGGGCTTAAACAATAGAAATTAATTTTCTCACAGTCTGGAAGCTGGAAGTCTGAGATCAGAGTGCCCACGCGGTCAGGTTCTGGTGAGAGCTTTCTTCCTGGATTGCAGACGGGTACCTACTCCCTGTGTCCTCACATGGCAGGGAAGTGGGAGTAGGAGATAGTGGGGGAGACAGAAAGAGAAAAACAACGAGAGCGAGAGCGAGAGCGAAAGAGAGAACGGGGTAGCTCTTTGGTGTCTCTTCTTATAAGGGAACTAATCCCATCATGAAGGCCCTACTACCTTCATGACCTTGTCTAAACCTAATTACCTCCAAAAGCCCTATTTCCAAATACTATCACAATGGGGATTAGGGCTTCAACATACGAATTTGGGGTGAACACAATTTTGTTCATAGCAACATATGAATTTTGGGGGGATACACTTGAGTCCATAATAGTCTGAATGGGTTCTGTAAACAGAAGTACATGATTTCCTTACAATTGACAGTGATATGGACTCCCCTTGTGACTCCTGAGAAGGACTCTGGAAAGCTTCAAGAAGACCCTGTTAGCTGAGCAGCCGACTAGGGACTATGGTCCACATGGTCTTGGAACTGCCCCACTGAGTTAATGGCTTCCTCAGAGTCCTGAGATGGCTTTTGGCCATGTGATTACTGCAGTAGAAGGATATCGCTGGATAACAATGCCTCTAGAACATACCTTTGGGCAGCCAGGAAATCCTGTGGTAATTCCAAGGGTAGGACAAATCCAGAAAGCAATTGGTCTGGGAAGTTTAGACAGCCTATCAACAGCAGCAAAATAACTCAGAAGGAGAGTAACAGAGCTTATTGACTTCTGTTCTTTATTGACTTCTGTTCTTTTTCTCCTAGCAGAATAAACTCATCTCTAGGGGATTAAAGACAGACTCCCAGAGAACTATGGAGTCCCTTGTACCTGTGGGCCAGCAATCCCCTTAGCTCAGGAGCAGTGCAGCCAGCAACCTTGGTCTGATTATGTAGGGCAGATTAATGCTTTAATACTGTGAATGCTTTGGGTGGAGAACTGAGAAATAAAAGCGTCTCTTGCAAGGAAAAAATAGGTGCAAAAATCTACAAATCAGAGAAGACTCATTTACATGAAATACCAGGCTTCTCAAAAAAAATGCTGGAAGAAATATTTATGAGATTTTTAAAGTGACACCATTAACATCAACCAGCCTGTGAAGAAAGGCACAGTAATAGCATATTTGGTTAACATGACAAAAATAAGGCAAAAATAACATTATATTATTTAGTTGAGTAGCTTGACTGAACCCAAAGGAAATTTGATTTCCTTACGGTCGGAGAATGTACTCTGTATGATTTCAATTATTTTAAATTTGTTGAGGCTTGTTTATGTCCCAGAATATGGTCTATATCGGTGAATGTTTCAATGATCATTTGAAAAAATGCGTGTTCTACTGAGTTGGCTGTAGTTTTCTATAAACGTTAATTAGATCCTGTTGGTTGATGAGTTCTTCTATATTCTTGCTGATTTTGTTTATTGGTTCTATGAGCTGCTGAGAGTGGGGTGTTGAAGCACCTGACTATAAATGAAGCTGGGACTAAAAACAAAAAGAATAAGGCTTCCTCCTATCAGTCAGTCAGTAAATCAATCAATCAGCAAAAGAGCATTTATTGATTATTTTTCAGCACTCTCAATCCTATACTGGGTGGTGAAAGAAAGAAGATATGGATCTAGTTAAGAAAACTGGGTATTTACGTCATGTATGAAATCAGTTTGTATGGGCTCATGATGACATGCTGAAATATTTGTAACTTCCCTTTATAAAGATCTTTATGTGTTCAATTAATTCATCCTATCAGCCAGACTCTGTTCTACATAACCAACAACAAGGAAGCTGGGCTTCCAGGCTGGATGATCTACTGAGCAACTTCTTCTTGTAGAACAAGCTGATTCCAGCAGACCCAGAAACCTACCATTTTTTTCAGAGCTGGGGACCCGATGCTTCCTTTGCTTATGTTTAGGAAGTGCATTAGCAGAATGGTTAAGAGCACACATTCTGAAGCCAGAGGTCTGGGCTTACACTACAGCTCTGTCGCTTATGGGTTATGTGATTGGGGGCATGTTATTTAATCTCTTGTGCCTCTGTTTCCTTATCTGTAAAAAGGGGATCATAATACATAATAGACTGTTCCTACCTGATAAGGTTTTATGATTATTAAATGAGTTAATACCGATAAGGTACTGGGCACAGTTCTTGTGCATGGTAAATAGTCCATAAATATCAGTTAATGTCATCGGTCTGTCAATATATCCTTTCACATTCAGTTCCCTTTCTTCTCCCAAATGTCTGTGATCTACTGATGTGCACACGTAACGTCTACTTCAGATATTTTCCCAAGATGAATAAAAAGTTTTTCTGCTAGTTTACACTCTTATAGAGGAAGTAAGACCTATGAGAACAGCCAGACTATAACACCAAATATTATTGCCCTAGACGAGGTGCAGCAGCTGCGGTTACACGAGGTGGTTACGGGAGATAAAGTGCTATGATGAACAATCCAAACCTTTGAGGAATTTTGCAATAAGTTCCTTAGGATGCCAGCTGAATGGCCAACTGACTTTTTTGTGATATTTATGTTTTACTAAATATGTCCATGGTATTTTCTTTATTAGGTGGGATTTATCTTTGCATTTGAAGTAGCAACACTTAACTTCTCATTTTTTAAAATGAGTTTCAGCTTCTTATTTGGTATCTTTACACTTTTAGTGGAGATTCTCAGAAATCTAGAAACTCTCAAATTATTGTTGGGTAGGCAGTTCCTTCATCTAGCTTTAACGTTTATGAAAAACAAGTAATTCTTTTCCCACACAATTTGTAAAAATATCATCGTAAGTATCATTATAAAGTTTGTAACACAATTAAAATATCCATGGTTAGGCTGAAAGTTGAGTTGCCTTAGAATCTTCTGAACAGGGTGGGAGTGGATGGGCTGCCCAGGTCTCTGGTCTCCAATCAGGGGTAAAAAGTAAACCCTCTCACTGAAGTCTGATAAGGGATATTCTTATGTTGAAGAATTCAGAATTGGGATTCATAATTTTGTGATTTGTTACGTAGAGAGATATTCTCCTAAATTTTAGTTTCATGAAAGGTTAACACTAGAGGATAAAATGCCTCTAACTGTCCACTAATGGGTTGTTCCCAAGCTGCTTAAGGCTGTGACTCTCCTGGATACATCCATGAAGAAAAAAAGAAAAGAGAAACGGACTTTCAGACCTTGCCCAAGTCTCTGAGTCTCTAAGGATCTTCTTCTTACCTCATCCCCAAATCACAGGAGTTTAACTAAATAATCTTATTCTATGGTTATTTATTCCCTCTGCTCTCATCCTCTGTAATTTTATGTTAATTATTTTTTGAAAGTCACTACCTTTTCAAACCCACACTACTACATCATTTTAAAAATGTCCATTACAGGGACTCATTTCAACCTACATATATGCTTTTTGACATGTATTTGTTGACTGCCAAGGCTTTTGTAAGATAGGCTAAAGGTTCTAGACTCCCTATAAAACAGAGAAGATTCAGTGAGGGATTTTACATATAGATATGGATCCAGCAGAAACAAGAACATTTAAAGAATGAACAGGGAAAAAGAAACAGAGAAAAAAGAGCTCAGAGGAGTAAGAAGAGACACAGAAGAGAGCAGTGGTGCCTGCCCCTGCCTGCTCACACCCTACGCAGGTAAATGTGGGCACTGCAGGCTCAGGTGCAGCCTCTGCTGCATCTGGCCCAGCGCTCAGGTGACCTGCCCAGGAGGCACCTCATCCCCACTAGTCGATCAAGTTAGAAGTGGGTCTTGCTGTCCCGGTTCCACTGTGCCCCTGGAGCCCATGCCCTAAGCTACACCTCTGTGTCAGAGCAGCAGTGCGGCACAGTGGTTAAGCATGTGGCATGCAAGGCTAGTTTGCCCAGTCTGAGCCATACTCTGGCATTTTATCAGTTGTACGACCTTAAACAAGTCACTTGAGTTTCTTATGCTTTGGTTTCCTTACTATGAAAATGGTGATAACCACAGCCCTACCTTATAAGGTTGCTGTTGTTATAAGGATTAAATGTATTAATATAGGTAAACAGCATCTGGCAAAAGTAGGCAGCAGTATGATACAAATATTAGCTCTATATGTTGTTACAATTATTATGTGTGACAGAACCACGGTTTGCACTGGACCTCCACTTACTGGAAACTACACAGCGGATGCCCTGCTTAGCCCTTGCCAGTCCCTCTTCTGTTGCCCTGTCTGTTGCTTCAACCAGGATGGAATTTCTATGGAAATAAAATACTAGCACCTATTAAAACACTAGCATCTAACTATTAGCTTGAACCATGTATGCCATGCCATTTTTGTAGGTCACAAATAGCTGAACACTGAAAATTTCATGTGGTTTGACCTAAAATAAGCAGCATTCTTGGCATAAAATCTGTTTGTCAGACAATCACCACTTAACATTGTGAATTACGATCCTGACCTTTCTGGAGACTGGCTCTAGATCCCTGTCAGCCCCTCAAGTCCCGGCACTGCCTACTCCTGGCTCCTCAATGCCCCCCCCCAACCCCCATTATCCCAGGACTGAGGCCCTAGAAAGCTCCTCATCTTCCATGTTATGACAAGTGGCCTCACAGAAGTTAAGAGAAGTGAGGATGTTAAGAAGGGTCCAAGGCTTCAAAGAGAGTCCAATGGGACCAAAGGATGGAAGATGCCCATTGGTTGTGGAAATTAGGAAATTATTTGAAATCTTGTTTTTTGGAAAAAGTGTGAGGCCTAAAGCCAGATCACAGCAAGTTGGGAAGTAAATGGGAGAGAAAAAGGAGGAGACTCTTTTGAAAAGTTTGGTTATAGGGAAAAAAGGGTGATCTGAAGAGAAGAGCACAGAGAAGAATTTATTTTGGCAAGATGGAAACATAGATATGCTTTGAGGTTATGAAGGAGAAAGTCGATGGTATAAAAAGAATAACCGACGGAGTATTTTCCCAAAAGAGTTGGGAAATGAGGGGGAAGGGAATGTGGTAAAGGTTGAAAATGGATATCTCAGTGGGGAAAAGAAACTGAGAATAGGATGATAAACTCTCTCTCAAGGAGAGTTGAGTGTCTAATGGAAGTTGGAAATAATGTTTGAAATGACCCTGAGAACTCAGTGGGAATTTTCTCCAGCAGAGATACACAGCTTTGAAACACAGATACTGGACAGCCAGAGTAAGCCAGGATTTGGGATTGACTGAGGGATGTGAAGAAGAACAAAAAAGTCAGGTAACCAAGGGGGGTAGGGTAGTCTTTGGAGGGATTCACTGTGAGCTGGAATCTAGAGATGAGAGGGCATAAAGATAGTGAAGCGTGGACAGATTAGAAAGGGGTGAAGGGATTGAAGATCTTGATGGGGGTAAAAAGAGAGCTTACTGGAAGTTAGGGTCAGACGTTGGCTTTCTGAGTTTTAAGATTTCAGAAGGGGCTTCCCTGGTGGCGCAGTGGTTGAGAATCCACCTGCCGATGCAGGGGACGCGGGTTCGTCCCCTCGTCTGGGAGGATCCCACATGCCGCGGAGCGGCTGGGCCCGTGAGCCATGGCCGCTGAGACTGCGTGTCCGGAGCCTGTGCTCCGCAACGGGAGAGGCCACAGCAGTGAGAGGCCCGCGTACAGCAAAAAAAAAAAAAAAAAAAAGAAAAAAAAAAGATTTCAGAAGGAGAATCATTCTGGGGTTCTGGAGGGAGAGACCGTTTGGAGTGTGACCATGGATGTGGGTTGCTGGAATATAGGTGAAAGTCACTGGAGCTGAGGCGATTACAGAACTTTGAGTCTAGAGTATGGGTGAGTCACTGATTTAGAAACCAACATTATTAAAAAGTTGGCAGGAAATGAAAAAAGAAACTTGTCCTGTCTTTATTCATTCATCCTGCATTTATTCAACAAACATGGATCAACATGTATTTGTCTCAGTTTTAAGAAAGTCCAAATAACTTTATATTCCTATTTTAGTGTACCACACAGTTTTTCCCCGGGATCTATTCTGGGGTGATCCAAGTAAAAAAAGAGACAGCCTACGTAGCAATCTCTAAGGCTTTTACTTACGTAGCTTTAAACAAGTTTTGAGATAATTGCATATTCACATGCAGTTGTAAGAAATAATACAGAGAGGTCTTGTATAGCCTTCACCTGGATTCCCCCAATAGGAACGTTTTTTAAAACTACAGCACAATATCACAACCAGGAAAATGACACTGGTACAACCCGCTGATGTACAGCTGCCACCAGTTTTGCACACATTTGTGTGTGGTATGTGTGCAGACAGTTCTGCGCAATTTTATTACATATGTAGATTTGTGTGAGCGCTCCCTGCAGGCAAGACACAAATCTGCTCCCTCACAGACTCCTTTCCACCCTTTAATCACTGCAACTACTTCCAGCTCAGTCCCCCCCTCCTTAACCCTTGGCAACCACTAATCTGTTCTCCATTTCTATAATTTTGTCATTTCAAGAATGTTATATAAATGGAATTAGACAGTATACACACTTTTGAGATTGTTTCTTTTTTCACCCCTCATAATTAGCTACAGATCTATAGAAATTGTGTGTATCAATAATTTCCCCTTTTTATGGCTGCGTAGTATTCCATGGTGAAGATTTATCAGAGTATGTTTAACCACTCACCCTTCACAGGACATCTGGGTGGTTTCCAGGTTTTGGGTTATTAAGAAAAAAACTGCTATAAGTACTGTGTATGGGTTTTTGCGGGAACATAAGTTTTCATTTCCCTGAGACAAATGTCCAAGAGGATGCTGGAGTAAATATTATACTGGTGCCTTGAGAGCCTGCAGAGAGAAGTGTTTGACCTTCTTCCCTGGGCAAGCAATACCTTTGCCTGTCTGGCTTTGCTTGTGGTGTATTAAGAAAGCAGCAGGGTTGGCTTCAAAGAGTTTCCTTCCAATCCTGTGATTTGTACATTCCTGGATTTGTTCACATGTTGCAGGTAACAGACTAATTGCTTCACTTGTGTTGTTATCTTCTTCCGCTTTTAGAGGTTCTTTTTTCTTTTTTTCCTTTTTTTTTCTTTTAAATATTTATTTGGCTGTGCTGGGTCAGAATTATTCCACGTGTTGTGCCCTCTCTCTCTTATCTCCAGACTCTGCTCCATCAGCAACATGGTTGTTCCCAGCTTTGGAATCAGGCATCCTGTGCCCATCCTGCTTTGAAACTCATCGATTGACCTAACAGTAGGCAAACTGTTTAACCTCTTAGACTCAGTATTCTCATCTTTAAAAGGGTGATAAGAACTATCTTATTACTTCACAGACTCTGGGATTAGACTTTTGGTTCAATTTTGACTTTGCTGTTTTGTAACTGTATGCCTGGAGCTATACATTACTTCTCTGTCCTTCAATTTTCTCATCTGCAAAATGGGGGTGATAATACCAGTTACCTCATAAGAGTCGTTTTGAGGATTAAATGAGGTAGTACATGTAAAGTGTCCATATCCTACACTGGAACATAGGAAGCACTCAATAAATGTTAAATATTATTGTTAACATCTCAGAATTATTCTGAGAATTAACCAAGAATGCATATCTATAATGAT
Source organism: Lagenorhynchus albirostris (assembly GCF_949774975.1). Classification (NCBI taxonomy): domain Eukaryota; kingdom Metazoa; phylum Chordata; class Mammalia; order Artiodactyla; family Delphinidae; genus Lagenorhynchus; species Lagenorhynchus albirostris. Next base: position 73,699,706 of record NC_083107.1, on the reverse strand, counting down.
TAAAACTGCATATAAAACATGCTCTGTTGTTTGCATATATAAAACTTGTCAACACCCGACTATCTTAAAAAATGTTTTTGATACTGAATCACTAACTACCACCCTCTATTCCTCCTTGATTTTCCCACAGCTTTTCCAAAATGCAGTTCACATATACATTGCCTCCATTTTCTCACTTCCAATTCACGTCTCAGCTCAACGCAATCTGGTGGAGACCCTCTCCACCACTAAAACCCATGAAAACTGCTTTATTAAGGGTGCCAAAACTTATTTAACACATCCAGTGTCAGCATCTCAATCATTATTCTGCTTGACTTAACTTCAGCTTTCCATACTGATACGTGTTGCCTCTTTCTTGAAGTCCTACTCTCCTGATGAGTTTCATGTCATTACAATCTGCTAGTTCTCCTCCTATCCTGCGTATAATCTTTGCAACCTACTTTACCCAACTATTGCTTTATCTGTTCTTTAAGTGTCTGTCTTCTCTCGGGCTCTGTTCTTATTACTCTCTATCTCACCTATCCTGTGGCTTCAACCTCTATCTATATGCTGATGGCCTCTCATTTGTATTTTCAGCCCAGTTTTCTTATTTGAGATCCTCACCTACATATACAATTGACATCCAATTGGATGTCCTGCAGGCATCTCAAATACAACATATTCAAAAATGAATACACTACCTCACCCATCCTTGAATCTAAGTCTCTTCACCATGTACATTCCCTATTTTAGTAAACGGTATCCTCCGTGTGTGCAAAGCAGAACCCTAGGAGTCATTAGAGCCTCCTCCCTCTTCACAAAACCTAGTCAAGTCTACTTTCTAAATATCTCCATCACTTGTTTCTCCTGCCATTCTCTGCTGCCACTGATCTGGACATGTCTTGCCTGTACTACTGCAATAGCCTTCTTGCACCCTAGTTACAGCCACACAATTCAACATGTAGTTCCCTGAATATTTCAAGGTCTTTCATTTCTCTGAGTCCTTGAAGATGCCATTCTCTCTGCTTGGAATGTTCTCCTCCCATTAGTTTGACAAACAAACTTAAAGTCCTCTCTGTAGCCTTCCCTGATGTCCCCAACAAATTTAGTTGCTGCTCTTAATGCTATCTGTGTGCTTTGTATATATTCCCATTATAGTAATATCTGATTGTACTGTAATTGAACATTTGTCCGCCCATCTCTTCATTACTCTGTGCATTTTAAGGGCAGAGGTCCTGTGTTTTCATTTTTGTCATCTCAATGCCTGGCACATCAAAACATCTCCACTTGGATATCCCACAAACCTTTCAAACACGACATGTTTGTTGAATGAATGAATTAGCTGAACACATATTTTTCACCTTCTGTATCTTAAGTGTGGGCATTTTCATCACCTTTGGTGGCACACATTTAATCATATGTCTTGATTAATGGAGATTCATAACCTATTAGTTCTTATCTATCATTAACAACTTGTTCCCTTCTCAAGCCTCAGTTTCCTACACAGTGTGACAAATAAGACTTTTAAACCTCCAATGAAGTTTCCATTGTTCATGGAAAGATCATTGTTTGAATTAAAGTACACTGTTAATAGGAATGCTTCCTAGATGCACAATTGGATTTGAACAGGACATTGGTATTTCAAGAAGTTTCCTTTTTACCTGGCATGCATTTTAAAAGATTAAGAAAGATAATTTCTATTGCACAACCATTTGCAAAAGTTCACAAACCTCAAAACATTTAGTGAATAAACAAGGAAAAAAACTCAACTCACATTGTCTTAGTGCAATAGATGGTTTTTAGCAATTTCTACTATCTGTTTGGTCAGAGTGAGAAAATATTCCTCCTTTGTGTCATGTGAAATTCCTTCTAGCTCTACACTTTATAAAACACTGTTCTACTCTGAGCAAAAGAACAGAGCCTACTTTTTAATTCTTTTTGTATGATTTGTATGTAATGAGATATAACTTCCACTCTAGTAAAATTCTTTGGGGTTTAGAAAAATGAAGTGGTTTAGAATTGAAAATATAAATGCTCTGGTACATGGACCACTGGCTCACTTCTTCAGCAAAAGAATCTATCAATTCATACCAATGAAACATAAAGCTGTGAAGGGAAGAATATATTTCTCATTTCTCAGCTATCTGAAAAATGTCACTGGGCCAACTTTAATCATCTTTCCCATTACCATTTAAATGTATATTTGAAATACAGCATCATAAACTAAATGGATATTTTAAAATTGTCATGTTAGATTTCCACTGGTCATAAAGCTGCTTGATATTATTTTCTATTATTTCAGCAGCCAACTAGAGCTTATTTTATGCAACTCTCTAAAATCAACATTACATAACTAAAGTCACATGGTATGGTTAACTGTTAACTTTCCTACTTTTCATTATTCCATCAGTAATGACTCAGTTATGATAGAAACAGTTATTGATTTATCAACAGACTAAAGAGTGAATAGAGGATAACTTACATATTCTACAGTCTGAATTTTTCACTTGTTCTCAGACCACTGCTTTTAAAAGTGAATGAATTAATTTTGCTGATATTAATTATCTGTAAGAAATGTAATACTTAAATAATTAGGTATCTTCATACAAAGAGAAAGAAGCAATTCCAGTTTAGGTATGGGATTAACCTTCTTTGAACTCAGGAAAGCTACAGGCTGTGAAATTAGGCCACAGTTAATCTTCTGATAAAAACACCTTGATTTAGATTACACAATTGTGTAAAAGTTATTTAGTCATTTAGAGGACATCAGGTAAACTTTTTTCTCAGATATTCAGCAATAAAGACAGGAATGCCTCTCCCACAAGAGAAGAGAAGAGAAATCCCAATTTCAAAGAATAAATTTTAGATTTGCTTAGATTCAAAATTTTAAAAATTAGACTGTATATACACAATGTGGTCAATAACAATTAGCAAATGGGACTCTGAATTGCAAGAAGCCAACTCAATAAGAAACTTCATGGCCTAGCTGGATACAACAGAGTCAACACAGTCTATTCTCTCCATATTTTCACCAGCAGCAATCAGAGGGACAGAATCCACCATGGGGCAATCTATACCCTTCACGCTGATGACGGAAACAGTGGGATTGGCTGTATTGCATAACAAATCGACTCTCTTCAATTTACTTGCTTTTGAACATGCTGCTACAGTAGGAGAGAAACAAATGCTTGCACAAATGGTATAGGGATTAGTGACATACGACACTACATTTTAAGGAGTTGAGGGTCAGCCTTTAGATTTGGTCAAAGCGCTTCTGACTGATCTTCTAAGGGTCCACATTCCCACTGAGGCAGTAAGACCCTGACCACTTACTAAGTAAATGCTGGGGCAGTAAATCAGATAGAAGTCAGCTTCTGTTACTCAAAGGCCTTTTCTCTCCTTTTCATCCAGGGTTATGGAACTACTCTTCTTAATATAAGAATATCTAAAAATTATACTTGAGAAAACTGATCGTTCTTAAAAATTTGGGGGCCACAGAACCCTGCCCTTTGATGATCTAACAAGAGCTAGCATCCTCTTCCTATAAATATCTACAAATGACCAGCAAGTTTTGCACAGAACTTCAAGACATTGTGAAGCCCCTGGAGTCCACCCATGGCCCCCAACAACTCCTTAGTTAAGCTGCTTAATGCGACAACTAACCATGTTCATACTTCATCCGTCTCTATATCTTTAAACTTCCCAGCACAGTGACCAGCCTGGCGTAGGATTTCAGAGTCTTTGGGAATGAACAATTTACCGGGGGTTGGAGTTGGCGCTCTCAGCCACAGGGAGCTCCAGAGCACCAGTAGGAAACCTCCGAGAAACTCAGTGCACTAGAGCCAGCATCTCCAGAGGTCTAGTCCCACCCTGCCTCCCCACTCCCGGCCCACTGCAGCCACTGGGCGTTCAGGAGAGAGGATTTCAAGAAGGCTGGGCAGCACGGTGAGTGCTGGGTGTCGGGGACACCCACATGCCGGCAGTAGCAACCCCAACCTGAACACACTGGGCAAGTCATGAGTGTGTGGTCACTGCTGTTAGGATGACCTGGGTTTTTGGTTCTTTGGCCCATGATATTAGATGCTAGAATAACACTATCCTTCAATAAATAGTACAGTTAACTGCTCCTGTGTCATCAAGAAATCCTGGAGGGAGCCACACAATGAGTGCACTGAGTCACAGGTCCAGAACCAATTGTCTTGACAGGGAAAATGTGTGCTATGGAAAGAATGCAGCAAATGGCTTCAAATGTAGTCCATGCTCCAGCCTTAGAATCGGGTTTTCCTCAGGGTGTTGCCGTGTGTGTGTGTGTGTGTGTGTGTGTGTGTGTGTGTGTGTGTGTGTGTGTGTGTGTGTGTGTGTGTGTGTGTGTGAGAGTGAGAGAGAGAGAGAGAGAGAGAGAGAGAGAGAGAGAGAGTGAGTGAGTGAGAGAGAGAGAGATAGAGAGAGAGAGGGAGACAGACAGACAGGGGACAGAGAAGGAAGTCCCAAAGCTGTGGGCTCAATCTGTGCTTCCAGGGGTATTTCGAGGCTATAACCTTCCTAAAGTATATGTGACCTGCAACATGACTTTAACTCCTGATCCTGAGGCTTTGGCATTGTCCCAGAGGCCTGCTGTGCCTTAACGGTGCCTTAATAGTGGAATCACACCAAGTCGTGCAGGGCAGGATGTATCACTGATAGCTCATCAGTGCAGAGATCAAGTTTCTGTGAGAACGCCCTGGTGGCAAAGGTTCACTTCAAGTGCAATAGCTCAAGAATACAAATGTGGCAAGTCTCAGATTACAGGTTGTTCTGCTGCCTGTCTCTTGCCTTTCCTGGCCTATAGTTGCTGTGCATAGTGACTGACCAGGGTTAGGGCAGAGGGAAGATGATGCAAGGGGAGAGAAAGCCAGGCTTTGCTTGTTGAGAGCTGGTAGCTAGCGTCCGCCAGGCAGGCAGGAGCTCATGGGCACAGGAGACTGGCCAAGATGTCGACCCTATTTGCATGGTGCCCCCCCTGTAAGTCCTTGTCTCTAGGGTTTGCTCTAAGTGGACTTACCAGAAATCTTACCGAAAATCTCAGTTCCACCCCCATCCTGTGACATTCCGTTACTGAAGAGTAATTATTACCTGGTGTGACATTTGAATATTCTCAATATTCTCTAGTTACTTTTGGTCATTCTCCTTTCCTGATTAGGTCCTGGAGAGTAAGATGTCTGTAGGCACTGCCCCATGGGGCTGAGCAGGTGTAGAAATCAAGAAATACTGGCTTTATTGGAATATAATTATACTCCAATAAAGATGTTAAAAAAATAAAATAAAATACAATGGAATATTAACATTTAAAATAAAAAACAGAGAAGCTTTAGGGGGAAAAAAAGAAATACTGGCTTGAGTGAGTTAAGAATCTAACTATTGAATTATTAAAGAAGAAACAAGGCTGAGTCCAAATAATTTTATAAACATTCGAGTGGAGAGGGCATGCAGTCTCCTTCTCAAACTTTCTGAAAGTGACCTATAGTAAGAAATTACCTTCCCATTCTAACACAGTACATGCACACACACACGAGACAAAAGTTACCCGAAACTTACCCTTACTACATGTGATATACTCTGATTTGTTCTATTCTGTTTTATTTCATTAAAAAAAAAAAAGAAAAAAAGAAGAAAACTGGTCACCACCCATTAAACAGATTTTATGATCCACCAATGGGTGCCAACTTGTTGTTTGCAAACCACTGGCTACCTCATGGGATTATATTAAACCTGACAAAGAACCCTGTTCTGCTTTGCACTCTTCACTAAAAACCATAAAAATATTTTCTATTCATACATAATTGACAAACATTTCTTAAATAGGTTTCACTGTGTTTCACAGCTAACAAGCGGTGGAATTTAGAGCCACAGCCAGTCTTAAGATTCCAAATCGAGGGCTATTTCCGCTTTATCATACTGTATTCATGATCTGATTTGTGCCTGTCTAGCCTCCCCAACTTGGAAGTGCCCAAAGGACCAGGAATGCACCTAACACCATGCTGGCTGCCCCAGAGGTGCTCAATGGTAAACAGGTTGGTCAAAAGTCATGTTCTGGTTTTGACACTGTATTCTGGGCATTTTTGTGCCAAAACCTTTTATAATGCTTTATAATCATACCTTGTAAAAGGTATGATTATATTTCATGGGTAGTATCATATCTATGATACTCTATGTGCCAATGGGTTGCACCGGAAAAGTTTCCCAAGCTTGTAGGGCTTTTTCTCAGTGAACAGGTAGGAGGGGATGAGAGAGGGACACTTTGTTTCCTACCTGTGCTTGAGCTTTCCCCAGAGTTCAAAGAGAAAATTCCAGAAAGGCCAATAAAAGCACCAGATAGGAAAGTCTTTGTTTCTGCTGGTTTTCCCAAACAGCTGGTTTTCCTCAGGCTGTAATTTGTAGGCCTAGCTTCTACCAGACCCCGAACCCATGATAAATGGTAAACTATCAAGAATATGCCCCAATTTTCTGCTACTTTGGGGCTTTCCAGCTAAAATCCAATGTCCTCAGGGAAACACAAACATAACATCTGTCCTAAGTTATATACATATGTGTAGGGGGAGGCATAAGAACTGTTAAGACTGAACATTCACTAAATAATCGTCTGTTGAATGAATGAATGAATATGGATGAAAAAATCAAAGTGTGAACATCTGCTATACATAGGTGGATATTCAGGATTTTTTACATGTTCTCATATAAAACTCGTTTCCTCAATGTCCTAGGAGCAGGAAATGTGAGAATAACAGTCCTGGGGGTATCTGGAAAGGAAAGGATGGGGGAGAAAAGAGTTGAGAGGAGAAAAGGGAAGGTAGGAATGGGAAAAAAGAATGTGAGGAAAACGTGGCTGGAATTGCAGGAAGAAGGCCCAGCAGCACTGAATGTTGATCACATCTTTGTTAGTTCTAGAATCATCTTTATCTTACTTGCTACTCTGTATACTTTGTTGGACTCAAAGTACACATTTCATATGATGGAAAGTTCCCTTGTTTACTTATTCTTCCTGATCCAGCTTTAAAAGGCTGTCTAACCATCTCAATATGTTTCTTATAGCTGATATACTCGTGAGCTAAGGAGCGGGAGAAAGCAGCGTCAGGGTGGCTTCCTAAATCCAGTTCATGCGAAAGAAACCTTTCCTAATATTAAATCAAGTGGAACCCTCTCAGTAGGAGAAAAATAGGTGATGTTGCAATGACAAGACTCACCTTTCAACCTCATGATTGATAACGTTTGGGGGAAAGAACGATATTCTGTTCAAAAGTCAGGTCAAAAGCTTATCCACACATTGATTTCTCAATACAGGATCCGTAATATCAAATAAAACAAAATCCCTTGTCCCAAATGAAGTCATTAGCAAATATCTCTTTGCTCTCCTGGGAATTCTGTTCTCTCACAACATCTTTCTGAATTATCACTTTGCATTGAGTTTAGAGTTTAATCTTTCAAATGAAGTATATGACCACAGAAGAAGCCAGTGGTTCTGAGGGCAGAAGGGAAGGCTGGTACTAACCTGGTGCCTGGGAGAAACATTAAGATCAAGAGCACAGCTATGGGAGCCAGACTGCTTCGATCTGAAACTGGTTCTGCCACAAGCTATGTAAGTTACACAACCTTTCTATACCTCATATGTGAAAGTGAAGTGAAGTAGTTTTATTTCATAGGAATAAATAATACAGGTGATGCACTTAAAACAGCACCTGAATATAGCAGGCATTCATTAAGTCCTAGGTATTAATAGGATATAAAAAAAGAAATATTCATTTGCTAAATTCTCAATTTATTTTGGTAGGTTTTTTCCTCATTTTAATAAGGGCCAGTGGTTTTAAGAGTCTTGGAATGATAGATCTGAAAGGAATGTTTATTTTACAGAAATGTAAAAAGCCCAGAGCACCGAGCTCTTCAAGGCCACACAGCTACCTAGCGGTATATTCAGGACTAGAAACCAGACTTCCTGATTCTAAACCATTCTCCACTGTACACACTCTTTCTCTGGAGGAGGATGTCCAGGACCAAGAAAGTTCTATCAGAACAATAACAGCCAGAAATGCCATACCTCCTTCAAAGGCTCCCTTGTCTATATAATGACAGTCTTAAGCTGGTTCATTCATTCTTTCATTCACTCACTCACTTACGCATCGCTGAGGTAAGCTATTCATGGAAGGCACAGAAAAGTAAAACACGGTCTTTGTCCTTAAAAGACTTCAATTGAAATTGGAGCAATAAAATAGGCAGAAATAAAATGATACAATAATACTAACATTTATATAATATGAAAAGTATTAGAGAGGTTAGTCATCTTTGGTTATATAACCAATCAGAAGTCCAGTAAAAGAGTTTATGTAAGTTAGTACATTTATGAATGACTAAAATAAATGAAGCCAAGCAGGCCTACTATGAGGTGGGCTGTGTTTAATGTTTGCTGTAGCTGTAGGTGCCAGAGGCTTCAAATCTCTCTAGTGCCTTTGTTTCTGTCTCCCCTCCTGTCCAGGGGATACCCTAATGAGTCCTCCTTAGGTAGAGTCTGTATTTTGCAGCCGTTTCAGCTGTAATCCACTGCTATATTAGAGCCCTGTTTGTGTGGTGGTGAGGTGTCTGGGCGGGAAAGCATTCTATAGTTTTATAGTTAAATCTCAGTGTTTTAGTGTGCTTGGGTCCCTGGTATGCGACCTTCACAAGTGTTTCATAGACCCCCACCCTGTTAGGGGCTGGAGGCAGGGCGGTGTACTTCTCCCAAGCTAAATAAGGCTCTGGAAAAATCTTTCCCCTGGAGAGTAGGGCTTTGTTATAGAAAACACTCTAGATTTATTTCAAAAGAAGAAAACTTCTCCACCACCTGTCAGAGCCATGAGGTTATCTTTCTTGGTTGTTCACTGTGAGGACCTGGTGGGTTTCCTGGAGGTAAAGCCCATGAAAGCGTGAGTGACACCTAAGGTCACAGACTCCAGGACTCTCTCACTCTCATACTAGTCCACACTCAGCTCCAGCAATTTGTCAAAATTACCGCAAAACTGTTCTTATCAATGTAGGGCTCCAGTGATTTCCACTCCAGGTAAGCAGACCTCAATGACTCTCTGACTCTACTGTCTCCAGATTTTGGGGTGGTTGTTTGCCCTGCTACCTCAGCTTCATGAGTCCAAGAAAAGTCACTGATTGTTAGGGTTCTTTCCCCCACTTTTTTTGGGTAAGATTGTGAGTGTTTTACGTGTAGGGCTGAAACCTAAAGATCCAACTTCATTTTTTACATTTGGATATGCTGTTATACCAGCACCATTTGTTGAAAAGACTATTCTTTCCTCATTGAATCTTTTGGCATCCTTGTCACAAATCCTTTGACCATAAATGTGGGAGTTTATTTCTGGACTTTCAATTCTGTTCTCAATCGATCCATATGTCTACTTTTATGCCCATATGACACTGTCTTGATTACAGTAGCTTTGTAGTAAGTTTTCAAATTGGGAAGTGTGAGTCCTCCAAATCCATTCTTCTCTTTCAAGATTGTTTTGGTTATTCCAGCTCTCTTGCATTTCCATATGAATTTTAGAATTAGCTTGTCATTTTGTGCAAAGAACCCACCTGGGATTTTGAAATAAATTGCACTGAATCTTTAGATCAATTTGGAAAGTTTTGCTATCTTAACAGTATTGTCTTCTGGTTCTTAAATATGGGATGTCTTTCCATTTATGTAGGTCTTCCTTCTCTCAATGATTTTAGGTGTACAAATATTACACTTTTGTTACATTTATTCCTGAATATTTTATTCTTTTAATGCTATTATAATTGGAATTGTTTTTTCTAAGTTTCATTTTTGGATTGTTCATTGCTAGGGTATTAAGATAATTGACTTTTGCATGTTGACTTCATATCCTGCAAACCTTGCTGACCTTGTTCATTAGTTCTTATGATGTTGGAGTATTTCTTTTAGGATGATCAATTATAATTTCTCTACAGTCCAGTGAAACTGGGATTAAACATGCCCATAAGACTTATCAATTAGAACCACTGTTATACTAAGAAAGCACACTCTTAATAAGATGGTGATGATAAACAGTAGTTAGAATGAGTCATGCAGTCCAGAAGGCTTGTATTTATTATGGGCCTGATATGAGCATGTTTACAGGCTGAAGAGAAGGAGCAAGTGGGAAGAGTTTATTTGGAAAAAGAAGGAGATGACTGAAACAGAGAGTGTCAACGAAATCAGAAGGGGGTGGACTTAAGGTTGACCTTGTTTTCTTAGACTTTGAGATATGATATGAATGAGAATATCGGCTAGAATTTACATTAAAACTGCTGAATAAAAGCAAGACACTGATAGAGAGTATGCTTGATGATTTCAATTGCTCCATGACATAGGTGCTCAGGTGATCTCCTGGGGGAATGATCTGAGGGAGAATGGCAAAGGTCTGGGACAACTGTTCAGGAGCTTGGAGAGCAGTCTGACCAAGGGCAGATGAAAGGGTTAATAGGTGTTAAGGGACCAACTGAGGCTAAATTACAAAAATGTTGTCAGGTTGATTTGTAGGATTTCTCTAGTCATGTGTGTACAGGAATAAAGATAATAGTAAGCAGTAATGTTGTACTGATCTTGGGCTGGAGATTTACTGTCCAGGTGCTGTTGTGGTGAAGGTATGCTAACAAACACGCATCAAAGATACTGGTAAAAAAAAATAACTAAGACAACCAATCATGTTATAACAGTTTACGTTGGCAAGGAAGCCTTAGAGAGTCCTCACAGACTGGGAAAAAAATTATGGGGTCAAAGAACTGGAGGTCTCTCTGAAGTTGAAAGTAGGTACAGTGGGAGTGAAGGCACAGGAGAAGTAAAAGGATAAGACGTTAAGAGTCATAGAGGGATAGTGCAGAGCAGAATTTTGGATGTGGTGCAGTTCCAGGTGATGATAAGATTCTAGATGTGACTTGGCTAAAGTCGAGTGGATGTGAAAGCCACTGGAATTAAGAAAGTCCGAGTGTACATTTCTGGATGGCTCATCTACATGACCTTGGTGTCACCCAGAATTATGACAGTAACTGGGGTAGAAAGAAAGATCCAGGTCCTGTATTTGCCAGTTAACGAAGGGGAGTATCTGGGAAGTTGGTAGATGACAGTAATAAAGTGAGGCAGAGGTTGGTAAACCCATCTTACCTTAGGGAATCAAGAGCTTGCATTGAACATACCTGAGGGTTACAACGCTCTCCGAAATCATAGTGGCTCATTCTGGGATGGTTCTTAAGGTGGGGAAGCATCCTGAGGGAATATTTGGGATGAAGCAGGGAGGCAGCCCACATCTGTATTAGAAAACTCAGCCTGGTTGTTCCAATACAACCATCAGGAGGTGTTATTTCCTACTGTTCTTCTCTTCCCAGTGAGAACTGCTGCTTTAAGGATGGCTACAGAAATCTAGGAAGAATTCCTGAGGAGCATATGGCTTCTATCCTATTCATACTCCTGTGCTTGCTACTTATGACTATATATAGACATGAATCTAGATTTCTGACAGAGCTTTCCAAGGAAAAACACACATATTTTTCATAATTTTGTTTCTTTTGATATGAAATAGTATAAATGCATACATTCATTTTTATAACAGGTGTTATTTACAGTGAAATGAACAGACCTTAAATGCACAGTTTGGTGAGTTTTGACAAATGCATAAGCTCTCACCTTTATCAGGCTATAGAATATTTCCATTACTCTAGAAAGTTCCCTGGTGACCCTTCCCACTCAATTCCTGCCCTACTTGATGCAACACAGTGCTGATTTCTATCATCATAGATTAGTTTGTCTATTTTAGAACTTCATTTTAATGGAAACACAGTTGGTATTCTTTTGTGTCTGGCTTCTTTTGCTCATCATAACAAGGTTTAAAGTTAGAATTTGGGTATTAAAGCAAGTCATTCTAATAGAAAATTCTCATGATTACCAAAGGTGACTGAATTCAGACCAGAATGAAGGCAGATGTGTAAAAGAATCGTGGTGTATTTCCACCTCCTGGATAGTTTGCCAAGAAAGCCAAGACATATTTAGTTATGCACTGCAGGAACTATTCTGTGGCCAAAGCTCACTTGGCTTTGTGTCCCCATCACCCCTTCCCCTTCCTGAACTCTTTACTGTCTCTGAAATAAATCAGTGAGGAAAGGGTTCCTTTCCATACCTTGAAGAGGGATAGAAAATCTGCTCTGTACTTGGTAGGATGATCCTGCTCCTGCCTCAGGGCTTAAAAAGAAAACCCTGAAATATGTTCTCCAAGTTAAAAATGAAATTTCAGCTTAAGCATGAAATCCTGGAATAGATTTCTTAATATCTGTTTCAGCAGAAACCACAGTCTGAGTTAAGTATATTTTCCTTCCTCAAAATTGTGCCTAGGTATGTGGAGGGTCTGTGGACTGAATGTTTGTGTCTCTCCAAATTCATAAGTTGGAGCCCTAACACCCCAATTCAATGGTATTTGGAGGTGAGGCTTTTTGAAGGTAATTAGCCTTAGATGAGGTCAGGAGGGTGGGGTCCTCATGATGGGATTAGTGACCTTATAAGAAGAGATACCAAAGAGCACCTCCTTCCCCTGGACACACAAAGAAGAGGTCATGTGAGCACACAGTGAGATGCTGGCTGCCTACAAGCCAGGAGAAGAGGCTTTATAATGAAGCTACCTTGCTGGCACCTTTATCTGGGGCTTTCCAGGCTCCAGAACTGTGAGAAATAAATTTGTTTAAACCACCCAGTCTATGGTATTTTTTTATGGCAGCCCAAGATGATTAAAACAGGAGGTAATATTTATTAAGTACTAACTGTATGCTAGGCATTGTGTCACATTTACTCTTTGAAACAAAACTAGGAGGTAGGCATTAGTATCTCCACTTTTTCAGGGAGGAAAAGAAAACTCAGCATCACACAGCTACTAAGTGATGGTAGATATTATGAAATTGCCCCCTACTCCAAGGATGCTGCATCAATTTATTCTCTCATTAACAATCCCCATATACCTACCAACCTTGATAAACAACCACCAAGCCTTTAAAATCCTTGATAGCTCTGTCTTACTAGGTCTTGATCTCATTACTTCCTTTTTTGAGCTAATGGCTGAAAATGGGGATAGCTTCTAAAACTGGTAAAATATTGGCTTTGATGCCTCCTTATCAACATATACACTCTACATGAAGATTCTTGGGGAAACAGAAGGTTGCTGGGTACTGGTACAGATGGGTAATGGTGCCTTGGAAAGCAAAGATATGAAAAACAACATTTAGGAGACAGCTGCAGAGAGGAAGACTCTAGTTTTACCCTGTTTTATTGTCTACCTTATTCTAAGAGGTTTCTGAGCTCATAGGTGAGATCAGGGGAGCTGAAATTGCTTTGGAATTTAGTTATGTGTCCCTAATACACTGTAAATTTTGGCTGAAGTCTGCCTACTGGGTGAGAAACTTAGCGTATTTAGAGCCCCACAAAATAGGGGCCTCAAAACACACACAAAAAATAAAAATACAGCTGAAGGAAAGCTGAAGCTAGGACACCCCCCCCCCCCCCAGCAAATCATCCTTTCCCTCTTGCTTTCCCAGTAAGGAAAGTAGTAGTATCAGCCTGAGGCAGTGGGTATCATCATAATGCTGAAGGCTGTTTTGGATGGGTAGCTTCCACTAAGATAGATAAAATATCAAGTTTACACAACTGGGAAGTGGCCAAGCCAGTATCTGAACCTGGTCTTTTTTTTTTTTCCCCAATTTTCTTGAGTCATAACTGACAAATAAAATTGTAAGATATTTAAAGTGTACAACATGATGATTTGATACAGGTATACATTGTAAAAGGATTTCCACATAGTTAATTAACACATCCATCACCTCACATATTTTGATATGTTAAAATCTATCTATCTATCTATATCTGGTGAGAACATTTAAATTCTACTCTCTTAGCAAATTTTAATTATACAGTATAGTGTTGTCAACTACAGTCACCATGTTGTACATTAATTAGATCCTTATTCATTTTATAGCTGAAAGTTTGTATCCTTGTACCAATGTCTACTTATCCCCCCCCCCCGCAGCCCCTGGTAACCCCTTTTCTACTTTCTTTTTCTATGAATTTGACTTTTTTTTAAGATTCCATTTGTGATACCATGCAGTATTTGTCTTTCTCTAACTTATTTCACTTAGTACGCCCTCAAGTTCCATTCATGTTGCTACAAAAGGCAGGATTTCCCTTTTTCATGGTGGGATAATATTCCAGTTCATATATATATCCCACACCTTCTTTATCCATTCATCTGCTGATAAACACTTAGGCTGTTTCCATATATTTGCTATTGTGAATAATGCTGCAGAGAACATGGGGGTGCAGATATCTCTTGGATATCCTATTTTCATTTTCTTTGGATATATACCCAGAAGTAGGATTGTTGGATCACATGGTAGTTCTATTTTTAATTTTTGAAGAATCCCCATACTGTTTTCCATAGTGGCTGCACAATTTACATTCCCATCAAGAGTGCACAAGGATTCCCGTTTCTACATATCCTTACCAACCTTAACTCTTGTCTTTATGAGGATAGGATAGCCATTCTAACAATTGTGAGATGATTTATTGTGGTTTTGATTTGCATTTCACTGTTGATTACAGATGTTGAGCACCTTTTCATGTATCTGTTGACCATTTGTATAACTTCTTTGGAGAAACGTCTATTCAGTTCCTCTGCCCATTTTAAAATCAGATCATTCATCACACCAAAACAATTATGATTGTGCTAAGTTGTATGAGTTATTTAAATACTTTGGATATTAACCCTTTATCAGATATATGATTTGAAAATATTTTCTCTCATTTCATAGGTTGCCTTTTCATTTTGTTGACTGTTTCCTTTGCTGTGAAGAAGCTTTTTAGTTTGATGCAGTCCCACTTTTTAATTTTTGCTTTTGTTGCCTTTTCTTGTTGCCTGACATTTTCACTATTCTGGATAAATGTGCTTTGCTGACAAGTGAGTCAAAAGTTTGGTAATCGGGCTTCCCTGGTGGCGCAGTGGTTGAGGGTCCGCCTGCCGATGTGGGGGACGCGGGTTCGTGCCCCGGTCCGGGAGGGTCCCGCATGCTGTGGGGTGGCTGGGCCCGCGGGCTGTGGCTGCTGAGCCTGCGCGTCTGGAGCCTGTGCTCCGTGACGGGAGGGGCCGCAGCGGTGAGAGGCCCGCGTACCGCACACACACAAAAGAAGTTTGGTAACCTAATTATAGACTTTCTGGTGTGTGTGTGTGTGTGTGAGAGAGAGAGAGAGAGAGAGAGAGAGAGAGAGAGAGAGAGAGAGAGAGAGAGAGAGAGAGAGAGAGGGAGAGAGAGAGAGAGAGAGAGAGAGAGAGAGAGAGAGAGAGAGAGAGAGAGAGAGGGAGGGAGGGAGGGAGAGAGAGAGAGAGAGATGCACAGTGGGCAACATTTCCCTGATTGAACATGCTCATCAAAGACAGCCAGAAAATTTCTACTGTCTAGTCTATCAAGCAATGTTTAGTTAAAATTTTCTGTTTGAAAGCATAAGCAATCAAGTTAGGCTAGTTTAAGTTACAAAGGAGAACTTTCTGGAAGAATACAGAGCAAACTTAAATAATTAGTCCTTAGGAATTTGGGGATCTCAATGGCAAGAATGTATAGACTTTTTGTTTAACATTCTACCACTAATACAACTCAACTACAAATTCCCAATCTCTGTGACTCTTAAGAGAGAATTAGATTGCACTAGCTGGATCAGGCATATGATCTGCACTGTGTCTCTAGTCTTCACCTTCTACTTCCAGATGTTCTTTTCAGTCACAGACGTCAGAGTGATTAGTGATCATCTAATTCAACTGCATTTTTCAGATGATGAAACATGAGGGAAGTAAAGCCACAGTCAGTAGCAGAGGCAAGGATACTGCAGTGTAAATCAAGAGACTCCAAGCCATATTTCCACTTGTCCCTTTTCACCCCCATTTCCTTAGACATCACTTTTGTCTTGACTTTTATTACCTCAGATCCAACACATTACAAGAGACTCCTAAGGATCTCTTAAGACTGCCCTTAAGGGTGTCCTCAGCCTGATTGATACTGAATCACTATAAGAGACATCACCAAAACAATTATGATTGTGCTATTCTTTTGATTCAACTCAAAATCTCCAATGGTTACCCACTGTCTATCGGCCAAACCCCTCATTATGAATGCTAGTTTGTGTGCCTGGGAAAAGTTCATAGGAAACTGGAGGGAGTTAACACCTATCCTTCTCAAACTACTCCAAAAATGCAGGGGAAGGCACACTTCTGAACTCAATGAGGTCACCATCATCCTGATACCAAAACCAGACAAAAATACCACACACAAAAAAAGAAAATTACAGGCCAATATCACAATATCAATGAACATAGATGCAAAAATCCTCAACAAAATACTAGTAAGCCAGCTTTAACAATACAGTAAAAGGATCATATACCATGACCTAGTGAGATTTGTCCTAGGGATATTTTTCAATATCCACAAATCAATCAATGTGATAGACCATGTTAACAAACTGAAGAATAAAAACCATATGATCATCTCAATAGATGCAGAAAAAGCTTTTGATAAAATTCAACATCCATTTATGATAAAAAATCTCCAGAAACTGGGCATAGAGGGAACATACCTCAATATAATGAAGGCCATAAATGACAAACCCACAGCTAACATCATACTCAACAGTGAAAAGCTGAAAGCATTCCCTCTAAGATCAGGAACAAGACAAGGATGCCCACTCTCACCACTTTTATTCAGCATGGTTTTGGAAGTACTAGCCACAGCAATCAGAGAATTAAAAAAATAAAAGGAATCCAAATTGGAAAGGAAGAAGTAAAACTGTTACTATTTGCCAATGACATATTACACATAGAAAATCCTAAAGATGCCATCAGAAAACTACTAGAGCTCATCAGTGAACTTGGTAAAGTAGCAGGATACATAATTAATATAAAGAAATCTGTTGCAGTTTTATACACTAACAATGAAGTATCAGAAAGAGAAATTAAGGAAATAATCCCATTTACCATCACATAAAAAAGAATATGATACCTAGGAATAAACCTACCTAAGGAGGCAAAAGACTTGTACTCTGAAGACTATAAGATGCTGATGAAGGAAATCAAAGTTGACACAAATAGCTGGAAAGATATACTGTGTTCTTGGATCGGAACAATCAATACTGTTAAAATGACCATACTGCCCAAGGCAATCTACAGATTCAGTGCAATCCCTATCAATTTACCAATGACATTTCTCACAGAACTAGAAAAAAAAATTCTAAAATTTGTATGGAAACACAAAAGACCTCAAATAACCAAAACAATCTTGAGAAAGAAGAATGGAGCTGGAGGAATCATGCCCTCTGGCTTCAGACTATACTATAAAGCTACTGTAATCAAACCAGTATGGTACCAGCACAAAACCAGTTCACACAGATCCATGATCAAAATAGAAAGCCCAGAAATAAACCCACACACTTATGGTCAATTAATTTATGACAAAGGAGGCTAGAATATACAATGGAGAAAAGACAGTCTGTCCAATAAGTGATGCTGGGAAAACTGGACAGTTACCTGTAAAAGAAAGAAATTAGAAAAATTTCTAATACCACATACAAAAATAAACTCAAAATGGATTAAATACCTAAATGTAAGCCCGAATACTATAAAACTCCTAGAGGAAAATGTAGGCAGAACACCCTTTGACACAAATTGCAGCAATATTTTCCTGTATCTGCCTCTTAGAGTAATGGAAACAAAAGCAAAAATAAACAAATAGGACCTATTTAAACTTTAAAGCTTTTGCACAGCAAAGGAAACCATTAACAAAATGAAAAGACAACTTATGGAATGGGAGAAAATATTTGCAAATGATGCCACCAACAAGGGCTTAATTTCCAAAATACACAAACAGCTTATACAGCTCAATATCAAAAAAAAGCAAACAACCCAATCAAAAAATGGGCAGAAGCCCTAAATAGTCATGTCTCCAAAGAGGACATACAGATGGCGAACAGGCACATGAAAAGATGCTCAACACTACTAATTATCAGAGAAATGCAGATCAAAACTACAATGAGGTAGCACCTCACATCGGTCATAATGGCCATCATCATAGCAGCACTATGTACAATAGCCAAGACATGGAAACAACCTAAATGTCTGTCAACAGATGAATGGATAAAGATGTGCTATACACACACACACACACACACACACACACACACACACACACACACACACACACACACACACAGGAATATTACTCAGCCATAAAAAAGAATGAAATAATGCCATCTGCAACAACATGGATGGACCTAGAGATTATCATACCAAGTGAAATAAGACAGACAAAGATAAACATCATATGATATCACTTTTATATGGAATCTAAAAATTATACAAATGAACTTATTTATAAAACAGAAGTAGACTCACAGACATAGAAAACTCCTTGTTACCAAAGGGGAAAGGGGGGAGGAGGAATAAATTAGGAGTTTGGGATTAACAGATACACACTACTGTATACAAAATAGAAAAACAACAAGGACCTACTGCATAGAACAGGGAACTATATTCAGTATCATGTATCAATAGTAACCTATAATGGAAAATAACTTGAAAAAGAATACACACACACACGCACACAACTGAATCACTTTGCTATATACCTGAATCTAACAAAACATTGAAGATTAATTACTTTAATTAAAAAAAGAAATTTGAGGGCTTCCCTGGTGGTGCAGTGGTTAAGAATCCACCTGCCAATGCAGAGGACACGGGTTTGAGCCCTGGTCCAGGAAGATCCGCGAAGCAACTGAGCCTGTGTACCACAACTACGGAGCCTGCGCTCTAGAGTCCATGAGCCACAACTACTGAACCCACATGCCACAACTACTGAAGCCCACACGCCACAACTACTGAAGCCTGTGCGCTTAGAGCCCGTGCTCCGCAACAAGAGAAGCCACTGTAACGAGAAGCCCGCGCACAATGAAGAGTAGTCCCCGCTCTCCGCAACTAGAGAAAAGCCCATGCACAGCAATGAAGACCCAATGCAGTCAAAAATAAAATAAATAAGAAAAAAAAAAAAGAAATCGGAGGGATTCTTGGGACCTAATTTCTCTGAAAATAAGATTAACAGGTTAATTAAACACCAGATGATCTCTGAGGTCCCACCCAAGCCAAACTTTTCAAGACCCTAAACCATATGGCTTCAAATTACCTTCCAAGCCTCATCTTCTCTAACTCAGTATAAACTAGTCTTTATTCTTTCATATGTTCATATATTTTCACTATTAGAAATACATTTTTTTATCACCTCAGAAAAAGTAAAATTCAACACTTAGGAGCTCAAGAGCAATGAAATATTTTTCTTCTCTTCAAATGAATTTACTAATTCAGCTCTTCATGTTCCAGAAATTGTCACTGATGTGGTAATTTGTTGAAAACATTTATATACAAATATTCCACTAAAACATAACATCTACAGACACCAAGAAATTTGTTCAGCCAAATATGTAATCTTAGAATAAAATACTCTTAATACACACAAGTGAGTAAGACATAAGATTATGATAAAATAGCATTTATGCTGGAGGGGTTTGATGATATATGCCCCTAGAGATAAAATTTCATTAGAATTACCTTCTCTCCACCTTCTTTTATTTCAAAGACTTTTTGTACAGCACATTGCTTTTATGTTGGGGATTTATCACTAAAATTAACTTTTTTACAATCTTAATTACTTTATTATTTCTTTTTCCAAAACCATTTGAAATATTGGAATAAAATCAGTCATTGCCAAGTTTTATGAAAATATATATCAAATTCTGAACTCTCCTAGACTCTTCTCAATGGTGTTACCCTAGAGAGCTGCTTTCTCTATAGTCATTCTTTTCAACACCAACATTTTTATTCACTTTGTCGTTTTAAAGAAAATCTTTCTAAAATGAGGACATCTTCCTCAGAGAATAATGAACAGAGCTCAGTATTTTCTTTATGATTAAAGGTTATCCTTAACCTTTTCCTTTTATTTCAGAATACTTTATTGAGCATACGTTGAACAAATTGCTGGAGATGCTACCACACTCACTCTGTGTAGGACCTAAGTACAAGAAGACATGCTCAGGGCATATTTAGGATGGCGGGACACAAGTGGGTTGCTGGCCTGGAGATGGAAAAGTGTTGTAAATGCATCATAACTGAAGTGTCTTCATGTTTTTTCATTTTTGTTCCACACATACCCTTCAAAATAATGCTAAATCTCCCACTTACGTCCCTCTTTATTCATTACCAGATGTTCATTCTCTTTTCACCCTCAAAAACAAATCTACAAGATAAACGGGCTAATGGTATCCTTCTCATATGATGGGCAAAAAAAAAAATCTAGGCCATAAGGCTACGTGCTTGCCTGGACCCTGCAATATGTAGCTAGCTGGAGGGAGGATATATTTTCTTCTGACTCGTAGCTTAACTCCTTGGTTTCTTTCATAATTTTGTCCAATCTTCCCATAAAGTAGGAGAAGACTCAGTAGTTCTGAGTAGGAATGGAACTATGGTGAAAAGTAATGCATCTACAATGAAATCTATCAGTTTCCTTCAAAAAATGAGTTTGCACATCTGGACACAGATGGGGTTGCTGGAGCACAGAACTCTGACTTTCAGCCCTGAAATCCACTTTCCCCTAAGTGGTTTCTTCCTGCCCTGTTATACAAGTCCAAGCAGGTGTCCAGACTACTTTCTTATTTCTCCACAGCACAGCTGAGAAATGCTTTTTCCAACTTTTTAAAAAATTATTTATTTTTATTTTTGGCTGCATTGGGTCTTCGTTGCTGCGCGTGGGCTTTCTCTATTTGCGGCAAGCAGGGGCTACTCTTCGCTGCGGTGCGCGGGCTTCTCATTGTGGTGGTTTCTCTAGTTGTGGAGCACAGGTTCTAGGCACGCAGGCTTCAGTAGCTGTGGCACGTGGGCTCAGTAGTTGTGGCTTGCGGGCTCTAGAGTACAGGCTCAGTAGTTGTGGCGCACAGGCTTAGTTGCTCTGCAGCATGTGGGATCTTCCCGGACCAGGGCTCGAATCGGTGTTCCCTGAATTGGCAGGCAGATTCTTAACCACTGCACAACCAGGGAAGCCCCAATTTTCTTTTTAACATTGATTCATTTATTCAGATTTTCTACTCCATCTTAGGTCAACTTTAATCATTTGTATTGTAGGAAATGTATCCATTTCATCTATGTTTTCAGGTGGATTAGTACAAAGTTGTTATAGTATTCTCATAATTTTCTTTTATCTTTCACATATTTGTGTCTATGACCTTTCATTCATTCCTCATGTTGTTTTGTGATCTCTTTTTGTTCCTTGGTCAATCTTGCCAAAGGTTTTATTTTATTCAGTTAACAACAAAAATAAAAAATGGGGAAATTCTGTGGGGCTGATAAACTCCATCCATTCAATATATATGTATCATGCACTCTATGCCAGGCACTGATCTATGGCTAAATGTTGCTGATTGGTGGGGTGACCACATGACCCAATTTATGCCTATTTTCAGCTGTAATAATTAACAACATCTCTTACTCTCTTTTACTAAGTGTCCAAGACTGTAAAATAAGTTACATGATCAATCCACTGATGGTTCAAATAAAATTAAAGTTGAAATATACACATGGTGGTCTTTACAAGATATGTTTTGGTGAAGTGCTGAAGACAGAAGCCTGATTAGGTTTCTTTTTTTTTTTCTTCTTCTTTTTTTTTTTTTTTTAAATGGAGAACGACTAGAGACAGTGAGAATATGCAAGTATTTTGAAGAATTCTGCTACAGGAGACAGGAGAAATGAGGTAGGAGGAAGAGGAAGTGGACTTAACTATTTGCTATTTCATCCGTTTCTGCTTTAATTATTTTTATTTCTTCTTTCTATGGGCTTGTTTGGGTTGTTTATTTCCTAGCTTCTTAGGTTAGTGTGTAATACTTTTGAAGCCATGAAAAAACATATAAGTTCTGATATGGAGTGCTTTCATTTTCATGAATTTATAAATAATTTTAAATTACAATTTTGACATTCTCTTTAACCAATAAATTATTTAGAAGTGACAAAATATCTAGATGCCTGGATTAACTTTTTAAAAATTAAAAAAAATTTTTAATATACTGGGGTTGGTTAAGTGGTCTATATATCTCTATATTTCATTTTTTTCCCTAACTGTAATTTCTTTGTGACACTCTATAGGACCAATTTTTGTAAATGTTAACTGAGTAAATGAACAAGTTGCATATTCTCTATTGGATGTGAATTCTATTCATATATATTAGCATGAACTTATTAATTACATTATTTAACTATTCTATATTTTTATTCATAGTCCATCAGAGCGGGATACTTTAACATACCTCTATGATGTGGATTTTCTAATTTCCATCTGTGATTTTATCAATTTTTCTTGTATTTCCAAATGATGTTAGGGGCACTTAAGTTTATGATTATTATTGCTTCTTGGTGAATTATTTAACCATGTGAAATGTCCTTTACGAAACTTTTAATGTTTTTGACTTTCAATTCTATCTTGTCTGGCATTGATGGTGCTTTGCCACCTTTCTGTTAGTACTTGCTAGGGATATGTTTTCAAACTTTGAGTTATCACAGTTTTGGCTTTCTCTAGTAACCTGCACATAGCTGGATTCTTAAAAATCCAAACTATTTTACCTTTTATGAAACAAACATATGCAATTCATATTTACTGTTACATTTGATACACTTAGACCTATTCCTGCCGCCTTATTTTGTGTTTTCAATTTACCATCCTTTTTCTCATGCTTGCGTTTCTTCTTCCCAGCCTTTTCATGGATTAGTGGAATTTTCTTTGTTCCTCTTTTCATTTACTAGTTTGAAAATCATACATATTCTATTTTTATCTTTCTAGTAGTTACACTTAAACTTTTATCATAAGTGGTTAGATTTATATTTTTCTAATAGTGTCTGAAGTCAGTCCCTGCCCACTGGTTCCTTTTGATGAATCTTAGAATGCTTTTATTTTCCTAAATTCTTCATCAGCACCCTTGCCTCCATATTCCCACATCCCATGTTGACATAATCTGAAATCTTGGCACAGTATTGTTTTTTAAAAATAATTTTATAATCATATCTATAGAATGGCTTTATTTTTTTGCTAACTATTGCAGTTCATTGTTAAGTTCCGGATTGACTCTTTTGGGGGGTATATTCTCTAGTAGTTCTTTCAGCTTTCAGAGAGAATCTGCTGGGTTGTTAAAATTTGAATTCTTGGCTATTTGAAAGAATCTTATTTCATTCTCACATTTCAATGATATCATGGCTGAACACAGAAATTTAGATTTGAACTTCTTTTCCTTTACCAAACTAAAAATATCGTCCAATGTCTTTTTTCATCCAATATTGTTGATGACACATCTAATGCCAAATCTGATTAGAATTACTTTGAACAGTCTTCTTCTCAACCTCTCTGGAGGCTGCAGCAGTTTGTCTTTATCCTTACAGCTTTTAGCATATTGACTATATTGACTAATGAAAGTTCTGAACTTTGATTACTTTTGTACATTGCCTTTTATTTTTGTTGTGTGTTTATCCTACTCTGTAGTTGGTGGACCATTTCAATCTGAGGATTTATACGTTTCTTCAACTATAAGAAATTCCATCCTATTATTTCTTCAGATTTTACCTCTCTTCTGTTCTCATTATTCTCTATTGGGGAGATCCTACGACTTGCAGAACTTTCTTCCACGTCTTAAGTTTTTATCTTTTTCTCGCCTTGTACTTCATCCCTAGGCTGTCTTCCAGATATCTAATTTCTTTTTTAGCTATGCCTATTCTTCTATCTACTGCATTTTTACTTTCAATAATTATATTTTTTACTTCCAAGGTTTGTCTTTGGTTTGTTTTATAACAGACAGTTCCTGATTCATTATTGCGACATCATCCTATATCTGAAGACACTAATCACACTTGTTTTAAAGTCCTTTTCTTATCGCTCTATTAACTTTTGCATAGTTGTAATTCTGTTGGGTTGTTACCTATTTTTCACGGCGGCTGCATGCCAGATGTTGGTGATTTTTGACTGTGGGCTCATCTTTGTAGTTTGGATCCCCTGCTGGATCCTTTATACTTGTAGTCTTTCAGCCAGCCTTGGGGGAGGTGGAGAAATAGCTACTGAGGTTTGTGCTCCCCACTGTTTTCAGTGAGAATGGGGAAAAGGTGGGATGTATTCTGGATGGAATATCTTAGAGGCTGGTATTCTGGGCTCAGTCATTATCTCTGGGCATTGTCAAGCCCTGCCTCTCCTTCAGCATGGCTCCTGTCCAAAGACAGATCCGAATGGATGGAGAGGAGGGTGGGATGCACACGACACACTGTGGGTACCCCAACTCATTTTCCTGTCATTTGCATTGAAGCACTCTTTTCTACTCCTGGCTTCTTCCACCTGTAGGCAGGAGGAATTCCTGGTGATTCTCCCATGTTCTGTGGTAGTACTTTCCAAAGGGATCCAGCACAAATTCCAGGCTGCGATTACCCTCTTCAAACTTATCCTTTGTTCTTTTACTCTCAGGAATTTCTCATAATTTTCATTAGCCAAAATTTTCTCTTTGAATTTACAGAACAAGGTATATATTCCCATACTCAAAAAAGAAATCCAAGGCTTAGAGTAGAAGGATAGATGGGATTGGGGAAGGAGAGAACATTGCTGTGTGCAATTAGTTTCCCATCTGGAAGGCAAAAGCCTCCATTTTTACTTTGGGTTGTTTGCCTTTTTCCTATTGATTATTAGAGATATTAAGCAACTTTTAGCTATGTTATAAATATTTGTTACATAAACCTTTTAATTTTGTTTAAGGTACCTTCTGAGATACAGAAATTTTACATTTTTATGAGGTCAAATCTGTCCATTTTTTACTTTAAGATTTCTGGATGTTGTGTTATGCTCAAGAGGTCTTGCTAATCCATAATTAAAACCTATTTTTACTATACAGCACCTTTTAATATTTCATAGTTCAGTCTTTTGTGATTAGATATTTCATGTTTAGATACAGATCCAACAGGATTTTAATTTTGTGTTTGGTCTGAGATTTGGTTTGTATCCTATTCTCCCCTTTCCAAGTGGAACTTTTTATTGCTGTTGTCCTTTTCTGCTCCTTACAGCACTAACTTGTGCTGGTGTGTGGGTGTGCAGGAGCAGTTAACATTTTTTAGTTCATAGGTCACCAAACCATAAAGAACTACATAATTGATTTGAAGTATTTGATGGACTGGACTGCGCAGCAGTCAGAGTTCTTAAACTTTGAGATGAATGCAGTAACTGCATAAGATTTGGGGTCATCTCTCTTGGGGAAGAGATGAGTGTGAAGAGGGGTATGTAGATACAGGTAGCCAGAGAAGCTGACTGGGGCAGAGAGCACTAACTGTCCACAGAAACCACACTCTAGTTTTCCCTTTGAGCGCACAGCTAGAATCCATTTCTCTGCCTCCCTCACACTTGGGTACAGCCATGGGACTAAGTTCTCCCCAGGGTAATGTGAACAGTACATATGCCAGGCCCATGAGAAACTCACACGTGTACTCCTCCATCCTCCTTTTCAAGGCTGGATATAGAGGATGAGGTTCTAGGAGATGGGGCCACGAGATGCAAGGATTCTGAGTACCTGAAAGACTGTGTGTAGGGCTTGCTAACCAGAAACACTCACCTTGGACTATTACATAAGTGAGAAATAAGCTTCTTTGGTATTTGCCCAAACTAAGGAGATTTAGGTTTCTACTAGATATGCCGTGTCCAGTTAGGGAAGTTTCCTTCCATTCCTATTTTACCAAGAGACTTTCTTGTTTTAATCAGGAATGGGTGTTAAATTTTACTAAAACATTTTTGACATCTATCAAGGGTATCATAGAAATCTTATCCTTAAATCTCAAAATGTAATAAATTACAATTGATACATTAAAACTCTCCAAATTCTTGATTGGCTTATAGTTTTCTTTTTTTCTCCTATCTTTGTCCACTTTTTTTTTTGTGGTATGCGGGCCTCTCACTGTTGTGGCCTCTCCCGTTGCGGAGCACAGGCTCCGGACGTGCAGGCTCAGTGGCCATGGCTCATGGGCCTAGCTGCCCCCCGGACCGGGGTACGAACCCGTGTCCCCTGCATTGGCAGGCGGACTCTCAACCACTGTGCCACCAGGGAAGCCCTATCTTTGTCCACTTTTGGCACTGAGTTTATACCAGATACACATTGACAAGCTTTTCAGCTTTTTCTTTGGTCTTGAACAACTTATGTATCATGAGTCATTGGGGCCTAGTGTCCTTTTGAGAAATACGTTTTTTACTATAGTTCTAACTTCCTCTACGGTTACTGGTCTACTCAATTACTTAAAAGTGAAACATCTTTCCATTTTTCTGGGAAACATCTTTCCATTTTTCTGGAGTTTTCTGGGCCATAATTTTTCTAACTTATATCAAGTAAGTGAGTAAGCAACCAAGGCAAGCCCACATTCCTCTACAATATGTTTGGTATTCTTGATGTACAATTTTACCCATGTAAATCTTTTAGAATTTTAGTCTTACTGTGAATAAAAAGGAACCTGAATCCTTAGAGATAATCTATTTCTTTTTTTTAATACTAATTGGAAAAATGTACACATTGAACTTATCTATATTAAAACTTTTGAATTCTAAAATTATCACAAATATGAGAACTTAAGCAATAAAAACTGGCACACTTCTGTCTTTAAATGTTTTAGTGTCTATATGTGAGAAAGACATATCTTATTAATACGACATGGTGATTTATGTTTCTTGATTATCTGTATCTTTGGAATTAGCTGCTGAAAAGAAACTTAATATGACCATAAAATAACCATTATATGATTTGCTACAGAGATTTAAAGATGCATGTTATTTTGTTTTTTCCTAATCATCTTATTATTAAAACCAAAGTTACATATTTTTATGCACAGTGAATTCATTCATTAGGAGGCTATCTAATATCACCTCTGGTCTATATCATCACAGTTCAGAACATGGACTTCGGTGCCAACTTTTATTGGCTTTGTGACATTTGGCAAGTATCTTAACCTCTCTGTGCTCCAGCTTCCTCAAATGTAAAGTGAGGATAACTATGCTACCTACCTGATAGGATTTTCCCGAGGGTTAAGAGTTCAAAATGTAAAGTTATTAGAATATTCCTGGGGAAAATATTAGTACCGTGAAAGTTAGCTATTTTTATTATAATCTAGAAGCAATCACAGATATCTCTACTGAAAACTTTTCTGATTTTCTTCTCATTATTAGAGTGCCCTTTATGTTTAAGGGACATTATAAAAATTGCCATAATCTTATCTTAAACCTAGTGATGTAGGTATTATTATGCTCCATATGAGAAACTAAGAAAAGTGAAATAACTTTTCAAATTCACAAGGTGCTAAGTGGCAGAACTGGGATCTGAATCCAGGTCTGTCTGACACCAAAGTCTTGCTCTTTCCATTACATTACTCAGCCTGATGCCCCCATTCTCTGTAAAATCCACTACAATCACCTCTTTCTGCTATCACCAAACCAGAGCAAAATTTTTTTTTCTGGTAGACTGCAAAGACTGTACTTAGAGCAACAACGTAGTACCTCTGTACTGGCATTAAACTGTAGGTATCTGATGACATTAATGATTAACTCCTGATTCCCTTAGCTTAACCCAGATAATGTATCAATCAATACTCAGCCTTTTGGTTACTCTATGACATGCCTCTCAGTTTCCAGTTTCAAATAGGCATTTAAGAATGCCTATCTGTACTTCAGACAACACTAAAAGCTATAGTAATCAAAACAGCATGGTACTGGCACAAAAACAGACATATAGATCAATGCAACAGAACAGAGAGCCCAGAAATAAACCCACACACCTAAGGTCAGTTAATCTTCAACAAAGGCAGCAAGAATATACAATAGAGAAAAGACAGTCTCTTCAACAAGTGGTGCTGAGAAAGCTGGAAAGCTACATGTAAATCAATGAAATTAGAACACTCCCTCACACCATACACAAAAATAAACTCAAAATGGTTTAAAGACCTAAATATAAGACATTACATCATAAAACTCCTAGAAGAAAACGTATAGGCAAAACATTCTCGGACATAAATCATACCAATATTTTCTTAGATCAGTCTCTCAAGGCAAAAGAAACAAAAGCAAAAACAAACAAGTGGGACCTAAGCAAACTTACGAGCTTTCTCACAGCAAAGGAAACTACCGACAAAATGAAAATACATTCTATGGAATGGGAGAAAATGCTTGCAAACAATGCAACCAATGAGGGGTTAATATACAAAACATACAAACAGCTCATATAACTCAATATCAAAAAACAAACAACCCAATCAAAAAGTGGGCATATAAGTCCTAAATAGACATTTCTCCAAAGAAGACATACAGATGGCCAACAGCCACATGAAAAGATGCCCAACATCACTAATTATTAGAGAAATGCAAATCAAAACCACAATGAGGTATCACCTTACACTGGTCAGAACGGCCATCATCAAAAAGTCTACAAATAATAAATTCTGGAGAAGGTGTGGAGAAAAGGAAACCCTCCTACACTGTTGGAGGAACTATAAGATGGTGCAGCTACTACGGAGAACAGTATGGAGCTTCCTTAAAAAACTAAAAATAGAGCTACCGCGTGATCCAGCAATCCCACTCCTGGGCATATATCTGGAAAAGATGAAAACTCTACTTCGAAAAGATACATGTACCCCAACGTTCATAGCAGTACTATTTACACTAGCCAAGACATGGAAACAACATAAGTGCCCATCAACAGATGATTGTTTTAAGAAGATATGATATATACATATACAATGGAATATTACTCAGCCATAAAAGGAATGAAATATTGCCATTTGCAGCAACATGGATTGGCTTAGAGATTATCATAATAAGTAAGTCACAGAAAGACATATACATATATATTGCTTATATGTGGACTCTAAAAATTAATACAAAAGTGAATCTACATACAAAATAAACAGACTTACAGACATAGAAAACTTACGATTATCAAAGGGGAAAGGGATGAGTGATGGACAACTTAGGAGTAGGGAATTAACAGATAGAAACTGCTATACATAAAACAGATAAGCAATAAGGATTTGCTATATAGCACAGGGAACTATATTCAATATCTTATAATAACCTATAATGGAAAATAACCTGAAAAAATACATAACTTTGAATCACTTTGCTGTACACCTGAAACTAACACAATATTGTAAATCAACTATCATTCAATTAAAAAAAATAATGCTGAATGCCTGTCTCTAGTTCTCTGGGCAGTCTCTTGGAATGAAGGTGCTACACAATATAAAATGCCAGCGAGGGCTTCCCTGGTGGCGCAGTAGTTGAGAGTCCACCTGCTGATGCAGGTGACACGGGTTCGTGCCCTGGTCTGGGAAGATCCCACATGATGCGGAGCGGCTGGGCCCGTGAGCCATGGCCGCTGAGCCTGCGCGTCCGGAGCCTGTGCTCTGCAACGGGAGAGGCCACAACAATGAGAGGCCCGCGTACCGGAAAAAAAAAAAAAAAATGCCAACGAATCAGTTATTGCACCGGATTCCTGGCGTTCAAATTGGAATGGGAGGAAAATGGCTGCTTCTTGAGGTGCAGACAAGAGGGCTAGTTGCTGGGAAGATGCTTCCTAAGCCTGGAAATAAAGTTTTGACTGTACTCATTCAAAGGCCTATGTCCAGTCGAGGTCCACATATCCACGGAGCCAGCCTTCTCTAGTCACTCCGATCCAGTGTGCTCACTACTGCCTCCTTGCACCTCTTGAGAAGCTTCGAATCACAGAGTGGTGCCTATTAGTCTGGACTGTTTTATGTATTGTCCAGTTTTTCTAACAAAATGGTAACTTCCATATGTTTTCTTTTGTATTCATATCCCCCATATCCTTTGCCAAGTGGGGACCATGTAGTGACCATTATCTTCTTTTTTACATTGTGATAAAATATACATGACATAAACTTCACCATTTTAACCATTTTTAAGTGTACAGCTCTGTGGCATTAAGCACACTCACACTACTGTGCAACTATCACCACCATCCATCTCCAGAAATTTTTCATCATCCCAAACTGAAACTCTGTACCCATTAAACCATAACTTCCTCTTCTCCCCTCCTCCCTAACCCCTGGCAATAACCATTTGACTTTCTGTTTCTATGAGTCTGACTATCCTTATATAACTGGAATTGATCATACAATCTTTGTTCTTTTGTGTCTGGCTTATTTCACTTAGCATCACGTTGTCAAGGTTCTTCCATGTTGTAGTGTGTGTCAGAACTTCATTTCTTTTTTAGACTGAATGATATTCCATTGTATGTATATACCACATTTTGCCTGTTCATTCATCCATGGATGGACATTTGGGTCGTTTCTTCATTTTGGCTATTGTGAATAGTGCTGCTATGAATGCTTGTATAAAAATATCTGTTTGAATCCTTCTCAAATTTTTGGGGTATATACCCAGTAGTAGTAGTAGTAGGATCATATAGTATTTCTGTGTGTGTGTGTGTGTGTGTGTGTGTGTGTGTGTGTTTTGAGGAACCACTCTACCACTTTCCACAGTACTGCACTGTTTTACATTCCAATGAGCAATGAACGAGGGTTCCAATTTCTCTACATCCTCCCAACACTTATTTTACCATTATTCTTCTGACTTAATCCTCATAACAATGAAAAATTTTACTGTATCTGTATTACACTTCACAGTTGACAAATTTTTTTTTGCATATATTACTCCTTTAAACCATTATAATAATCTTCGGTTTAAGTGTTATATTTTTATTACGAAAGAAGAAATTGAAGCTTAAGGGTGTTACATTACTTGTCCAAGACCACAGAGCTAATAAATGGGAAAGTCAAATACATAACTTTACTCCTGACTCTTTTCTTATTGGGAAAATTAAACAGTCTACGTTCTTTGAGATTCTCCCTTGCATGCTCTGTTCACTCTGAATCACAGCATTGAGAAGTTTCCAGGAAAGGATACTTGCTGTTTTCTCACATCTCCTAAGGTATCCAAAAAAAAAAAAAGGCTTAAATAAGTAGCAGGAGTGATTTAGGTTAGATATTAACTGGGTGGCTGACGCTGGTGAGACATTGGCAAAGATTACCAAAGGATACTTTGAGATAATTCCCGTCTTGAAAAGTGCTATGGGTTGGATTCCATCCCGGTAGATGCCTGAGGGTGCAGGGAGTAATTCGATGAATGCTTGTTAATTATTTGAAAGCAGGGGACAAATTGGATGACTTCACAGAGTTTCTTCCATTCTCTGATTCTAATAACAAAGATTCTACTGAATGGATTTGTACTACTCAAGAAAGTTGTTCTCCGGTTTTTGGGAATGGGTCTTTTTTTCTTGACCCCCTCATCTTTGATCTCTGGAGAAGGCCTCACTCAGTTCCATTTCATACCCTCAGAGTTAACCAAGGCCTCGGGGGAGAGGTCAGAGATGACCTAACTCACCTGGGGTCCTGAGCTACATCCTGGGCAGTTAGCTTTCTGTAACACTGTTGATTTGATTTCACTTTGCTCTCCAGGGAGATCTGAAGGAGTTGCAATTTTGGCCTGAGATGCAAGGGGACAGCTTCAATTTTCAACCTTTATGGGTCGTCAGTGCTGAAGCATAAAGAAGGGACAAGGTAGCTGGCTGAAGACAGTTAGCCTAGAAGAAAGATACCTAGTGGGGAAAATAAAATTATCTGGGTATTTGTCTAGATGCTGCCGCAGTCATCGATCTGCCTTAGAGCAGCAGTCTGCAGGGTATTTAGACATCCATGTGATTTTACTCATGGCTGAAACTCCCTTCCCTCTCCGACAGAATTGTAAATTGTACACCTTTTAATGACCCTATAAGCAAGACTAATTCTGCTTCCCTGATGTGCTTAATATCTATGCGTTTTAGTTTCCTCTTTATTCAAAAGAAAGAATCGAAACTTCCCACCTCACAGTTGTTAGAGAGCTAAGTAATGAAGCTTTCTGAAAGGTAGCATGCATTCCAAGTACCTTAAAGACCCTTTCAGGAGAATGTTGAAATTAAGGAAAAACTATTGTAGAAGTCATTTAACAAAATGCTTCCTAAAAAATTAAGGTAATGCACCATATGCAAACAAAAGTGGTAATCAGTTAATAAGTAATGTGCATTTGAAACTCAAAAAGATAAAAATAAGAAATTATTATTTTTTTAAAAAGCAAAAGTACTGCCTCTCACCCACATCCTCTTTCTTTCCTTTCCTATTCTTTGAAGCCCCCTTGCTGGTGGCCCTTACTTCCTACACTTTATTTATTTTATTTATTTATTTATTTATTTTTGCTGTGTTGGGTCTTCGTTTCTGTGCGAGGGCTTTCTCTAGTTGCGGCAAGCGGGGGCCACTCTTCATCGCGGTGCACGGGCCTATCCCTATCGCGGCCTCCCTTGTTGTGGAGCACAGGCTCCAGACGTGCAGGCTCAGTAGTTGTGGCTCACGGGCCGAGTTGCTCCGCAGCATGTGGGATCTTCCCAGACCAGGGCTCGAACCCGTGTCCCCTGCATCGGCAGGCAGATTCTCAACCACTGCGCCACCAGGGAAGCCCCACTTCCTACACTTTAATTGACAAGCGAAGAACTGGGTTTAGAGGGGCAGTCACTGAAGCACTGCTTTAGTAAACAGCCCAGCTTTTTCAAAAGGCCAGCACTGTTGACCCGAGTAGAAATCACACTGCTCCTGCCTAGGACATTTAGTTTTTAGAACCACAGACCAGAGAATGCAGAACCGGGGAGGGTACTCAGTGATGAGCCCATCCAACCGACCCTGTAATTGTTCAGATAACAAAACTGAAGCCAGGACAGGTGCTGATTTTTTTTCTCTGTTACATTTCAGAGCTGGAAATTGAAGAATGCAATGAAAAGCAAGGTAAAAAAAAGGCAAGGGTATATACCCATTTATCTCATACCCAGGGGGTGCTTATTTGCAAGTAGACCTGCCTTCAGATGGTCCACTGGGTCTGCAGAGTTTACAGAACAACTAAAGATCCCTCCAAAGCAGGCGTCTCAATAAATACATGGCGTTAAGGCCAAGAGAACTTAGCTTAGCGCTTAGCTGATCCTCATTCTTGGCAGAACTCCCTTCTAAACCCAGATCACTTCACATAAGATTAGAAACTGCCCTCCAAAGATCTGCCTCTTTACCTCTTCAGGGCAGCTGGAGGCTTCTGCTGGCAGCTCTAATCAGTCCAAGATCAGCACTAATCCACAAACCTCAATCACTCTATTTTCAACTCCTCGAGATTGCTTTCTCTCAAATTTAATTGTCTGAATTTTAGCGTCTGTGATAAGAACTCAGGGGTAATATCACACACCTCCAGAATCCTTCCACTGATTACGGACTGTGCCCAGCAAGTGACGAAAGTAGGATTTGGGCAATTAGGAGTGCAGGATTTTCTCGGCCTCGCCAGGATCTTCAGAGAATGTCATGCTGTGCACACTCTCATGGAGCTGGCTTGATTTTGCAATTTTTTTACAGCCTATTGTAATATACGGCCTATCTTGAAGAAGGTCCCTGTCCAAGCATGCTTTGATGTTTTATGAAATAAGTGGCAAAATCCAGGATTTAAACATCAAAAGTAGAAATCCACATTTCTCTGTTTTATTCTGTAAGATTTAACGTGTCAATTATATCTTTAATCACAAAAGAGCATGGTGAACAAAATGTGCTGTTGTGGGATTATGAAAATGCCTTAATGATTTTATATAATTTAAAATCTTTCTACCAAGAAAATTTATTATATTTATAAGTCATGTGTTTTAAAGACGCCCTCCAGGTGTCGTGGGGCTTGTTGGGCCTCCGAGAGGCTTTGTGACACTGGATCTTAGGCACCCCCTCAGCCCCACCGAGGTGGGAAACACTGACTTCCAGGTTTTTGGCTTCCTTGAGGTTTTATGATTCCATGAAAGCGCTAAGCTCGTCATCATTAAAAATGGATCACTAGGGCCTGGGTGATGGTTTTGATATTATAATAGTTTTACTGTTTTAAAACCCCAGATTTGGGACTTCCCTGGTGGTGCAGTGGGTAAGAATCCGCCTGCCAATGCAGGGGACACGGGTTCAAGCCCTGGTCTGGGAAGATCCCACATGCTGTGGAGCAACTGAGCCAGTGCACCACAACTTCTGAGCCTGTGCTCTAGAGCCCGTGAGCCACAACTACTGAACCCGTGTGCCACAACTACTGAAGCCCGCGTGTCTAGAGCCCGTGCTCCGCAACGAGAGAAGCCAGTGCGATGAGAAGCCTGCGCACCGCAACGAAGAGTAGACCCCCACTCGCTGCAACTAGGGAAAGCCCGGGTGCAGCAACGAAGACCCAACTCATCCAAAAATAGATATAAAGAAAAAAAAACAGATTTGGAGCTGGAATGCTTCAAGAAATCTCTACTTGAGGAGCTGAAGACACGACAGGTGGTCCTCCAGGAGGGGTGGGGACTGGCAGTACATTATTGTTACTCACACACCTGTGAGTTCTGCTTCTTTGGTGTTTTCGTCAGCGTGACTAACTAAAATGCTCTTTGTTCTCTGTTCCAGAGTCAGAGAAATCCCTGCCACGTGGCACACAGATGTACAACTCTGGGCAAAGGTTTCCACAAATACCATTTCTTCACTCCAAAGTCCATCTATGTGTATTTCCTGAAATACAGAATGCTGCATGTCTGTCTGCTGGTCTCTTATCCTAGGAGCCTCAGCAGCAGAGGCAGAAGGAGCTCCTATAACTCTGGAGATAAAAGACTGGCTCACACAGGCTGATGCTGCTTAGGGGCACTCACGGACTTTATTTACTGTTCTTTATTCAAACGTACATAGTGTCTGCACTGACAGAGGCAGCCCAGAAAAGAGAAACTGTGTCTATTGTAACTTTTACTTAAGTGGTGTAAATGAAAAGATCATCACCCAAAGATTTGGTGAGATTTCCATTCAGAGAAAGAGAATGAGTTCAAACAAACAAAAGAAGACAAGATCTGGGATTAGGTTTGATGGTCTGAAACATACAAGGAAGAAAATAAAATTTCTGATTCCATATCTGGGAGAAAAATCAGAATTTTCAATGGCTATATTACCCTGCCCCCACCCACCCCTCCCATGAAGAGAGGCAATGGGGAGGTGCTTGAATTCTTTCAGGTCCTATGGTTGTCACTGAGTAATTTGTTTCTTAAGCGTCTCACATAAACATGGCTGAAATAACAGATAAAGCTCATGTGGGTGCCCAACTGGGGGGAGCGCATTTCTAATGTCCAAAGGCCATGTGACAATGCCATCTGAAAAAC
This sequence comes from Lagenorhynchus albirostris, assembly GCF_949774975.1. Classification (NCBI taxonomy): domain Eukaryota; kingdom Metazoa; phylum Chordata; class Mammalia; order Artiodactyla; family Delphinidae; genus Lagenorhynchus; species Lagenorhynchus albirostris. The sequence continues at coordinate 73,664,356 of NC_083107.1, read as the reverse complement.
ATGTGACTTGAAGCCAATGCAATGACACTAAACCCACTCTAGTGAGCAATTCTGTGAAAGGCATCCATCTCGGAGCCCAGCCATTAGTGAAACTCAGTATTGTACCACAATCTGACTTACCCCAAGGTCTTACGGCAGAGTCCTGGTATGGTGTTAACCTTTGAATCACCAAATCTGGGAAGGAGCCAGCTGCCTTACAGAACTCCTGAAATTGAAACGCTACCGGAGATGGGAAAGTATGCCTGCCTTAGTAACTCTGATAAGAGGCTCTCGAAAACTGAAAACCACACAATGGCCAACAATGTTTTAGTTTCTGAGAAGTTCCTTGTCTAGTGGGGAAAGCAGATAAAAAAAATAAAAAGCTTAGAAAATAATGCAAGTGTAATAGTAAGGGTAGGTCCAGGGTGCTGTCAGAACACAGAAGGAGGACACCTCATCCAGACAGATGGTAAGGGTCAGGGAAGGCTGTCACTCTGTCTAGTTATAAGAAATTCAGAGTACATTTGATACATCTTGTCTTGAAGATGACACTTGTCCTCCAAGTAAATCAGACTCTCCCCAGAACCGTGCCAGAGGACTTAGCTCTTCTCATAAAAGCTGTATGTATTTATTCATCTGCATCCTTGGCGAACGCAAGAAAGGTCAGAAATGTGTCAATGTTTAGACATAGGCCAGTGCTACTGCTTTTTAACCTATGGTCCACAGCCTTGTCAACCGAGTTACTGAATTAATATTCCTCCCTACGTGCTTTTCTTTAAAAATCCTGTTCTTGGGCTTCCCTGGTGGCGCAGTGGTTGAGAGTCCGCCTGCCAATGCAGGGGTCACAGGTTCGTGCCCCGGTCCAGGAGGATCCCACATGCCGCGGAGCGGCTGGGCCCATGAGCCATGGCCGCTGAGCCTGCACGTCCAGAGCCTGTGCTCCACAACAGGAGAGGCCACAGCAGTGAGAGGCCCGTGTACCCCCCCCCAAAAAAAAAAATCCTGTTCTTTCATGTCTTCCAATCTGAGTGCCTATTTCTCTTTACATGATTTTTAACAAATCTCTACCTAACCACTTAGACAAACTATTTAACTTCATGTGACCTTATTTATTCTGGAAAATAAAAGCATAATTGCCTTAGACAAAATTTTTTTTAGTTTACATTATGCAATACTTCATCTCACTTGATATTTCCTATTTTCCCTTCCCCGTCTTCTGCATACTTCCAGGAGGTCTCCTGAATAGTCCGTGCCCAAGCAGCATAAGCCTAGGAGTTATTTTCAGTATCAGGTCTCTCTATATAACTAAATACCTAGAAACGTTTCTATTTCCTGTAAAGTCATCTGAGTCAGGTGAGCTGAAAATTGGAGAATGGGCTCTATCTGGGCTGCCTGGAGAGCTCAAGGCCCTAAAAGTGAATGTTATCTTCTAGCTGTCTGACAAAGCTGTTTATCATTCCTGGCTTTACATCCAGGACAGGGTCTGACCAGCCTGAATCGTGACAAAATTAGACGCATATTGGAAACTTCGTATCCTTTTCTCTTTTCTCACTGGCAATATTCATGTGTCCATTATTCCTCTGGACTAGAGAGGCCAAACCAGCTCAGGAATGACAAAGGCTGGGCCCTTTCAGTTGCAGGCTGGGGTTACACCACGGGTGTCCTCCGGATGCACTCTCTGTCTTATGGTGGGTCTCTAAGAGTGGAATGATTTGTTGTTCAGTAAGGGCCATACTTAAGGATTTTACCCTGAGTTTGGACACAATGCAGGGTCACGTTAATTACCCTGGAAATGAGAGTGGTGGTAGCCAGTGGAGAGACTATTTTGGAATAAGACGGTAACGTTATCCAAAGCCACTTCCAGTTCTAATATAAATATGCACCAATTGATAGAACATGCAGATTTTTCTCATTAGATCTGCTAATGTAGTTAAATGGACAGAGTTTTTAACAGCTCTGTTGAGATATAACTCGCATACCATACAATTCACCCAATTAAAGCATACAATTCAACAGTTTTTAGAACAGTCACATAATTGTATAGCCATCACCACAATCTAATTTTAGAATATTTTCATCACACCAAAAAGAAATCCTATTATCCATTAGCCATCACCATCCAATGTCCCCATTTCCCTCCCAGGCCTAAGCAACCACTAATCTACTGTCTGTCTCTATAGATTTGCCTATTATAGACATTTCATATAAATAGAATCATATAATATATGGTATTTCGTGACTGGCTTCTTTCATTTATCATAATGTTTTCAAGGTTCCTCCTGTTGTGGCATCTAACAGGGCTTCATTGTTTTATTGCCAAAAAATATTCCATCGTATGAATACACCACTCTTTTTTGATTCATCAGTGGTTGACATTTGGATTATTTCTACTTTTTGGCTATTATGAATAATGAGATTATGCCTCATTATTTACAATAGCTAAGACATGGAAACAATCTAAGTGTCTATCAACAGATGACTAGATGAAGAAGATGTGGCATATATACATACAGTGGAATATCATTTAGCCATAAAAAAGGAGGAAATCCTACCAATGTGACAACATGGATGGACCTTGAGGGCAGCATGCTAAGTGAAATAAGGCAGACAAATACCATACAATCTAACTTATATGTAGAATCTAAAACAAACAAACAAGCAAACTCATAGAAAAAGAGATCAGATTTGTGGTTACCAGAGGTGGGGGGGTGTGTGGATTGGATAAAGGGAGTCAAAAGGTACAAACTTCCAGTTATAAGATAAGTAAGTACTAGGGATGTAATGTACAACATGACTATAGTTAACACTGCTACCTGGTATGTATAAAAGTTAAGAGAGTAAATCCTAAGAGTTCTCATCACAAGGAAAAAAATTTTTTTTATCTTTATCTTTTTTTTTTTGGTATCTATATGAGATGATGGATGTTACCTAAATTATTGTGGTAATCATTTCACAATGTAAGTCAAACCATTATGCTGTGTACCTTAAACTTATATAATGCAGTATGTTAATTATATCTCAATAAAACTGGAAAAAGTGCAGCTATGAACATTCACGTTCAAGTGTTTGCATGGACGTATGTTTTCACCTCTCTTGGGTATATATCTAGGAGTAGAATTGCTGGGTCATATGGTAACTCTACGTTTAACCTGTTAGGAATTGAGAAAACCAGACAAAAATGGGAATTTTTCCTAAGAAAATGTTAAGGACTGGCAATAAAAGGAGATCAAGGTTGGGACTGAAAGGGGCTATCCTCAGCCAGACTGCTCTAAGTCTGATAATCTGGGTATCAAAGGTAGTAACAAAAAATATTTCCTAGGCAACACAGAAAGCAAAACTGCAAGTAAACTTTCCAGTAGTCCTACCATCCCAAGATTTTTTCTGATTCAGACAGGAAGGTAGGTAGATTTTCTATTCTTGTAAATTATTTCTACATGACGTGTCTCAGAAGTACTTCAGGAGGAATTGTGTAGATTTCACTGTCTAGAGTCAGATCTGGATCTTATAAAGTTGTGCTGTCAAGTATGATGGCCATTAGTGACGTGTTATTAGTTAAACTGGATTTTGCAATTAAGTTAATTAAAATAAAATAACATTTAAAATTTAGGTCCTCAGTTGTACTAGCCACACTGCAAGGGTTCAAGAGCCGCATGGGACTCGTGGCTACTGTATCGGGCATTTCCCTCACTGCATAAAGTTCTATCAACAGGATTGCTGTAAAGCACAGGTTCTCAAATGGTGGTGATTTAATACCACCCTCCACCCTCCCAACCCCCCCGCCCCCGCCGCCTCCCTCCACTCCCCTCAAGAAATCTGGCAATGTCTGGAGACATTTTGTTTTTTTCAACTTGGGGAAGGGAAGGTGCTACTGTATCTAGTGGGTAGAGGCAGGGATGCTGCTGAACATCTGTGATGTGCAGGGCAGTCTCCACAATGATTAGCTACCCCAGAACATCAAAAGTTCCAAGGTTGAGAAACCCTGTTCTAAAGCAATGATGTCCAAACCTGGCTAGCTTTTTATCAAAAAATCAAAAGAATCACCTGGTCAGCTTTGTAAAAATTCTACGCCTGAGTCCCATCCCTAAGATTCTGGTTAAGGAAGGCTGAAGAGAATCGAGGAACCTGCGTTGTTCAATAGCTTTCGAAGAGATTCTTATGGTTGGCAAGATTAAGAACTATTGTGTGAAAGCAGACTGACTCTCGGCTCTTAATTCAGAGGAAAATCACCTGGTAAACATTAGCAGTACGTCCAGAATAGAGTAATGGCTCCAAGGCCGTTACCTCTTCTGTTTAATTTCTCCAATTACCTATTTCTCAATTAATGGGGTCATTAAGCACTCAAGACCTGCATTAATGTCCCTCCTCTTTAAAAAAAAATTCTTTCCTTCTGCATAAATCCAGTTTGCAAATGATTACCTCTTGTTAATTATTGTACACTTTCTATTTACAAACAGAACAAATGACCTAGAAAATATTTGGCAGCTCTCTATGGTCACTGGTGTTTGATGAGAAACAGCTGAGCAAACAAGCATGCCAGCCCTGTAGGTAGTATGGCACAGCATATTATTATCCATTCCTCTGCTACCAACTAAATACATGGAAGTAAAATTCATTTTAAGTGCTTTAAAGTTGCATACTTTAAGGTCAATATAATTCTTCTGAACTTAGAAAAGTGTAAAAATGTATTAATTTTAGCTTTAAGGCATTTTTTTCCTTTCCATTTGTCATCACTCTGTAATAAATTACAAAAAGGGAACAGTCCCTGATCTTAAGAAACGTAAAAGGTAGTAGTGGAAAATGCGACATAAACACAAGCATCTGTAAAAAAAAAAAAAAGATGTTAAATTATTTTGAGAGGGTACAAATTTGAGAGGAAGACATCCTGAGAGATCTGGGAAATTTTCATGGAAGTAGCAGCATGTTCACTCATTCAATAAATATTAGCTGGCGCTACCTCATGCTAGGTCCACCATATTAGGAACTGGGGCTAAGTAGGTGCAATCCCTTTATTCACAGAATTTCATTTCCTGGAGACTAATCAGTCAGTCAACAATTTATTGCGTGCCCATGGCCAGCCAAGCATACAGACCAGCAATGATGATTCAAAGTGATCAGTGTTAACATAGTGGAAGGACATGGTGTAATTAATTACTGGCTGGATTCCTATCACATTGAATCCTCCTTTCTAAGCACTGACATTTCTCTGACTTCATTTGCAAGGCCAGTATCATAGGGCACGCACTCACCCTTGGCAATAATTTAACCATGACATTGAATTCACGAGCAGCTATTTAGTAAAACGTTGCAATCATCTAGTGGATCACTAGTGTTAACTCTGGCATCCTCCAAGGAATCAGTTAACAACTGTAACTAAGAAACCACTGACATGATCCTCGGTCTAATACCTTTGAGGAAGTTGTGTGATAGAACTAATAGGTATTGACTGTTGTCTGTAAATCTGGTAGCTACGTCATGTGTGAGATTATTCAGGAATATGATCACTATACAGCACACTTTGTTGGGTGATGTTTAGAGCATGACTGACTTAATCCAACCTCAAAATAATTTTAAATTATAAAACATTTCAAACATATCAAAAGTATAGAAAATAATATAACAGGCACCTACAGGTACTCCCCATAACACCTAAAAGATAATAATATTTTTCTTTTTTTGCCTTCAGTTCCATCTCTGTCATTTTCTCTGGGACACAGATGAAATAAAACACTAAAGATACAGCTAAAATCCCCTTCGCACCCATCCCCCACCCCCCACCCAATTCCTTTAGGCTTCTTTTCTCCCAGGGAAAACTAGTGTCTTAAAGTTGATAAATTAGCATTCTAATTCTTATGAGAATTCTAATTCTAAATAAGAATTAAAAATAAAAATTTTAATTAAAAAATAAAATTTAAATTACAGATTCTTTTCTATGTATGCATGCAAAAAGAATACAGATTGTTTAACATTTACACAAATGTACAATATTGTACATATCCTTTTGAAACTTATTCTAATTCACAGTTATGTTTTCAAGATTTTTAGGTATATGTAGATTCAGTTCATTCATTTTCACTACTGGACAGAAGTACATTCATTCAACCTTATTTGTAGTTCAGGTCTCTTTTCCCCATAATATTTTATATTTGCCTTTCCTTTTTTTTTCTTGATCAGTCCTGCAAGAGGTTGGCTCATAATATTCATTTTTCAAAGACAGGAATTTATCTTTTATTTTATTTGCAGATGACATGATACTATACATAGAAAATCCTAAAGATGCTACCAGAAAACTACTACAGCTATCAATGAATTTGGTAAAGTTGCAGGATATAAAATTAATATACAGAAATCTGTTGCATTTCTATGCACTAAAAATGAATGAGAAATTAAGGACATAATCCCATTTACCATCGCATCAAAAAGAATAAAATACCTAGGACTAAACCTACTTGAGGAGGTAAAAGACCTATACTTGGAAAACTGTAAGACACTGATGAAACTGAAGATGACACAAACAGATGCAAAGATGCACTGTGCTCTTGGACTGGAAGAATTAATATTATTAAAATGATCATACTACCCCAGGTAATCTCCAGACTTCAGACAATACTACAAAGCTACAAAACAGTGTGGTACTGGCACAGACACATAGGTCAATGGAACAGAACAGAAATCCCAGAAATAAACCCACACACTTATGGTCAATTAATCTACAACAAAGGAGGCAAGAATATACAATGGAGAAAAGACGGTCTTTTGAATATGTGGTGCTGCGAAAACTGGACAGCTACTTGTAAAAGAGTGAAATTAGAACATTCTCTAACATCATATACAAAAATACACTCAAAATGGATTAAAGACCTAAATGTAAGACTGGATACTATAAAACTCCCAGAGGGAAACATAGAACACTCTGATAAAAATCACAGCAATACTTTTTTGGATCTGTCTCCTAAAGCAAAGGAAATAAAAGCAAAAATAAACAAATGGGACCTAATTAAACTTAAAAGTTTTTGCACAGCTAAGGAAACCATCAACAAAACAAAAAGACAACCTACTGAATGGGAGAAGATATTTGCAAATGATGTGACTAATAAGGGGTTAATATCCAACATATATAAATAGCTCATACAACTCAAAATCAAAAAAAAAAAAACACCAAAAAACAAACCAAGCCACCCAACCAAAAAATGGGTAGAAGAACTGAACAGACATTTTTCCAAAGAGGAAGTGGAGATGGCCAACAAGCACATGAAAAGATGCTCAGCATCACTAGTTGAGCATCTTTATCTCCTCAGACCTGTCAGAATGGCTATCATCAAAAAGAACACCAATAACAAATGTTGGTGAGACAATGGAGGAAAGGAAACCCTCTTACACTATTGGTAGGGATGTAAATTAGTGCAGCCACTGTAAAAAACAATAGGGAGATTTTTCCAAAAACTAAAATTAGAACTACCATATGACCCAGCAATTCCATTCTTAGGTGTATATCTGAAAAAAACAAAAACACTAGTAATTCGAAAAGATACATGCACCCCAATGTTCACAGCAGCACTGTTTACAATTACCAAGGTATGGAAGCAACTTAAGTGTCCATCAACAGAGTAACCGATAAAGAAGATGTAATGTATATAATGGAATACTACTCAGACATAAAAAAGAATGAAATTTTGCTATTTGTAGCCACATGGATGGACTTTGGAGGGCATTATGCTAAGCGAAATAAGTCAGACAGAAAGACAAATACTGAATGATACCACATGTGGATTCTAAAAACATACAACAAACTAGTGAATATTACAGAAGTAGACTCACAGATATAGAGAACAAACTAGTGGTTACCTGTGTGGGGGGGTGGGGGGAGGGATAATATAGGGGTGAGAGTGGGAGGTACTAACTATTGGGTGTAAGACAGGTTCAACCACATACTGTACAACATGGGGAACTGAGCCAATATTATGTAATAACTGTAAATGGAAAGTAATCTTTAAAAATGTATAAAAAAGTAAAAAAAATTAAAATTAAAAAAGATAATTCTTTTAATAGATTTTAATTTCATTCTTACCTATGCCCCTCTTCTTTTATGTTTACACTGCCAACAGTTCTAATCTACATAATCATTAAATTTGTTTAGTTTCCACTTTTATTTTGAGGAATCTTCAATTACTTCACAGATATAGCATCAGCAATTATTTAAATTTATGCTAATTGCTTAATTAGAAGAGATTCGTTTCCTTCTCATTCTTCTGATCACAAATTCTGTTGGCTAAAGCAAATCAAACCATAAGGCCAGCCCAAATTTAAAGGGAAGGGAAATAAACTCCTCCATTCAGTTGTAAGATCTGCAGAGTCATTTTGCATTTTAACCCTTTTGGTACCTACCCACCCTCAGAAAATCAATGAAATCAATAGTGTGTCTTAAAATTGATGGTGTCTTAGAAGTGAGTTTGCTACATATACAGTAATGTCATCTTAGCTCAAGATGTGGCACATATATACAATGGAATATTACTCAGCCATAAAAAGAAACGAAATTGAGCTATTTGTAATGAGGTGGATAGACCTAGAGTCTGTCCTACAGAGTGAAGTAAGTCAGAAAGAGAAAGACAAATACCGTATGCTAACACATATATATGGAATTTAAGAAAAAAAAATGTCATGAAGAACGTAGGGGTAAGACAGGAATAAAGACACAGACCTACTAGAGAACGGACTTGAGGATATGGGGAGGGGGAAGGGTGAGCTGTGACAAAGCGAGAGAGAGGCATGGACATATATACACTACCAAACGTAAGGTAGATAGCTAGTGGGAAGCAGCCGCATAGCACAGGGAGATCAGCTCGGTGCTTTGTGACCGCCTGGAGGGGTGGGATAGGGAGGGTGGGAGGGAGGGAGGGATACGCAAGAGGGAAGAGATATGGGAACATATGTATATGTATAACTGATTCACTTTGTTATAAAGCAGAAACTAACACACCATTGTAAAGCAATTTTTTACCCCAATAAAGATGTTAAAACAAACAAACAAACAAAACATCATGCTCTGTCCTCTGTAATCAGGTCCCTGCTGCCCTTAGGCTGTGTCTCTGAACACGCTTCTCAATTTACCACCACATATCACTGATTTGAGTTCTCTGTGCATTTCATGTTATTTTTCTCTTCTTTGCCTTGGTCTATATTATCCTGACATGCCACCATGTCCTCTGTCTCCGCCTGGCCAACTCCTCCTCATCCTTAAAGTCTTAATTCAGTGTCACCTCCTGGAGTTTAGGAGGAGAAAAAGAATTGGAGTTTTCAGGAAATATGATGAAAAGGGACTTGAAGGCTATGAGGATGGAGCTGGATGCCAGAATGAAGGAGAGCTGTGCTGGCAAATGGCAAAGGGCCGGGTGGAAAGGAAAGGAAGCTAGGGCTGTGATGGCAGGATGAAGCCTGGGTTTTGGAGAAGGAACAGGACAGGGAGCTCCAAAGGAGGTTGGGGAGAAGAAGAATGTGGGCTTATGTGGGAAGTCTTAGCCTTCTAGTTGCCCAGGAGGATGCCACGCTGAACCAGGATCGTGTTTCTGGGACCTGAGAGCAGATATAAGGAAATGGGAGCAAATGGTGCTCTTCTATTTAGTACTTAAAATTGTCTAGTGTAACGTAGCTTGTGATACATATGCCATTTTGGGAAAACATTTCAACAATATCGTGTTTAACAGCTACAAAGTAATCCGCTGTATGATCTGAATTCCTTATTGTTGAACCTTTACGTTGTTTCTAGTTCACATTATTATAAGCAAAGCCGTATGGAATGTCCCTGCAGCTAGATTTTTGCTCATAGCCACAATAATTTTTTTAAGAGACATGACTAGGGGTGGGAGAGTGGTTCTGGGAAAGGGGAATGCCAGGGCAAAGGATATAAACACTTTTAAAGCTTTGGATATGTAGTTTTTGAATTGCTCCAGTTAACACTTCTACCACAAGTATATGACAGTACCTGCTCACTAACACTGTGTATTTGAAAAAAAAAGAGGTCAGGTTTAATTGCATCTTAAGTAGAAAAGATATCTTACCTTAGGAAGCGACAGAATGACTGCAGCTGTACAGGCACCGAGAGTGAGATCACAAACAAGTTTGTGCTGCCTCCTGGTGGCACCTAACAAACCAGCATGACAGAAAACCCAGTTAACCTGAAAGGAGACTATCTGAACAAGTTGTCAAGAGTTAATTTATTTAACGCTGAAGTCCTAGAAAGTGGGTAGCAGAAACACAGAAAAAATGGACCTGACTTTAGGATACAGGAGGATATGGGAAAAACTAGGGGAAAAATATTCTTACCCACAGTATAGCACATGGCATGACATGCATGATATACTTAGAGATGATTTACTAAACTTAATGATAACAAAAGAAAATTAATGTTCAAATGGCGTGTTCTGAGGAGGGATCACGTGAAGCTTCCATGAAGGGGGTGATGGAAATGACTATATTTTATAGATTTTATATTTGCTTTTCCTACAAGATGGTGAAGGCAATGAGGCACAAAAATTTAAGAGACTTGCCCAGTTCACAGTCTTCTAGAGTAATTGTTTCACTGAAAAGAACACTCTTAATAGTAGCTATGTACTCTGGATCTTAGACTGGTTTAGTGAAGCTGGGTTATTTTTACTTTTGTATGCTTCCTATGTCCAAAACACTGTGCTCCCTATTAAGGACAAAAGAGGAAAGGAAAAGGGAAAGAGGTGCAACAACAAATGACACAGTTGTGGCCCTAATAGGAGCTGTTAATTCACTGCTGTTTTCTAGAGTTCCATTTTCTGCTCTGCTTACGTGTTCCAGGTAATCTCATCTACTCCCAGGACTGCAAATACCACCTGCACAGTAATGTATTTGTTCATTCAACCTTTCACTTAAAGATTCACTGAGGAAAAACAATACATTCAGTATTATTTCTATGAGACTTGATGTTGTAGGAGAAACAGACATCAGTAGTCATACAAATAAATATGTATTTACAGATTATAGTTAGTAAGGGAAAAAGTCCAGGTTGCTGTGAGAAAATATAATTTAGTAGTTCAGTGGTTCTTCAACTTTTTTGCTGTCATACCATTAATGCGCCCATGTCTCTAATGACTGAATGATTGATTGAGGACTTGACTAGATTCTTCAATCTTCATTTTTTTTTTTTAAGTGCTAAAATTAGAGACTACTTGGCTTGAATCATCTTTCTTAGCCTCTGGGAAGTTTCATTAAAAGGCCTTATCAAAAATGATCAAATTACATGTGTTATTCTTTCACTTAGATGTGACTGACTTAGCAGATATACTCAGAAAAAATAGTTAATTTCCACAATTTTTTTTCAAAGCTTGTTTTTCTCTTTTTACATTGAGGTATAACATAAAGTATACTTGTCTTAAGCGTACAGATCAGTCAACTTTTAACATAAAGACACTGGTAGCAATAAATCCTGGAGTTGAAGATTTGGTGAATTCAATTTCTAAAAAGTTTCTGCATGTAACCTAATTGCCAAAGTGAGTTCTATTTTCAAATCATTTAGCCAAATCTACCTTGTTTTCTCTCAGATCAATTCTGACTTTCATTTCAAATCAACGTTTTAGTTAAGCATCTCTATGATGATCATCTTATTTCTGAATTCTAATTCGAAGATAGATTGGTAAATAAGGAAAGGACCCTTGCTGTGAGTTTGTAGCCTGGATGAAATGAAGTACTTCTGCTTTAAAATGCCTTACCTACATTTTGGGGTTTGATCTAATAGAACTTTCTCTTCGGAACACTGTATTTTTTAAAAACGTCAGAAATGGGGAAAAAGAAAAAGAAATCTGTTCTTAACTTTGCTAGGGTTGCCAGATAAAACACTGAATGCCCAGCTACATTTGAATTTCAGAAACTAATAATTTTTCAGTGTTTTAGTATATCTGAGGCATCCTGTATTCAAACATTTTTTTGTTATCTGAAATTCAAATTTAACTGGGTTTCTGTATTTTTACTTGCTAAATGTGGCAACCCTACCGGTTTGACTCCCATTATGTCTATTAACAACCCAACATGCACCAAAATACTCCGTTTTTAATGCTTTGCCTGTCAGAGAAATATGAATAATATAGGGAAAGACACACAGGGAAGTTTCACTGATGCTAAACTAATATTTTGAACTGCTGCCTATTTGTTTGGTCTTCGAGAGGAATTTACACTCCAGGGGAAAGCATAATAATAAATACAGGTACTAGAGACATACTTTTATTTTACAAAGTGAGAACAGGGCAATAGTGAAAGGGAAGGAGAAAAGGAGAATCAATCACCTACTTCGGCTTGTGGGTGGCTTGGTTCTCAATATTAGGAAAGGGTGCACATAAAAGGTGAGGCTCTGGAAATTAACTCCTTTAAAGCTATTATGCCTGTGCCCCCTTGGGAAATCTTTGGGCATTTCTAAGTATATGGTAATCCAGTTTGATGACTGCTCACCCAGAGCCTAGGAAAGTCTTCTCAGAGGAGGTGTCATTTAAGCTGAGAAATGAAGGGTGAGTAGGAGTAAATTAAGTACAGGGAGCAGATGGTGTATCAGATGTTCACAGAAACTCCTCCCAGCAGATCTCCGGAAAAATCATATAAGTTAGAAAGGGTAAGGTGATAATTGAAGTTAAAATGTCCCAAGGTCCTTATATTGTTCATGAGGAGGGTAAAGATATTTATTAACTTCAGAATTTGTTCAATTAAATGTGTTATAAATTGTAGGGTGACCACCAAAAGATAGTACCAGAGTGAGTAACTTCCCACGTAGTAGAGAAGAAAATGGCACGTGGGAGTGGGGGTGAGGCAGGGAAGGACACGTTCAGTAAAAATTCAACTTCAAAGAAAGCATCAATGGAGAAACCTAGAAAACGCAACAAAAGCTTAAAGTAGTAGAAATGAAGCACAAAATACCAGAAAGCACAATCAATGTCAATGAACCAAAAAAAATGCTTCTAATGCTGCATAAATAAACATCAAATAAACACACAAAAAGCAAGCAAACCCTGAGCTACATGTTGTTTACAAGAAACACACTTAAAACATAAGGACACAGAGGTTCCTAGGTGAAACATAGAGAAAGATAAGCCAAGGCAAATACCAACTAAATGAAAGTTGGCATGGCTAAATCAATATCAGGAAAAACAGACTTCAAGACAAAAATTTTCTGGACTTGAAAAAGGTGATTACAAATTGTTAAAATGAGAAAATCACCAGGAAGAAATTTTAAACCTTTACATGCTTTATAAACATGGATTCTAAATATAGAAAGGGAAAATTGGCAGCCTTAACAGAAGCTGACAGAAATCACTTTCTTTACCTGATACAGCTGACAAAAACATCAGTAAGGATATAGAACACTTGAACACAATTAACTACTTGATCTAATGTTTACAACATGATCAGATACTAGGGTATGAAGGAAATCTGAAGACATTTTAAGTGATTGATATTATACAGACCAAGTTCTCTGACCATAATGTGGTTAATTAATGCAAGTAAGTTATAGATGAATATCAAAAAGCTTCCACATATTAAGAAATTGTCTTTGACCCATAGAAATTAAGAAAAATTGTCTTTGACCCATAGACTACAAAAGAACTCTCAATAGGAATTAGAAAAATTTAAAGCTGAATGATAATGAAAGTATGCCACAAAAACCTAAAGGATACATCTAAAGCAGTACAGGAAGATTAATAGCTTGCACTTTTTAGGAAAGGAGAGGTTAAAAATAAAGACAGTCAACACTCAACAGAAGAAGTTGAAAATTAGTAGGATAAACTAAAATATGTTTTTAAAAAGGAAAGAATACAAATAAGGACAGAAATACAAAAAAGAACAACAATTAGAACAAGAAAAAACAATCGAAAAAATTAATAAGATTTGTCAAGAAAAAACTGAGAAGACATAAATGAACAAAGTACAGAATAAAGGAGGAAATGGTCAGGCACAGATTTTAAAATAATATGCTTGTATTATTAAAACCATACATTAATAAAGTTGAAAACCTAGGGGAAATGGATACACTTATAGAGAAAAAAAGATGACAAAATTCATTCGAGGAATAGAAAACGTCACTAGACCTGTGGGCATGAAAGAATTTATATGGGAGTCACAGATTTCTGTCTTCCCCAAAACACCCACACCTAGATGACTTCGTGGCTGTTCTTTTTTTCAAGGAACTGTGAATTACTTTGTAATATAAATTTCTACCTAATACAGAAAAACAGTGACTGTAGCACACAGCTCTTTTTAGGTTAGTGTAATTTTTTTAATTAATTTTTCTTTTTCTTTTGAAATAACTTCAAACATACAGGAAAAATACAAGAGTAGAAAGAACATACCCCTCCCCCGCAAACCCCCCAAATTTGAAAGTAAACTGCTGACATCATACCCAATCACTCCCAGTACTTCAGTATCTATTTTCTACAAGCAAGGGCTTTTTCTTACATAATCCTCAAACACCCTTTGAGATCAGGAAGTTAACATCATAAATGACTACTATCTATTTCATAGATCCAATTCCAGTTTCTACAAAATAGAGAAATAGAACTAAACGCAATAACATACATAAATACCTGATTCACAGGTGCTCAATAAATGGCCGTTACTTTCACCAGTCCGTAAATTCACTGGGGGCTCCTGGGCTTCCTTCTTGCGCAGCCACCGCGGAAGTCTGCATGCTCTGCAGTCTTCGCACAACCAGAGAAGTGGGGTGACCGCCCCGCCCCGTGCCACATCCACGCGACAATCTACACCCTTTACACACACACACACACTCCACCCCACCCCCAGCCCAGAGACCTTCCACAAGGTTCTAACCCAGGACTTAGCCGGGCCCTGACAGACAAGGCTGTGACGATGCCCACCTGGAGCTAGAAGCTCAGATTGGGAACCGCCCTGCCCGGGACCCACGCAGCTATTGTCTTCAGGCTGGAGGAACTGCGCGCAGCTGCGAGCCTCCCGCTGTGCCCGCGGCCTTCACGCCCTGCGCATGCGCCCCGCGGCGAACGAGGGCCGAGAACACGCTTTAAATGTGCCGCCATCTTGGGCTGTGGCTGTCTCCTGGGTGCTGCGGACAGAACTGCGTGACCTGCGCTGGCCGCTCTCTGTAAGTCCGTGCTTTACTTTTTAATGGTCAGCCTGCTGTAGGCAGTATTGTTTTCGATGGTGTCTGCTCTGCAGCCCCTCTACCCCTTTGTTCCTTGAGCCGTCGTGGCTTTGGCCTCAGGAGAGGCGGCCGGCCCTCAGCCCTCGGTCTGTTGTAGGATCCTGTCAGCTCCGCGACCTCCCTGCCTCATATCGGCGTTTGTTAGTCGGCTCCCTGTGGGTGCCGGGTATCGTTGACATGAAAAATGCCGTTTTCAGAGAGGGTGTATCCCCCAGGGTCGGCTCAGTGATGGCTGATAGTGTTTCCCGGGCGCTTTTACTGTGAAGGTCAAAAGGCATCAAGTCAGAGTGTGGAGGTGCTCTTCGGAAGAAACTGAGTTTTGCTGAGTCACTTGATTGATGTAATACTTTAATACAATTCAAGAATAACTTTCTACCTTTTAGAATTTAGGGAAAAACGTGCCAGCCCTTTGCAGTATAGCAGCTAAACAGAAGGTAAAGTTCATCCCCCCCCCCCGTTTTGCCAGTTCCAACTCGTGATTTATCCTTCATCCCTTCATCTGTTTGCAGAGAGACACATATTCCTGTACATATGTAGGATATAATTTTTATTTTCTGAACCTTACTCAGGCCCCACCCCCCGCAACTTAACAGGATTCCTAAGACCTGTTCATCAGAGCCAATAAAAATAGATGTAATTTAGCGCTTTTCAGTAGTAACCCAAAGAATGAGATGCTCCGTAATTTATTTTACTCTTCCACCATTAATAAACTTTAGGTTGTGTGTGTGAGTAAAATTTATTTTACTCTTCCATCATTAATAAACTTTAGGTTGTGTTCAGCTTTACTGAAGTATAAGTGAGGTACAACAAACTGCACGTGAAGTGTACAGTTTGACGTATGACAAATGTATATGCCCCTGAAACTATTATAATCGAGATAATAAATATATCCATCACCCCCAAGAGTTTCTTCTGCCCCCCTCACTATAGATTAGTTTGCATTTTCTAGAAATTTTACGTAAATGGAATACAGTGTATATTCCCTTAGCTTTCTTTCACTCAGAATAATTACTTTTGAGATCCATCTGTGTTGTGTTGTGTGTCAATACTTTGTTCCTTTTTATTGCTGATTAGTTTCCATTGTGTGGCGTACAGTCGTATGGTTCCATTTTTACTTCAGGAACAAACTGGTCATTCAGATTTGGATATTTTGCAGACATTTTCTTGAAAATGAGTAAAGTGAGCTTGACACTTTAAGGAAACAGCTGATGGTGTTTGTCAATGATAAAATTCAGGCTTTAAAGCCCGAATTGGAAAGGTGGAAAACTTGTGCCTGTCATGGCAAGCTTTGACGACTTCCCAGTATTTGAGTTTTTTAATGAGGTTGGTGGTGATATTAATTTGATTTAAGATGTTGGGTAATGTGCTATGTCAGTATATGAAAGTTCTGTATAACTGAACCAGTATTTTCAAATGAATCAATGTAATATCTTTTAAAATCATTCATGTTTAAAAATTCCATTCAAAATGCATGATAGACTAAGGGAGTTTAAGGTAACAGTACAAAAAGTTTATTTATATGGTTTAATATTCCATGTTGTAAATAATTTTTAAGAAATGACCACTTATAGAGTTTTTGTGAAAATCAAAAAAAGACTATCCTCAGTTATATAAAAAAGCTGTTAAAGCGTTCCTCCCTTCTTTGAGTTGGCCAAAAAGTTTGTTTGGGTTTTCCTGTAAGATGAAAACCCGAACAAACTTTTTGGCCAACCCAATACATTATCTGTGTGTGGCCAGCTTTTATTCACATACTTTACCCAGAGCAACCTATTGCAACATACTGAATGCATTGCAACATACTGAATGCAGAAGCAGCTGTGAGAATACAGCTACTTTCTATTAAGCAGACATTGAGATTTTCAAAAATTGTAAAGCCATATTACTCATTAAATTTTTTTGGTTCTGAAAAAAATCTTTCATGAAAATATTAACATTTAATGGGTTTATTGTTATTTGAAAGTGAGTTCCTAAATATTTTATTTATTTATTTTTAAAATGTTGAGCCTTCTTTTATTTATCTTTATTTTTGGCTGTGTTGGATCTTCGTTTCCGTGCAAGGGCTTTCTCTAGTTGTGGCAAGCGGGGGCCACTCTTCATCGCGGTGCGCGGGCCTCCCACTGCCGTGACCTCTCTTGTTGTGGAGCACAGGCTCTAAACGCGCAGGCTCAGTAGTTGTGGCTCACGGGCCCAGTTGCTCCGCGGCAGGTGGGATCCTCCCAGACCAGGGCTCGAACCCGTGTCCCCTGCACTAGCAGGCAGATTCTCAAACACTGCGCCACCAGGGAAGCCCAAGTTCCTAAATACTTTAAAATTTTCTGTTATTTCTAATGTGGTGAATGTTGACAGAAGCCAGATAAATGCTCTTTGGGTTATGTCCTAGCTGGGGTTGCTGTAACAAAATACCTTAAACTGAATGGCCTATGAACAAGAAAACCTATTTCTCACAGTTCTGCAGGCTGGGAAGTCCAACATCAAGGAGCTAGCAGATCTGATGTCTGGTGAGAGCCTGCTTCCTAGTTTATAGATGCCTGTGTTTTCATTGTATGCTCACACAGCAGAGAGCAGAGAGAAGCAAACTCTTGTGACTCTTATCACTAATCACTAATTAGTGAAGGACACTAATTACATTCATGAAGGCTCAATCCTCATAACATCATCTTATCCCCTCATATTGGGAGATAGAGTTTCAACATACGAATTTGAGGAGAGAGGACACACAACCTCAGTCCATAACAGGGTCCTCGTTAACTTTTAGGTGTATAAAAGGGTCCTGAGGCCAAATATTTGAGAACCACTGGTTTAATGGAACTTTTTTTGGTGCTAGAGAAAGAAGAGTTGGGGGGTGGCTAGAGACAACTAAATTAGAGGAAGCTTGCTGTTTTAAATAGTGGTCAGGGAATGCTTCACCTGGAAGGAAACATTTCTGACCAAAAACTTGAAGGAGGTGAGGGAGCAAGCTGTGCTTTGGGAACAAGAGGCTCAGAACCCAGAGGCAAGAAGTTCAAGGATTGGCAAGATACTGTAGCTGCAGTGTGATGAGTGTAATAGCAGTAAGGTAAGAGAAAACGTGGGAGGTCCTGGTGGTGGTGATAGCCGTTAGATCTCATAAGGAGAGGACTTCATAAGCCATTGTGATGGTTTTAGTTTTTAGGAGCTACCGAATTTCTTGAGCCCAGTAGTGCATGTTGTGGTCTTATATTTTAAAAAAGATCATTTTGGTTACAATGTTGAGAATAGTCATGAATGGGGGTAGGGTAGAGTTAAGGATAGAAGCAGGAAGACAAGTTAGGAATGCAGTATTACAGATGACAGGAAGGTAGTTTGGGCCAGGGTTGTAGCAGCAGAGATGGAAGAAAGTGTCAGAATTTTTCTGTGCTGTGAAGATGAACCTAATAGGATTTCCTGATGGATTGTGTGTGGGATGCAAAGAAGTGGAGTCAAGGGTGATTGAAGATATTTGGCCTGAGCAAATCTTTTTTATGTGGTAGATTATATTGACTTTTAATTGATGTCAACTTTGTTATACCTTCATTTTTTTGTCTGTGATTTTCTAAAATTTTAATTTTTTTTGTAGCCTCTAGGTTTTGTCTCTTGAAGAAAGCTTTAATTAGATTATTTTCTACTAATTCTCTTAGATGGTTTTAAAAAATTAGTTCTTTATCTGTTTGGGATTTGTTTTTGCTTTTGGTTAAGCATTTTCTCAACCTCTGCAATATTGTCCCTTTGGTGTGGATAATTGTTTTTTTGTGGGAGGTTCTTCTGTGTATTGTAGGATATTTAGCAACATCTCTGGCATATACCTACTATATGCCTGTGGGAACGCCTGCCCTGACCCAGGCCCAGTTATGACAAGGGAATATATCTCCAGACATTGTCAAATATTCCCTGTGGGACAATATTGTCCCTGGTTAAGGAACTACTTCAATAAAGAATTTTTTTTTTAAAAAAATTGAAGCCCTGATTTTGAAATACATAATTTAAAAAGTTCTCTATGCTGTTTTATTTCTCCTGCATCAATATCCTGAATATTGATATTCAGGGTAGAATATCAAAGACCTGAATCTAGAAACCATTTAGAATGTATGGAGGAGATAGGAGGAGGAAAACCAAGGCACAGACGCTTAACTTGAGCCAGTCTTTTGGAACATGGTAACCTTGCCACAATACTAGTCAGAGTTTGACCAGAATTATCTTAAATTTTGAAAAAGGAAGAATAAGCTCATTCTTTCCTGTAAGGATGCTTTACCTGTTATTGTTTGTATTTTTGGTTTTGGATTTGTATCTTTCACCTTTTATTTCTTGTCCATGGTTACATGGGTTAGTTGAAAGAGCAGTGTGAAACAGTGGGAATAATGTACATGGAGAACTGGACTGAATCAGAAAACATAAGTTCAGACTCCTAAATTTCCTTTATCTTCACTTTTTTGATCTGAAAAATGAAAATCTTATTGAAAAGATCAGTTAAACTAATGTACTGGAAACTTTTTAAAAAATGTAAAGCATTATAAGGAGCTCTTAATATAAGGAAAGAAATCCAAATTCCTTTTAGAAAATTTACAAATTTTAAATTTTAAATTATTTATATGGCTCAACTATATTTCTCTTGGATACCCCCCCCCACTGGTCTAGACTTATTAGATGTGAATTCATAGAAAACAAATCCCAAAACAGTAAGAGTGACATCATCTATAATATGTATTCTATAGAATCAGGGAATTTTAGTATAGGAAGGGCTTTCCATATCAATTTTAATAGTGTTTATAGATTGTATTTTTGCAAACCTTAGGGGAACTGTGATGCTGTGGATTTTTGACGTAAATTTAATTCATGAGTTTGTGAATTTTGAATTTAACTTTTAAAAATAGTATGCTTTTTTAAGAAGAAATAAAACATTTAAATATATACTAAAAAGCAGCGATGAGCACTAGTTAGTGCCATCAGATTAATTTGTTAAGTTGTGCCTCTACTATATTTGAACTTACCTGTATCTGATCATGTATAATTGTAGAACTATTATATATGTCTGAGCCTGATTTTTTCCCCAATACTGTTATCTAACACAATATTAAGGCAGATTATATGATGGAGCTGCTATAAGACTGTGTTCATCAGAATGGTTTCATTATTCTATTTACTGGCTTTGTAATTAAATTGTATAAATTTATGAAATTATTAGAACACCACTTGTGAATCTAATTTATAGATGTTTTATGTTTTCTGTTAACTTTTTGCACCTTAGGTTAGGTTAAGAAGGATTTCTCCTATTGCAAAAAAAAAGAAAAAGGTTAGAAAAACCCTAATTTAATTCAACCCTCTCATTTTACAGATTTAGAATCTGATTCTAAGCAAAAACAGTTCCCCACATTTCATACTATTAATTGAGTCTTAAGTAAAACTCAAGTTTTCTGATGTCCTACTCTTGTGTACAGAGTAAGTACTTTCTGTGACTATGTTAATATTTTAAGGAATATAATATTGAATAGAGTTTGGCTCTAGAACGTCTTTATTTAAGTTATATCTTTAAATAATTGTCCCTTGTATAAAATAATTGGTTTGGTTTTAAATTTCCTGTTTATTTTTTTCCCCTAATTTTCTCTGAGTTGTTATAGTTTGATCTTCAGATACACAAGGGGAGGAGCTTTATCCATGACCCAGGGAACCTTCTTCATGATTCTATTGAGCAAGCGTTGGAGAGGCAGGTGAAGAAAGCTGATTGACATTCACAGAATAGGTTATTCTGTCTACCTGATTAAGAATCTTTTCCATAGTGAGCCCTTTGGTGTGCATCACATGAGACCTACAGATTTTCTTCATGTGCCAATTCTGAGAGGCTAATCCACATGCCTCTTCTTTAGACTTGTTTTGTTAACAAATCCTCCAGTCTTGCTCCTTCAGAATTACTAATCATCCTGCAGAAATTATTAATTATTGCCTACTAATATGCATAAGTTCTTAACTGAAGCAGTTTCTTTTTCAGGCAAAATAGATGTATTGGTAGTCCTGTCAACTGTGAATATTTCCTGGAATGCAGTGCTTCAGCAGTCTGTTTCTGGACGTTAATGCCACTAACTTCCAGATTTCCAGAGCATGTGCAAATCAGGCTCAGATTTTTTTACCGCCTTCCTCTGTGAAACTCCCCATGAGGCCATTTATATTGTTTGAGGGAGGGATAGCAGTGTGGAGGAGCAGGTTTCTGGTAGTTTGAGTAACCTGACCACGCGTATTCCTTTGGGCTTTCTTTGGCTTATTTGGTAAATACCCTATTCATTTAATAAAGGAGTCCTTTTGGCGACATTTGCTTTTTATACCTAAAGAGTGTATTGTTCCTGAAAGACTTACGTATTTTTTTCTCTTTCCTGTTTACTCAGGTGAATAGTCACAAGACCCTTTGGGTAAATGCCAGGAAGAATGTTCTTGGTATATTCAAGTACATTCAAGCACAGGATCCTTTCTTAACAGTACTTGGTCTTCCCTTCATGTAAGGTATTATAGGCCTATAAACTGACTAAAGTCTGGGAATTGAGTAGAGACCTGTGACTTTAAATAATGGCGGCTTTTCTGATCTGAATCTTTAGTGTATATCGCTCATTGATTTTTATTCTTAAGGACGCCAGGGTCAAGTGAGTATTGTCTGGAATCTGTATAGATCAAACCATGCTGATTATCACACCAAATTAATTATCTAGGAGGAAATAAAAACGATACTCAGTACCCAGAAAACCCTAAGTCGTACCTTTTTCTCTAGCTTTCCAGTGGCCTGTTTCACTTTGTGGACTTGGGTCTTAAGTCTTAGAAATGGCTTCTGTTATTTTATCTCTGAGATAACAACATTTATACTTTGATAAGGTTTTATATTCCTGTCCTTCATGCTCCTCTTCCATCTTTTTATCCTTCTGAGTTTTTGGGTATTCTCTCAAAATATTCTTGTAGTCTATTTATTTTTATTTTGTGTTGGCTTTCCCCTTTGCAGTTTTGAATCTTATGTGTGTGTAGTTTTTCCTAATTTCAGTTGTTGCATCTTAATGACTACTTAGTCATATAAAAATGCATTATTCTCTTTTGGGCTTTTTAAAAACAGGAATCAGAGTTTTGAAAAACAATTTTTTTTGCTGTTTCCTTCAATACATTTATTCCTGAGGGGAGCATTTCCTTGGTTTCTTTTAAGTGGTTTCCTCATTTGTTTAGCTCTAGTACTTTCTCTCTCTCATCCTCATAGAAAGAAATTGTCAACTATTAACTCAGAGTCTAGAGGGAGTTGGGCTGTGTTGGTTCTTACCTGAATTTGGGGACTATTTTATACTTCTTGAATATTTGCATTACAGTTTTTAGGATCCCAGCAATCTAGAGAAAATTAGCTGGAGCCATAGTTATAGTAGAGAGCTTTGCCTCTGTGCTAAAGATTTCTTTTCCTCTCCCCCTCCCTCCATACTTTTTGTGGGTACCCATGTCAGTGACAAGGCCTGGATGTACTTAACCTGCCTCAGGGTCTTTCCATGCCTGTCTTTCCTTACTGGTGTCCGGGACTCAGCCAGTTGCCCTCAGAGAAGAATCCTGGAGTTGTATAATGATGCTGATAAGGTCCCAAATATTGCTAATTGACACAGAGTGGGGAGTGTGAACAGTGTGTCCCCTGTTGGTTCACCATCCAACCTTGCTTCTAGCACTCACCCCCTTGAATTAGGGGTTGTTGGAAGAGGTCTGAATGAGGGAAAGTAGTTTTCTTACAGGAGGAGAGGAGTTTTTCCAGTAGTTTTTATTTGGCTTCCTTTTATTATACCATATCAGTCCAATATCTAGTAGAAATTTGTTAGTCTCTGAAAAATATTGCTTTTTTCTGTTTTCCAGTGATTATATATATTCTCCCTATTTTTTATGTTCTTTTGGTTGTTTCAATGGAATTTTTTGAAAGTGTGGAAGGCAGTGAACAGTTAAATGCATTTTGTTTCTCTTCATCTTGTCCAGTGTATATAACTTTTACCAACATGTTCAGTTTGGTAAATGCAGGCAAAGAATTATTTTTAAGATTTGTGTTTATATACATATAAGGCTAATTTCATTTAATTTTGACAGCTGTCTGTCCAGAAGCTAATAGGTACTTATTATTTGCTTTTTAGAAAATGGATTCTACATCTCTGTTACCAACATTTTTAGATGTGGATCTGACAATATCACATATAGAATGTTTTCCCAAGGACGTTCTGGTGAAATTTCAAGGCAGAAATAATAGTGAATGTGAGTTTGACTACCACATATTACAGAGGGA
Source organism: Lagenorhynchus albirostris (assembly GCF_949774975.1). Classification (NCBI taxonomy): domain Eukaryota; kingdom Metazoa; phylum Chordata; class Mammalia; order Artiodactyla; family Delphinidae; genus Lagenorhynchus; species Lagenorhynchus albirostris. The sequence continues at coordinate 73,640,933 of NC_083107.1, read as the reverse complement.
AATACAGCATATTCCAAAAGTAAAAAATAATGTGGACATTGATGAATTTTGTTTGGTAGAAGAAAGAATATCAGGAGAATGGCAGAGAGGAAGAGTTGTGGAAAAGAAAAATGATCTGTATACTGTGCTCCTCATAGATCGCGGAGAAGAACTGAGAGTTGACAGTAGGCAGGTTGCTTCAGCCTGTGGCAACTTATTTGATCTACCACCATGGGTAATGTTTGGCATTTTTGCCAACATATTACCAACTGGGGGAAAATGGTCTCCTAAGGCTTTGAATTCAAGTCATTGGTAGGACTACAAGTGAAAGGTTGTGTACGAGCTATTTTGCCTCTTCAGATGATTCTTCTTGAAGTGCCAAAAATTATATCCCAGGTTCTTGAATTACAATTAGGGAGACTTACTGATGGAGATTCATTTTGTCTTATTGTGGAAATGGTAAAAGAATTCCCCAAACAAATGCCAGATTCATTACAACATAAAAGACCTGAATTATCATTAAGTAATAATACTTATACTTACTTGATATTCAACGTGTTCTGGATAATTTGCAACCGTCTTTGTCAGTAGGCAGCATTGAAAGTGTAAAAGTATCATCTGCCGTGAGCCCAAGTAAATTTTATTGCCAACTAATTAAATGGATTCCCAAGTTAGAAAACTTGACAGTGTGTTTGACTTTGCATTATGATATTATCAGTCAAGAAGGTAGTCCCACATGTGATAATTTTGGAGTACTTTGTGTTGCCAAAAGGAGAAATGGACAGTGGCATAGAGGAATTCTTCAGCAAATTCTTCTTGCCCAATTCTTCAGCAATTCTTCTTGCCCAATAATCAAGTGAAAATTTGGTTTATGGATTATGGCAGTAGTGAGGCTATACCCTCAATTCACATAAAGAAACTTAAACAGGATTTTATTTTAGTACCATTATTTTCATTTCCGTGTTCTCTGACATATTTACACAGTCCAGAGATGCAAGAAAATTTCAGCTAAGTGTATTTAAACAAGCCTTGTTAGGACAAATAGTATATGCACACCTTGATTGGTTCAGTAAGGATGAGCATTTGTATTATGTAACATTACAAACTCAAGAGTCTACAATTACTTCTAAGTGTCTGCTAAAGACCGTAGGCATCCAAGTACTTTGTCCAGTGTCTGATTCAAAAATCTCAAATATGTTGAGGGAGACTAGTGCCTCAGATGTAAACAGCTTTGCAGTTGAGAGTTTTATTGCAAATACTGAATGATCGATAGATTCTCTAAATAAAAAAGACACTTTGAAAGTAGATTTTCCTATTAAAACTGTAGAAATGGAGATAGAAGCTATCTACATAGCTTTTGTAGCGTATGTATTAAACCCATCAAATTTCTGGGTATGTACTAATGAACATCAAAATGAATTTCAAGATATAATGAAAAATATAAACAAATTTTATGATTTGTGTGAAAATGATGAACTGATTCTAAGAATTCCAGAACCTGGATTATTTTGTTGTGCTAGATACAGCAAGGACAGACGTTTTTATAGAGCTGTCATTACTGAAATTAATGGTTATAAAATTAATGTTTATTTCTTGGATTACGGAAATACTGATTCCATACCATTTTTTGATGTAAAAATTTTGCTTCCAGAGTTTTGTGAGTTGCCTGCCTTAGCCATGTGTTGTTCACTTGCATATATATTTCCCGTTGAAGATTTATGGATGAAGGTAGCAGTTGATTATTTTTTAAAAATTGTCTTGAACAAAGCAATTTTGCTTCAAAGAAGTATACTGTAAATATTCAGAATATTGAAGCCTCAGAAAATATTGATGTTGTCTCTCTTATGTTACAAGCTGGATATGCAGAATATTGGGAAGTAGAACCAGAATGTTGTCCAAAATCTGTAAGTGAATATTCAGTGTTAAATTTAAAATCTAAAAACAAAGTAAATATTAAGAAAGTTATATCTGCCCTTCTTGAAGGACCTAAACCTGAAAAGTACCATTCAGATAAGCTAAAAGGAAGTAACTTTTCTTTGTTAAAGTCCCCAGCTGTTAACTTCCTAGATTTAAAAAACCCTTTCACCTTGTCTGTGAGACGTGAGTCACCATGGCCTTATAAAGAATATGTATTTAAACCAGGAACAGTCCTTGAAGTTAAGTGTTCTTACTATTATGGCCCAGGTGACTTCTCATGCCAGCTGCAATGTAAGTTAGAAGACTTAAAATTACTGAATTATTGGAACAACTTCAGGATTATTATAGTGTTCATTCTGATCTTTATCAGATTGGGCAGATTGCTTGTGTTGCTAAGTATTCTAAAGATGGGAAGTGGTATAGAGCTGCTATTTTGACTCAAGTATCAAAAAAGGAATTTGATGTTGGGGGCTTCCCGGGTGGCGCAGTGGTTGGGAGTCTGCCTGCCGATGCAGGGAACACGGGTTCGTGCCCCGGTCTGGGAAGATCCCACGTGCTGCGGAGTTGCTGGGCCCGTGAGCCATGGCCGCTGAGCCTGTGCATCCGGAGCCTGTGCTCCGCAACGGGAGAGGCCACAAGAGTGAGAGGCCCGCGTACCGCAAAAAAAAAAAAAAAAAAAAAGAATTTGATGTGGTACTTGTTGATTATGGTTACCAGGAAAGAGTTTTAATTAAAGATTTTTCTGCTTTTAAACCATGTTTCCTTGATTTAGAAGGTCAGGCCTTCAGATGCAGTCTTAACCATTTAGTTGAACCCATTAGTTGTAAAGTATTCAATTGGACGAGAGAAGCATGCAGAGACCTTGGGAATTTTATTTCTTCATTTAGAGGGTTATTGACTTGTGTCATCTATGCCTTAGTTCTTATATATCCAAACTGTTTATGTAATTTGGTGGATTTACAATCTCCATTTGCTAGTGCAAGAGAATTTCTTAATAATCATGGCTCTGCACAGTATAGTACAGTATCAAAGCCATTTCCATCTTCAGTTAGTCTTTACAGTTATTCTTCCTTCAATATAAAAATTGGAAGTGAGGAAGAAATATATATATCTCACATATATAGTCCCAAAAAGTTTTATTGCCAACTTAGTAGAAATAATAAAGACCTAGAGATGACAGAAACAAAAATCACAGAGGTTAGTAACCTCAGTCAGTGCCACAAATCTGATTTTAGTAAAATGAGATTGTGTATATCTAAGTATGTAGAGGATGGTCTCCCTTATAGAGCTTTAGCGATGCCGACAGGTTCATTATCTGACTTCCTGGTATATTTTGTGGACTTTGGAAATAAGCAATTAGTAGAAGAAAGTATGTTGAGGGATGTTTCAGATGAGTTATCAGAGTTGCTGTTTACACCTATGCAAGCTATTAAATGTTTTTTGTCAGATCGTAGAGATGTAGATATTCCAGCAGAAATCAATAGCTGGTTTGAAGATAATTTTTTGGGAAAACCATTAAGGGCAATAATATTGTCCAAGGAGCCAGATGGCCAGCTTGGTGTAGACTTATATGATGGATATCAACATATAAATCAGAAAATTAAAATGTTGATTCATGCTTATGGAGAAAAACATTGTGACCAAGCACAATGTGTGGAAAAGCGTCCTAAAACAAATGAGAAACTTGCTGTTTCCTTGAAAGGCAAAATAGAAAACAATTATCACCATAGTACAATAAGTAAAACTAGTCTAATAACATATTCTGAAAGCAAAATAGATCAGTTAATGAATCCCAAAAGTATATATGGCAGGCTTTTGAAACCATCAGTTTGTTATAAAGTTGAACTTGTGTCAAAAAACAAGGTGAAGAAGTCTTTGAATGATGGATTTAAAAATAAAGGTGTAAAAATTGCCCCTGGGTCTGCACATATTCTTGATGAAAGTGATGTGGACCAGAAATCAGTAAGGGTTGTATCACAGTCTTTTATCAGAGAATTAAATCAGGCAGCCTCACAAAACACATATAATCATGCTAGACCACAGATTAAAGACCTTCCTCAACCCAAAATTTACTTGAATGCCAAAGTTAAAGAATATGTTTCTAATATAAGTAATCCAGCAAGTTTCCATATTCAGCTTGCCAAGACTGAAAATGTAATCATGAGCCTAGCGGATGCTCTAAATGCAAGAAGAGCCAATACAGTGAAAGAGAGAAAATCAGTCAAACCTGTGGTGGGAGATCTTGTAGTTGCAGAATACTCTGGTGACAATGCCATTTTAAGAAAATTTTACTAGGAAATTCTTTTGAAGTGGAATTTATTGACTATGGTAACATTGGAGTAGTAAACACATCAAAAATTTATGAAATTAAGAAGGAATTCTTAACTATTCCTCAGCTAGGAGTTCATTCTTTCCTTAGTGGAGTAAAGTGGAATGAGCCTGATGAAATATGGTACAGCAAAACTGTGGATTATTTTGATTCAAGAGTAATAAAACAGTTTCTTGTGAGTTTTTGAAAAAGCATGAACAGAAATGGGAAGTAAATATAATTTGTGATGAAAATGTGTCATTAATGAACTACTGAAATGGACAGCATGTTCAAAACTACAGAAAACAGTATTGCAAATCCCTAAGGTTGTCTCTCAAAAGGTGAGCCCTATTGATAAAGAAAGGAAGGAAGGACTATCAAATGAGTATGAAGGTTCTATGATCCTTTAACCATCCTACCAACAACTGGTTAATATTCCTTTTGAAGAGTTAAAACCTGGACAACTTGAAAAGGCTGAAATACTTTATGTTGCAAAATGTGGGATATTTTATGTGAAGTTATCTAAAAATAAAAAGATTTTATCAGATTTAACAGTATTAATTACTAAAGGAGTAAAAAAACCCTCTTTTTTATCAATGGAAAATATTGAAAAAGGCTTAGAATGCTTGGTAAAATCTAAAAAAACTTTGAAGTGGTATCAATCAAAAGTAGGAAAAAAGTGTGTTGATAAGAAAGTGCTTGTTTTTTGGTAGACCATGGTAGGTATAAAATAGTGCTCTTATGTAATACCAAGGTGTTTATTAATGAAAGCAGAAATATTCCAAGACAAGCTGTGCCTTGTAAATGGATTTGGTTTGAACATTTTAGGAACATTGCCATTTGAGTCCATTGTGTGCTTAGTTGCTCATTTGGAAATAAACATCCTTTTTCTGAAATATTTAGACTCTGCCTGGGAAGTAGAAATTTTGATAGATGGCCTGTTACTTTTGGAATATTTAAATTTAAATACAGTTCATGTTGAAGAAAACAAATTTAGATCTTCAGAAGTTATTTTCAACGTCAAATCTAAGACTCCTGTATCACATGTACAATAAGATCATTTACTTGGTCAGAACTCCAAAATGGTGGGCAATATTCTGGTATTGCCACTGCTGTTTCTGATCCATCAGACTTCTTTGTTCACTTAGAAGATTTCTTTGACATAATGAAATCTCTCTTTATGTTGCTTTCTGATCTACCAGAAGACTTAGAAACAGTGCCTCAAGAGCACGTAATTCCAGGTTCTAAGTTGTTGGTTCAAATATGAATTGGAAGATCAGTGGAATAGGGTAGAAATTTCTTAAGTCTGTGATCAGTCTTTACTTCTTGTATTGATTGACTATGGATTTTCTGTTTACATACTTTATTCAGATATAAAAAATCTTAAAGTTGTTCCTGAGGAACTTCTGAATTTGCTGAGGCTAAGTTATCCTTGCATCTTATATGGTATCTTACCTGCTAAAGGGAAGCATTGGAATGAAGAAGCCAAAAGTTTTTTTCAAGATTTCCTGAGTAAACCAGGCTTAGTTTTTCAGTTTAGGGAATACAGTTTTGAAACAAAACTGAAGGTAGATATCATTCATGAGAAAAATACTTTGGCAGATATGTTAGTTGACTCTGGTCTTGCAATTTATTCTAAAGATTCAGATCATCTCAATGCAGTTACTGCTCCTGGATCTACTAAAATCCAATATAAATCAAAGAGTAAGCCTGTTTGCCAATTGTTAGATCAAAGTTATTACAAAAGAGAAAGTATGAATTGTATGTGCACTGAGAAGCAAAAGCTGAAAAGGCAGAAAACTATAAAGAGGAAAGATGTCTGTAAGAACCTCTTAAAGAAAAGCCATATTAGTAAAAGATTACATTCTAGAAATTTAACACTGAGGAAGAAGGTTGGTAGTGGAAAACATAATCCCTGAAGTACCACTGCATTTGATACATGTGCAGCAGCTTCATTTTGGGAACTACCTAATGGTTTGAATGATAACACCAATTGCATTGAAAACATTTCTGAAAAACTACCAAGTGGAGTACAGGAAAATAATACAATGGACTTGAGAACAGCAGAAAAAGCATTGCACGTTAATAAAAAAAAATATATCAGAACATTTGAAAGGTAAGTAGCCATTTAAAAAAAAAGATTTTCTGTAACTTTTGTAGATTTTTGATTCTTTAGAAGTTTGTTATTTACTAAAATTATTCAAGTTGAAAATATCCTGCAAGATTTTACTAAAAAATTTGAATAAATGGATAACTAGAAGTGATCACTTGAATTATAAAATGATGCTTTGCTATTTTTACCTTTTTTGAATGGTGACCCTTGATAATGTAATGAAAGTAGAGGGTTTGAACCACATATGCGTGCACACATGCATGACATTTTACACATTTCAGGGATTTCACAAAACTCCTGAAGGTCCATAGATCTCAGGTTGACCTTGCTACTATTAGAGAGCTTCCTGGGCTCATTTTGAAGAATCAGTTTTCTATTACGTTTCTTATCAGATTAAATATATCTTCAGGTTTTTTGAGTGTGATTCTCAGCATAATGATAATGCAGTTGAACTTACAGAATAAGCTGACTCCAGCACATTTCATCTGAAAATTTTTAGACATCAAATTGATTCTAAAATACTGTTAAAATTTTAATATTTTTACATGCTAGAGTATTGTCAATCTGGCTTATGCATATGTATTTCGTTTTCTGTATGGATTAGTGAGGATTTTGTAGGCTATAAAGAATGTTCTCTGCTTAATGAATGTTTGTTCTGCCTGTAAATTGGTATATTATTCCATATTATAACTAGTATCATAGCCGGTTACATTCTGTGAATGAATGGAGGTGTCGTGTTTTTGTTGATGTATTTTAGAAAGAGGATTTCATTTGAATTCATATTAGATGTTTTATAGTGAATTGATCAATGCTTTAAAATTGGCCCTTTTTTCTTATTTTTGAATCACTCTTTTATCATAGTAGAGTGCTTATTTACTGTGTTCCAGGTACTGTGTGGTGATTTATGTGTATTAGCTCATTTAAAGCTTACCACAATTCTATAAAGTAGGTTGATATTAAGGTTTAAAATGGACTCTAATAACTAGTATCCTGCTTCTTTGCCTGAATTCATAAACCACTTTACAGAGAGACAAGGAGAAAGACAATTGATGAGCAACATACCACATTTATTAAAAAAAAAAGATGAATGTGGCTTATATCCATGGGCAAATGGGTTTACCAATATTGAATCAATAAACTAGACTTACCACATAGGCACAGAGGAGTGTTTCTCCATATGGGGGCTTACCCATGTAAACCTTACAGCTTGAGGTAGTTATCTCTATAAAGGGAGAGAGGAAGGAGGAAGAGGCTAATCCAACATAGATCTTTCTCATTGTAAATGGACCAGTCAGATTGCCTCTACTCCTTGTGTATAAGGGAGGAAAGAGACCAGAGAATTGTTATGCTAGGAGTGTGCCTCAATCATGAATACTTCGACATGGAAGATCGGGAATGGGAAGCAGTAGCCCTCTCCCCCAAAGTTATTATCACTATTTTATGGATAAGGCTCAGGGAAATTAAGTAAATTTCCCGTGCATATAAAGCTGGTAAGTAAGGAACTGAAAATTTAAACTCAGATTTCTCCAATTCCAAAGTCTACTTTTATTCATTATTTATACTTAAAAAATAGTTTATTTGAGGAAGAGTTTTTCTATAAAACTCTTGATGATCAGTCCATACATTTTGGCACTTACATATCTTTTATTGTTCCTTTACCTGTGTATGTTTCTGCCTTCTTTGTTTTTCCTATCAGATTCTTTAAGATCCCACTTTTGGTCCCCATTTCTATCTCACTTCCTGCATTCCTTAGCACACGGTGAATCAAAAAGTGAATTAAAGTGTGAAAGTAGCAGTTATAAAAGGAGTCAGGGAATCAAACAAATTATACTTCTTAAAAAATTTGAGGTCCCATTTAAGGAAAAATCATAACTTCAGTGAGACAAATAAAAGAAATATGGTTTTACGGACTAAGAATAGACTAAGTTTGCTATAATTATAGTTTTAAAACAAAACAAAAGAAAACAACATACACTGATTTATTTGTCTTGAGTACCATCCGAGCTCCTTCCACCTGTATTACTTGTCCAAGGGCAGTAGTAACCACTGCTGTTTGCTGCTGTTATTGCCTGCGGGCTCTCTGAGTCTAGAGGAAAATGGTTCTAGTAGTTCTTGTTTGAAGATAATCAATAAATATTGTACTTGAGAAACTCTCTCGCCTATTAAAAATGTTACCAGAGGGGCTCTAACAGCAGTGGTTTTCAACCTAGGCTTTGCATTGGCATTAAGAAAGGACGTTTTTTAAAACTCTGATGCCTGGGTCTCACTTTTAGAGATTGTTTTAATTGGTCAGGCTATGGCCTTGCCATTAGGATTTTAAAGTTCCCCAGGTGATTCTAGTGTAGAGCCAAGGTTGAGAACCACTATTCTAGAAAGTATTATGGATAACTTCCTGAATTATTTCGTGAGTGAAAATAGTAATTCTGGATTTTATGTGTGAAAACTTTTAGAATCTGTCCCTTTCTGTATTTGGAATCCAGACTATACATAATGAGTCACAGTAATCCTCTGCTAAACTTAATTCAGAGTAAAAGACGTTGTGTTAGAAATGGCCTAGCAGCATTATTTTAGTTATAGAAGTTGCTGCCTCTTATATTTAGAAAATTGGCTTAAATTTCTCATAGATTCAGCCTACTGTAACATATCAGTATTTAAACATTCAAGGTAATTTTTTTAACATCTTTATTGGAGTATAATTGCTTTTACAGTGGTGTGTTTCTGCTTTATACCAAAGTGAATCAGCTATACATATACATATATCCCCATATCTCCTTCCTCTTGCGTCTCCCTCCCATCCTCCCTATCCCACCCCTCTAGGTGGTCACAAAGCACCGAGCTGATCTCCCTGTGCTATGCGGCTGCTTCCCACTAGCTATCTATTTTACATTTGGTAGTGTATATATGTCCATGCCACTCTCTCACTTCGTCCCAGCTTCCCCTTCCCCTGTCCTCAAGTCCATTCTCTAAGTCTGCGTCTTTATTCCTGTCCTGCCCCTAGGTTCACCAGACCCTTTTTTTTTTTAGATTCCGTTTATATGTGTTAGCGTATGGTATTTGTTTTTCTCTTTCTGACTTCACTCTGTACGACAGACTCTAGGTCCATCCACCTCACTACAAATAACTCAATTTCATTTATTTTTATGGCTGAGTAATATTCCATTGTATATATGTGCCACATCTTCTCTATCCATTCATCTGTTGATGGACACTTAGGTTGCTTCCATGTCCTGGCTATTGTAAATAGAGCTGCAGTGAACATTTTGGTACATGATTCTTTTTGAATTATGGTTTTCTCAGGGTATATGCCCAGTAGTGGGATTGCTGGGTCGTATGGTAGTTCTATTTTTAGTTTTTCAAGGAACCTCCATACTGTTCTCCATAGTAGCTGTATCAATTTACATTCCCACCAACAGTGCAAGAGGGTTCCCTTTTCTCCACACCCTCTCCAGCATTTATTGTTTGTAGATTTTTTGATGATGGCCGTTCTGACTGGTGTGAGGTGATACCTCATTGTAGTTTTGATTTGCACTTCTCTAATGATTAATGATGTTGAGCATCCTTTCATGTGTTTGTTGGCAATCTGTATATCTTCTTTGGAGAAATGTCTGTTTAGGTCTTCTGCCCATTTTTGGATTCGGTTGTTTGTTTTTATGATATTGAGCTGCTTGTAAATTTTGGAGATTAATCCTTTGTCAGTTACTTCATTTGCAAATATTTTCTCCCATTCTGAGGGTTGTCTTTTGGACTTGTTTATGGTTTCCTTTTCTGTGCAAAAGCTTTTAAGTTTCATTAGGTCCCATTTGTTTATTTTTGTTTTTATTTCCATTTCTCTAGGAGGTGGGTCAAAAAGGATCTTGCTGTGATTTATGTCATAGAGTGTTCTGCCTATGTTTTCCTCTAAGAGTTTGATAGTGTCTGGCCTTACATTTAGATCTTTAATCCATTTTGAGTTTATTTTTGTGTATGGTGTTAGGGAGTGTTCTAATTTCATTCTTTTACATGTAGCTGTCCAGTCTGTGTTTGATTTGCCTTTCTAGCTTCATGAGATGGAGACTTAGATTATTTTATTTTATTTTTTAGGTTGTGTTGGGTCTTCGTTGCTGCATGTGGGCTTTCTCTACTTGCAGCAAGCAGGGGCTACTCTTCGTTGCCGTGTGTGGGCTTCTCATCTCGGTGGCTTTTCTCGTTGTGGAGCATGGGCTCTAGGTATGCGGGCTTCAGTAGTTGTGGCTCGCAGACTCAGTAGTTGTGGCACATGGGCTTAGTTGCTCCATAGTATGTGGGATCTTCCCGGACCAGGGCTCGAACCTGTGTCCCCTGCATTAGCAGGCGGATTTTTAACCACTGCACCACCAGGGAAGTACACTTAGATTATATTAAAACTCTTTTTATAGTATTAATCATTTCCATAGCAAACTTGTTTTTAAGCATTCTTCAGCTGCAGCCTGTAAATTTTGAAGTGTTTTCATTTTTTAAGTTGTTTTCTAATATCTTTTAATTTATGTTAATTTGGTTATAATAACAGTGAATTTTTTAGTTGTTATCTTTCTTTGATTTTCATATTTTTGTATTTTAAAAAACAGAGGCATGTTTTCATATCATATACCCTTTTCAGGTGTGCAATTCAATGATTCTTTTTGGTAATTTAAAAATTGTGGATTATCATCATAAATAATTTTTATAACAGTTTTATCATCCAGTATCATTCCTGCTGCACATTTATTGTTAATCCCTGTATTTCATTGTGTGAATATACTAAGTTTTGGCTGTAATTTTCAACTGTTATGATTAATGTTGCTAAAAAGATATGTATGCAAGCATTTATGTGAATATATATGTTCATTTCTCTTGGATATATACCTGAGTAGAATTATTGGATCCTATGGTAAATTCATGTTTAACATTTAAAGAGTCACTGAACTGTTTTCCAAAGTGACTGTACCATTTTTACATTTCTCCTGGTCATGTGTGTGTACCTGGTTTTCTGTATCCTTGTCAATATTTATTACCTGTCATTTTTATTCTTGCTACATTAGTGTATGTGAGATGTTACTTTCTGGTTTTAATTTGCTTTTCACTAATGACTAATGATATTGGGCATTTTGTCATGTGGTTATTAGTCATTTTGTATATCTTTTTTGAATAAATATGTCCAAATTTTTTCACCATTAAAATATTTTTGTTGAGTAACAAGAGTTATTTATATATTCTGGTTACAAGGCCCATATCCTTTATATGGTTTACAAATATTTTTCCCCATTCTGTAGGTTATTTTTTCACTTTCTTGATTGATGCACTTTTGAAGCATAAGTGTTTTTAATTTTGGTAGAGTTCAGTGTACCTGTTTTTCTATTGTCACTTTTGCTTTCAGTGTCATATATAACAAATCATTGTCTAATCCAAGATGGTGAAGATTTACATGGGTTTTTCTGAGAGTTATAATTTTAGCTTTTATATATAGATCTTTGATCTAATTTGAGTTAATTTTATATGTGGTGTGAGGTGGAGTCTAACTTCACTCTTTTGCAGGTGGATATCCAGTTTTTACAACATTATTTATTAAAAAAAAAAAAAAAACTACTCTGTGACTTCCCTGGTGGTCCAGTGGTTAAGATTTCGCCTTCCAATGCAGGGGGTGTGGGTTCGATCCCTGGTCAGGGAAATAAGTTCCCACATGCCTCGCGGACAAAAAAACAGAAGCAATATTGTAACAAATTCAATAAAGACTTTAAAAATGGTCCACATCAAAAAAAAAATCTTTAAAAACAGAGACTATTTTTTGTCTACTGAGTTGTCATGGAACCTTTGACAATTGGTCAGAATCAATTGACCAAAAATGTAAGGATTTATTTGTGGACTCTTAATTCTATTCCATTGATATATATGACTAGTCTCATGCCAGTACCTTACTGCTTTGATTATTATAGCTTTGGAGTATTTTTTTTTTTTTTTGCGGTATGTGGGCCTCTCACTGCTGTGGCCTCTCCCATTGTGGAGCACAGGCTCCGGACGCGCAGGCTCAGTGGCCACGGCTCGTGGGCCCAGCTGCTCCGCGGCATGTGGGATCTTCCCGGACCGGGGCACGAACCCGTGTCCCCTGCATCAGCAGGCAGACTCTCAGCCACTGTGCCACCAGGGAAGCCCATCTTCGGAGTATTTTTGAAATCAGAAAGATAAGTCTTTTTTGGCTCCTTTGGCTCCATTACATTTCCATATGAATTTGAGGATCATCTGGTAAATTTCCACAAAACAGCCAGCTAGAACTTTTATAGCAGTTGGTTGAATCTGTAGATTTATTTGGAGAGAGTTGCTGTCTTAACAGTATTGAGTCTTCCAATTTGTGAACAGGGAATATTTCTCCATTTGTTATTTAATTTCCCTCAACAGTGTTTGTAATTTTTAGTGCACAAGTCTTGAACTTCTTTCATTTCTAAATATTTTCTTCTTTTGATCCTAAAGTTTTTATTTCATTTTTCCAGTTGTTCATTTTTATCTATAGGAATACAGTTGATTTTTAATTAAGATCTTGTGTCTGGTGACCTTTCTGTATTTGTTCATTTGTTCTAATTTGTACATGTGATTATGGGTGCATTTGTGTGTTCCTTTGGATTTTCTGCATACAGTATAGTGTCATTTGCAAATAAATTAAAAATTTAATCTTCCCTTTCCAGTTTTGATGCTTGTCTTTATTTTTCTCATCAGATTACAGTAGGTAGAACTTTCAATATATTGTTGAAAAGAAGTTGCAAGAGCAGGCATCCATGCTTTGTAGACTATATTAGAGGCAAGGCTTTCTGTTTTTTCACCATTATGTATGATATTTATCATAGGTGTCTTAACTCTTAATCAGGTTGAGAAAGTCCTTTCTGTTCTCAGTTTATTGAGAGTTTTATCATGAATAGATGCCTGATTTAACTGATTATTTTCTCTTGCTTATTGATCACTTTTTCCTGCTTTAATTTTTTTAATAAATTTATTTATTTTTGGCTGCATTGGGTCTTTGTTGCTGTGCACAGGCTTTCTTTAGTTGAGGCAAGTGGGGGCTACTCTTTGTTGCAGTGCACAGTCTTCTCATTGTGGTGGCTTCTCTTGTTGCCAAGCATTAGCTGTAGGCATGCGGGCTTCAGTAGTTGTGGCTCGCGGGCTGTAGAGCACAGCACGCTCAGTAGTTGCGGCACATGGGCTTAGTGGCACATGGGCTTAGTGCATGTGGGATCTTCCTGGACCAGGGCTCGAACCCGTGTACTCTGCGTTGGCAGGCGGATTCTTAACCACTGCGCCATCAGGGAATTCCTCTTGCTTTAATTTTTAAAATTACATTGTGGATGATGTGGATGTATATTGTAGTAGCTTTGGGGTTATGTTGTTTTTTCTTACGAGTTTTTTTTTCATGTTAACATTTTATTTAAACCAGTACAAACACCATGCTTAACAGAACACTGTCCAAAATAAACATGCAGTATGAACTCACACAGACTGAAACCACAGCTTCAGAAGTTGTACCAGCTGTTGTTTTTGTCGGACGATGGCAGTAAACTGTTAAAATTCCCAAGACTAAACCGTTAGTGTTTCAAGTCTCCTGAATGAGATTACATTGGATCATCTAAATCAGTGGCAACTACACTGCCAAATTAGTGATCTCAAACAGTATTCAAGTAATTACACGTATATGAACTAGACTCCAAAAAGCAAGAAAACAGTTTCTTTCACAACCTTCATGTGGTTGTTTTAAATATCATAGGAAATTGATCACTGATTTGAAGTGTCAAATGGCATAATAAGAAACAAATTTCTCAATAATATTCAACTTGGGACCATTGATGTTAAGTGGCCTAAAAGAGTTACATTCTTCCAGAAATACAAAATAAGATTTGTCCAGAAATGTTTGAAACACTTCGTCACATAAGATGTAAAGGTTCAAAGTCTGTAGATTCCAGTATTATCAGTCTGTTGAACAAATAGGGAGAACAACCGTACTAAGAATATTTGAATTGATAGATTACGAGTTACTCTCTACTTCCACCAAGCAAGTTTTTGTTCTGGTAGGTACATAAATTGCTAATGGATCACTTGGATCCTATCAAGATTTAGTTTAAGGACAGATCTAATTCAGTTTTGTTTTTCCTCTTTATTCATGGTCCCCACTTCTGTGGCATAAGCTTTCTTGGGTCTCAACTGCTGAGTGCCCAGGTTGTTTTACAGGGTGCTTATACTCTAGTTTGTCCTGAAATGCAAAATCTTTTAAGCACTCTGGTGCCTCCAGAATTTCTTCTCAATTTAAATCTCTTAACACAACCACACCAACTAGAGTCTTGCCCTATAAATATGCATCTTAGGATTTGGCTAAGGACCTTGGGAATTACCATGCAAGCCAATGGGAATTACCATGCAGGCCAATGGGGTTCACTCTTCCTGGCCCTCACTATGGCATCCAAATTCCAGCTGGCACCTTGAACTTTGATTTCTGCATCCTTAATTCAGTGAAATTACTGTTCTGTGCTTGGCCTACATTTCTTGAACTGTGGTCCATGTAATTTTCCTAGGGAGAGAACTTGGATGAATGTAGGGATTCTTTCATGTGTGTCCCCTTTCTCATGGATTACAACTCTTTATGGGTGCTTGCAAACAGTTTTATATATTCTCTCTAGGTTTTGTGTCCAGTTGTTTCTAATAGGGTAAGTCTAATTCCAAGTACTCTCACAGCCAAGACTGGAATTCCCTTGTTTTTCATTTTACCATTGGACAGCTCAGTTTTCTGTATTTATATGTTTGGTAGGTTGGTTACGTTTCCTGATCTCGGAGAAGTAGTCTGATGTAGCAGATGTGCTGTGGGACCCAGCAGCATGTTCCCCTCTGGTCACCAGAGCCATATGCTCTAAGAGTGCCCCCTGTGTGTGCTGCCTGGGCCCTTCTGTTGTGGCAGGGCCAACTACTGTGGGCACAGTGGTAGGTGGTGGTGTCCCCTGGCCCAGTGGGCTGCGAGGCTGTGTATCAGGTGGCTCTAGGCCTGCTGGAGGATGGGGTAGGCTTCCTGTGTGGTTGGCTATGTGGCCCAAGGGGGCTTGGGGCTAGTGCTGGTCCACAGGAGGGTAGTTCATGATGCTACACTGTCAGTGTGGCCTGGGGCAGCTTGGGGCTAGGGCAGGCCTTAATCCTTGCAGGGCTTTCTGTGTTGACTGGAGTTTGGGGGCTGCTGCCTGCCTGTCGGTGCCTGGGGCTGGCTCCTGAAGTAGCTGGCTATGGGACCTGTGGGAGCTCAGGTTTTGTGCTAGCCTGCTGGTGGGCACGGAAGCCACCAACACTTCTTGGCTAGAGGGAGGATCCAAAATGGTGCTTGCTAGCACCAGTGTCCTCGTGGTAGAACAAGGTCTCCAAATGGCTGCTGCCAGCATCTGTGTCCCCGGGGGAGTTCCCTGTTGCCTCCTATCTCTCTGGGAGACTCTAAGATTAGCAAGTGGGTCCTTTCAGATCACTGCCAATGTTCTGGGATACAGAGCATGTGAGATTTTGCATGTGACCTTTAAGCATCAAGTCTCTGTTTCCTATAGCTCTCTGCTCCAAACAAAAACCCTGCTGGTTTTCAAAGCCAGGTGTTCTGGGGCCTCATTTTCCCTGTGCAGTACCTTTAGGCTGGGGAGCCCAATGTAGAACTCAGATACCTCACTCCTCAAGGAGGAGATCTCTGTGATTGTAATATTCCTCTTGTTTGTGGGTTGCTGATGTGGGGGTATGGGTCCTCACTATACCACGTCTCCACTCCTCCTACCTGTGTCGTTGAGTTTCTATCTATATGTCTTTAGTTGTTGAAAATATTCTCTGCTAGTCTTCAGGTTGATATCATAGATGGTTGCTCCTGTAAGTAGTTGTAATTTTGGTGTGTCTGTGGGAGGAGGTGACTTCAGCGTTCTTCTACTCTGCCATCTTAGCTACCTCTCCTCAAGAAATCCCTATCATTCTTTTTTAAAAATATTTATTTATTTTCTTCATATTTTTGGCTGTGTCGGGTCTTAGTTGCGGCATGCAGTATCTTTTCGTTGTGGCATGCAGGTTTTCTCTCTCTAGTTGTGGCGTGCAGGTTTTCTCTCTAGTGGTGGTGCGGGCTCCAGGGCGCATGGGCTCTGTAGTTGTGGCACACAGGGTCCAGAGCACGTGGGCTCATTAGTTTGCGGCACACGGGCTCTCTCGTTGAGGCGTGGGCTCAGCAGTTGTGGTGCGCGGGTTTAGTTGCCCTGTGCCATGTGGGATCTTAGTTCCCCGACCAGGGATTGAACCTGCGCCCCCTGCATTGGAAGGCGGATTCTTTACCACTGGACCACCAGGGAAGTCCCCCCATCATTCTTAATGATTATAGTGAGCCCAGAATAAAGGCAGCACATTTCACTTTAATTCCTGGCATGCTGTTAAGTCACTACAGAGCCTTTGCTCCAGTGTATTTCTTAAGTCAGTTGTGAAGAGAATGTTCTTTGGATGTTCCTTGGGGACTAGGGAATCAGTGAACAGCTCACATAATAAATACATGTGATTGTTATATCCCCATGGCTTTGGATTTCTTTTATATCAGGGGTTTTCAAACTTTTACATATGTCATATCTCCTGGAGGATTTGTTAAAACAGATTTCTGGGTCCCACTGCCAGAATTTCTGATTTAGTAGCTCTGGAGGAGACCTGAGAATTTTAATTGTAAGCAGTCCCCAGGTAATGCTGGTGCTGCTGGTCTGGGGGCCACTATTTGAGAATCATTGTTCTATATTATACAAACAGAATTTTGGACGTCTCATTTTCAATGTAGGACACCATTGAGTCCACATTTTACTCAACCTATTGAGCAAGCTGTTAGAAGCACTCTCAGCTACTTGACCTAATACATTGCAGCAATTACACAGGCTGAGATAATTGAATGTGTTCAAAAGACTCTTGTACACTCATAAAATACTTCAATAAAGGTTAAAAATACAGTATGGTAGGAAAAAGAAAGTAAAGGCACACATACGAAAGGCTTTTTTCTTTTCTCTGTCAACCAGGACGCGCTTCATACTTAGATTGTGTATACATCGGAATACATGATGGTTCACAAGATCCCTTTGACTTAGAGCCACCTACTCATCTGAGAAAGGATCTTTCATCTCCCTGTGGTTATTTTTTATAGATCTATGTTTTGTTTCAGTGATGCAAAAATGTTAAGTTTTATTTTGCCCTTTACACTGTTGGTTTTGTTCTGAGATTTTCCTCAAATATCTTTTTTTTTTTTTTTGGTCCACTCATGTTGATTAATGAAGGGACTTAAAACAAGAGTGAAACTTCTCCATTCAAGGGCTGAGGGATGATCTGACAGGAGCAAAGCATTCTGTTATGTTGGTTTCTCTTTGGTCTGTTTTCCCTGCTAACAATCCTCATATGCTTGGTGGATATATGCCAGGCTGTCAATCTGGGAGCTAAATTAGGAAACAGGTCGATGGATTCCATGTACAGAATTTCATTTTGTCTCCAAATTTTGAGCACAGTATGTTACCCATGCCTTCTGTTGCGCTTGGCATTACCAAATTAGGAGCCTCTCTTTTTTCTGGTATAATTTCTCTAGAGCAGTGGATTGGAAACTTTTGTTCTCAAGTTCCCTTTATAATCTTAAAAACTATTGCAGATCCCAAAGAGCTTTTGTTTATGTGGATTATATCTATCAAAATGTACTATGTCAAAAAAAAATTGAAGATTTAAAATATTCATTATAAAATAATCTAATTATATTTTAATTTTATATTGTAATTTTAAGACTAACATAATTCTATGAAAATACTTCTGAAACCAAATAGAAGAATTGGCATTGTTTTAAATTTTTGTAAATTTAATGCCTGCCTTTGTGGAGGATAGCTGGGTTTCCCTGTTTGCTTCTGCATTCAGTCTGTTTCTATATCACACGTCATGTAGTTCTTGGAAAATTCCGTTCTGTACTCATGAGAGAATGAGAATGGAAAAGGCAAATCACATCTTAGTATTATTATGAAAATAGTTCTTACCTTAGCGACTGGTAAGGTAAGAAAGGGTTTCAGGGACCCATTAGTAGTACCCAGACCACAGTTTGAGAACTGCTGCTTTAGAGAATAAACGTACCTTCTGTTGAGTAGTGGAGAGGTAATCACCTAGGCATTTGGGGTTGGGCTTGGGGTCATTGGTCTAATTTCTTCTATACAAAATCTCAGTAAATCCTTTTTCTTTTCTTTTTTATGTATGTATTTGTTTAGTTATTACTTACCCACTCACCTCCTTCATAAAAATAAAACCTCACTGTAAGGTATGCACTTGGAGATGCTATTTCAGATATTAAATGATTGGCTCTCATCCTCTACCATGATTCTGTTTTCAGAGCAGTTGGGCTAAAGTTATTATCTTCCTAGAAGAGGAAAGAGAGGAAGGGAAAGTTGGGTGGAGATGGCAGACAAACTGTAACTAGGGATGAGACAGTATGTCTTTATCTCCATAGTCATCTCCTAGCAAAATCTGCCCAGATCAGACCATTGGAATAGGTATCAACTAGTTTTCTTTTTCCATTGCTGATATTTTTCTGCCCTTGGGATTTATCTTTTTATTCTTTCCCTGTTATTTTAATAGGGTTTTGAGAGGCAGCAAAGATATGTGTTGCCGCCATTAATTCTTCCGTCATTATGCATAGTTGACAATAGTACGTTGGTCTTCTTCACTATTTATTTCTTGATAAATTAGAGGATTTTATTTTCCAAAAATGACCACAGTGCTGTCTCCTGTCCTTACTCTCTTCTTCATAGAGTGTAGAGAAGTGATGCTGTGTAATTTCCGAGGCTTGGTCCTGAAGGCTGTGTGCCTCTAACTTGTGCACTGGAATACTTGTGCTTAATGCTGAGGTGCCACGTAAGAAGGCTAGTTACGCTGACGTTGCCACGCTGTGAGGAAACCCAAGCCACATGGAGAAGAAATGTTTAGGCACTTTTTTGGTAGTTTCAGATTAATGACCATTTTAATATCACCTTTATATAAGGCCCAGACATTGTGAAGCAGTGCTCTATCCTGTCTGAATTTCTGCCTCACAGAATCTGTGAGCATAATAATACCATTATTTTTACCACTAAGCTTTGGAGTAAGTTGAAATAATAACTGGAACAGGTTTTGGTACCAGAAGTGAGAGGCTGCCATAACTTTTGGACTGAGCAGTGGGTAGAAACCAAAGGGCCTTGAAGAGAGGAAACCTGACCAAGCCTCAAGGACGCTATCAAGTGAGGGCTTTGAGGAAGTTGAGGAAAATGTTGGAAGCTGGAGGAAAGGAGACTGGAAATATTTGTCAGTTAAAGAAAATTTAGCAAAATTGTTACTGCCACCATATGGAAAACTGAAAATGTACCTAACGAGCTTGAGGAATCCAGCTAGGCTAAAGAGATTTCCAAGCAATCACTGAATTCCTGCTGGTCTCCTTCTGTTGAATGAGAGTGCCTACAGAAGTTATTCGTTGCTTGTCCCACAATTGTATGTTAAGTATGTGTGGGGTAACATGCCACTTTGTTTCATAGGTCTTCAGATCAAAAGGAGCTGTACTTGAGGAACTTCCTCTTGGCAGCCTAATCTACCCTTGGACCTGGAGGTTCAAGACTGTCCTGATGCCATAATAGATTGAGATTTTTGGAGGTCTTAGGGAAGGGCATAGTGTATTCTGCATATGGGAATGCTGTGAATTGTTGTGGCCAGAGTGAAGACTGTGTTACATTGTTTTATCCTGAGATTGTCACAGTAATATTTCCCATCTCACATGCTTTTATCCAGTGTGACCTTGCCATTCTTCACCACTTGGATCTGGACAGGCTTGTGAATGCTTTGATCAAAGCATAGGGTAGAAGTGATGCAATGTGGCCTTGCAAGGCTGGGTCATAAACAGTGATGCAGATTTCACCTTATTTTCTGAAACAGTTGAATGTGGTTGCCTGGACTATCATGAAAGAAATCCAACTTTCAGCATGCAGGCTGGGGAGGAAACCCAAGCCACATGGAGAAACCATGTATAAGGATTCCTGTCAACAGTTCTAGAACCCAGCCATTTGAGTTGTCCTTGCCATGGGCATTGTGCAGAGACAACCCAACTCCATCATGTCCAAATTTCTAAGCTGCAGGATGCACGAACTTGGTAAAATAGTTGTTTTATACATTAAGCTCTGAGGTGGTAACTAGAACAACTGGATAACATAAACACATTATAAGAATCATTAGACCTTTTTTTGGTGTGTGTAGATGTGGTAAAGATGCTCAGTAATGTATAAAGTATGAGTTTCAGTGAAAATGTTTATGACACACATTTTAGCTGCCTAATGGCTTACTTACTCATTTATTTGGTTTTGGGATAATAAGTCACGTGACTATATCTGAATTCTAGATAGCTCTTGTGCCATTGTACATTAGTCTGTACTGGTTTATTTGTAAGCATTCTATTTAATTTGTAGTTCTACTTGACTAAAAATTGAATAAATATAATGATTCTTTCAATTTGCCTCCATATTTTACACATAATAGATATGAGATAAATGCATATTGATTAAATATTAAATTTTGTCATCTTATCAGAGGGCATAATTCATGAATTTTTAAAACTGAAAATGTTTCAGATGACTTAGGAAATAGGGAATTATATATCAATCAACCCCTTTATTATATGGGTTATAGTCTATTAAGGAACTTCATTCCTTGTAATCTCTACATCTAATTTGAATTTTTTTTTGAGGTAAAGAAAAATGTTTAGCAGTTCAGAAGAATGTTTCTATAATTTTTTGGAGCGTTTTGCTGACATCTAGTGGCATTCAGTCCTATATGGTTTAAATTCCTTTTAGTTTCCTTTATTTCTATTCATTTTTCCGTGATTGTCTTCTCTTAATTTTTAAGCCTTTTTTTTCTTTTTTAAGGTAAAAGATATTTCAGGTGCCTAAAGTAAGGGTAGGATTTTTTGAGCATGTGTGATGTTATACATGTACCTTATATATAATTTAACATACATGAATAAATATAATCATGTCATTCATTTTTAAGTATAGTTGTTTCCTGCACTTTTTCTTTTCCTTCATTTGCTTGGATTCCCCTCCCTTCCTCTTTTTTCTGTTCTAATAATTCATATAATTTCTGTTTATATAATTCTTCCATCCCTGCCCTAAGGTAGGTCATAACAGCCAAATTTTCTCCATGTGCATATAATTCAGTGCATGAGTGGATTTAATGATGTTAGCATATAAATACAATGTACACATTTTTGTTATGTTTTAGAAAAAATGATCATACAATTTTCTGCATTTTGCTTTTCTCACTTAGCATTTCTCATAGAAATCTAAGATAAGTAACCGACTACTTTTATTTTTTAAAATGTACTCATAATTTTTAAAAATATGGATATATTTTAATTCTGTTTTCAGCAACTTTGTTTGTTTGTTTGTTTGTTTATTTTTTGCGGTACGCGGGCCTCTCACTGTTGTGGCCTCTCCCGTTGCGGAGCACAGGCTCTGGACGCGCAGGCTCAGTGGCTATGGCTCATGGGCCCAGCCGCTCCATGGCATGTGGGATCATCCCGAACCGGGACACGAACCCGTGTACCCTGCTTCGGCAGGCGGACTCTCAACCACTGCACCACCAGGGAAGCCCCAGTCACTATATCTTTAAATATTTCTTTTACCCATTATATCTCTTCTCTTTAAAACCTGCTTGCTATTTATTATTTTTGATATTCTCGTTTATTCCTTTTGCTCTGTCACACCTGTCTTCATCTTTTACCATTTCCGTTTCTTTACCTGTCTTCATCTCTTTTCCTGTCTCTCTCTATTCCTCCATCTCCTTTTCCTCATCTGCCCCTTTTTTTTCCCCTCTGTTTTCCACAGTGCTTCAGTGAATGTTCTCTTACATGTTCCAGGGGTTGTCTTTGTGATAATTTTTAATATATGTCAATGAATGAAATTTCTGAAAAAGAGAATACTTGTGTTTAATCTCACTGAGAAGTGTTAGATTGCTTTCCAGAATGGCTACAGCAGTCCACACACCCACCAGCAGTAAATTATCATTATTGTGCCTTAACATTCCCACCAATACTTGACATTGCCTAACTTTCATTTGGTTAGTATTAATGGTATAATAGTGATGTAATGTTTTCATTTTTATTTCTCTTATTACTACTTTTTGAGCATACATTTTATGCTTGTTATATATATCCTTGTCCTATTTTACTATTGCGCTTCCTGCTGCCCCTTATTGGTTTGCATGAGTTCCTTGTATATTCTGGATCAGAAATATCCAGGAGAACTTTCTATGATGATGGAAATGTTACTTTGTGATGTCCAGTACTACAGGGACCACTAGTCACATGCAGCTATTGACTACTGTGATTGAAGAATTGACTTTTTAATTTTAATTAATTAACTAGTCACATGTGGATAGTGGCTCATGCATTGGGTAGTACAGCTCTAGATATTCTTTGTCATTTTGGGGCACTTGCAAATATCTTCTTTTTGGATGGTGTCCTACATTGTACAAAATTTATTAAATTTTATTTAACAAGTATATTTTGTTTTATGGTTTATGCTGAAGAATTTTATCATATCTGTCTCGTTTAGTTTTTTTACTTAAGATTGTCTAGTGGATACACACATAAATGGAATTGCAGGATCATGAAGTATGGGCATGGTTAATTTCAGAAAGCAGTGCCAGATTGCTCTCCAGATGGCTGCGCCCGTTTATACTGTCAAGTTTCCTTTCCTCCATATCCTTGATAGCCCCTGACATTATTTGACTTCCTAATTTTTGCTTTTAAACATAAAAAAAAAAGCATCACTTTTTTATAGAGAGAGCATAGTGATGGATATTTGCAGGGTTACCTCAAAGTCATTTTGTTTGCATTTTATTCCTTATATCCCATTTTAGATTTTTGTTGGGAACTGAGGTAACTTGTACCTTTTGGGAAGGCACACAAGAAATAAAAGTTTTATTTTGGAGACTTTGGATCAGTAAGCCTTCATGCAAATATTTCTGAACTGTTTGAATCAGGAAGGCAAAGAAAAACAGTATCAGACTGCCTGATTTCTGTATCTTTGTCCTGCAGACTAAACCCATCATGATAAGGTTCCTTAATCCCATGCTGGAAATTATCTGCACACTTATTTAAAAACCTTCCTCCTGTACACTTGTGAATATCACTGTAAACTGAAGGAAGAGGCTTTATTCCTTATTAAGGACTAATGATCTTTTTTTTTTTTTTTTTTTTTTTTTTTTTTGTGGTACGCGGGCCTCTTACTGTTGTGGCCTCTCCCGTTGCGGAGCACAGGCTCCGGACGCGCAGGCTCAGCGGCCATGGCTCACGGGCCCAGCCGCTCCGCGGCATGTGGGATCTTCCCGGACCGGGGCACGAACCCGTGTCCCCTGCATCGGCTGGCGGACTTTCAACCACTGCACCACCAGGGAAGCCCAGGACTAATAATCTTTTAAAAAATTAACCGTTTATTCAAAAAACATTTGTTAATTGAAGTCCTATATCCACCCCACCCCAGATCTCAGACTGCAGTTTATTTGTTGATATATCTGATTATGTGTTTATTTCTTGAGGATAGATACTATCATCTCAACCCTTAATACTTAAAAACTATCATGGCTTCCCTGGTGGCACAGTGGTTAAGAATCCGCCTGCCAATGCAGGGGACATGCGTTCGATCCCTGGTCTGGGAAGAGCCCACATGCTGTGGAGCAGCTAAGCCCTTGTGCCAGAACTACTGAGCCTGCGCTCTAGAGCCCACGAGTACGACTACTGAAGCCCTCACAAGTAGAGCCTGTACTCCACAACAGGAGGAGCCCATCCACCCCAATGAAGAGTAGCCCCTGCTCAACACAACTAGAGGAAGCCTGCGTGCAGCAACAAAGACAGCACGCTGCCAAAAATTAATTAATTAATTAAAAAATTAAAAACTATCACTTCTTTCTGACTTACTTCACTCTGTATGACAGATTCTAGGTCCATCCACATCTCTACAAATAACCAAATTTCTTTCCTTTTTATGGCCTAGTGATAGTCCATTATATATATGTATCACATCTTCTTTGTCCATTCATCTGTTGACGGACATTTAGGTTGTTTCCAAGTCCTGGCTATTGTAAATAGAGCTGCAGTGAACATTGGGGTACATGTGTCTTTTTGAATTATGGTTTTCTCAGGGTATATGCCCAGTAGTGGGATTGCTGGGTCATGCAGTAGTTCTATTTTTAGTTTTTTAAGCAACCTCCATACTGTTCTCCATCGTGATTGTATCTATTTACATTCCCACCAACAGTTCAAGAGGGTTCCCTTTTCTCCACAACCTCTCCAGCATTTGTTGTTTGTAGAGTTTTTGATGATGGTCATTCTGACGGGTGTGTGGTGATACTTCACTGTAGTTTTGATTAACACATATCTGTGGAATCTAGAAAAATGATACAGATGAACCTATTTGCAAGGCAGGAATAGAGATGCAGATGTAGAGAACGGATGGGTAGACACGGCATGGGGTGGAAGAGGAAGGTGGGATGAACTGGGAGATTAGGATTGACATATATACACTACCATGTGTAAAATAGATAGCTAGTGGGAACCTGCTGTATAGCACAGGGAGCTCAGCTCGGTGCTCTGTGATGACCTAGATGGGTGGGATGAGGGGTGGTGGGAGGGAGGTCCAAGAGAGGATATATGTATACATATAGCTGATTCACTTCGTTGTACAGCAGAAACTAACACAACATTGTAAAGCAATTATACTCCAATAAAAAAATAAAGAGCTCTGGCACCCAGAAAAAAAACTGTCACCTGAATTTTTAATACTTAATACAGCATTAAGTGTATAGTAAACATTCAACCAGTATGTGTTGACTTAAACATATACTCTGTACCAGGAATTAGCCACAATATCTGTATCTTTCTTTGTTGGCAAACAGACCTACCTTAACTCCAAAGAAGAAATCATCACACATTGTGCTTAAATTTTCAGTATAAAGTATAGCTTTAATCATCCATCCATAAGTTTGTCATGGGTGTGATAGCAGCCAACTAGGACAACAAATGTGACCAAGTTCAGAAATACCAGTCTCAAGTCATTTAAAAATTCACTTACCTGGAAGATGTTTTTCTTGACTACTTTACATAATTGAGATATTAACTCATTGACCAGGGGAGTTTTGCAGAAAAAAACGCCTGTGGCTAGCGATTTTATTTTGGCTGGCCAAAAATTAATTCTGTTATTTCACTAACATTTTGTGGATTATTACATTTAATAGTTATACATGCCACACCTGTAAAGTCTTCTGATTTTCATGAAATGTTGTCTTCAGTCCACTCTTCTGTAGAAGCGAAGGAGCATTCTCTAGCACCGTGAGTTTCATTTTCACTTTCCATATCAGAATCAATCACAGGTTTTTTTGTCTTTTTGTTGGTCTAGTATTCACATCGTCTGAATCAGAACTATATTATGAAGAAGTATCATCTTCTGAGACACTAGTATATATGTCGCTCCGACAATCTGAGAAAGTATCTGCATAAAATTCACCAAAAAAATTCTTCTTCATTCAACATTTCGCATTGCGTCGTTTTTGAAAATTTTACCTTTATAACATACACAAGATTGGAACAAAAACCTAACGGAGTAAAATGTGAATGATAACAACAATCATAAGTTGTATAATGAACCCTTGATCAATTTTAAGGTCTAACAACTTCTGATGGTGATGTTAATTGTATCACTCTCTAAAAACGTATTGATATGTCTCCAGTCAGTAACGTTCAAGTAACAAAAGATGTATTAATACATCTCCAGTCAGTGATGTGTTGATATAATATTTGGAATAATTTTCCTACAAATGAAATTATTAAATATAGTTTTGGGGAAAATCGCAAGTTTTGTTTTATACTTTAGCTTTCTGGTCATGTCATCACCATTGTCCTTCTGGCCTTTGTCACTTTACGTACTTTCTGGTTATTTTCACTGATTCTCTTCCCCTCTTCCGGTTTTCCCCTGCTACCCTGTTCATTCTCGCATATTGCTTGTTTCTTGTTAAATTCTTTGTCTTGTCACTCTACCAGAAGTGAAAGCATCTCTGAAGTGACAAATTTTTATTTTCTTTGTACATCGTATTGCCTGGGATGTTATGGTCAGCACCTTGGAGCTTTGAAACTAATAGATTGTGAAATTTGCCTTCAGGTTCTGAATTATTCTGCCATCAATTTAACATGTGTTTAACTAATTTTGATAGATTGTATTGAGTGAACCATCCACATTTTCTTGTTGATCAACAGTACAAGGTACAAAACACTTGTTTGGAGTTTATATCTTCATTTCTTACATTTCACTGGAATTGCAGACCTGTATATCCTTGAAGTTTTCAGCTGGATGCCTAATAGTAGCCAGTTCAGATTTAGCCTGTCTAAAATTAAATTCTTATTTTTCCTACCCAAATTTTCTCTTTCCCCAGTATTCTTCATCTTAGGAATTGGTTTCCTCTTCACCTGGTTGTCATGACAAAACCCTCGATGTTATCCTCGATTGCTCTTTTTCTCTCATACCCCACAAACATTCCTATTGGCACCACCTTTAAAACATAATCTCTATGACTTTTTACCCCTTGCATTGCTATCATCAGGGTGTAAGCCACCACCATTTCTTCCCTGCAGCAGACTTCTCAGTGGTCTCCCTGCTGCCCCTACGAATATATACCCAGTCTGTTCTTCACGTAGCTGAGTGAGCCTATTAAAACGCAAATCTGATTCTGTACAAAACCTCCAGTGGTTTTCTTCCACATTTAGATTAAAATTCAAAGTCCTTGAGTGGCTGTAAGGCCCTGCATTATTTGACCCATTGCTACCTCTCTTACCTCATCTTTCACTTTTCCTGTCACTTACTATTCTCCAGCCACATTGTTCCACTTACTGATCTTTAAACATGTTTAAAGGTCCTTTATATGTACTAGCCTAAAATGTTTTTCCTTAGGAATGCATAAATTTCTCACTTTATTCAAGTCTCTTATTTAAATATTGTCTTATTATAGAGGCCAATCCTGACCATTCTTCATAAAATAAGTATATTTTCACCTCTATAACTCCCTATCCTATTATTCTACTTTATTTTACTTCCTTACATTGGTTACAACTGATACTATGGTTTGTATATATTTTTATTTCTCTTCACTAGAATGTAAGCTCTTTGAAGGGAAGAAATTTGCTTATCTTGTTCACTATAGCCCCTGCACCGAGGGCATTTGTTCACATATAATATGTGCTCAATAAATATTTGCTAAATAATGATTACATAAATTCAATTTCTGACTGTTACAGAATTTACCTTTGTGCTCAATTCAGAACATATTTGCTTTTTTGTTTTTCTTGCATGAGGTTTGGCTCTAAACATTGGAATTTCTGTAAGTATGACTTTATGCATTATCAAACTTAACATTTTCTGAGTTAATTAAATGAGTATGCATTCTTTTTAGGATAATGCATCATGTTTTGTATCTTCTGTGATTCACTCTCAGGGTGATGGACCAAAAAGTAATGAGGTCCTTTACAATTTACAGGTAGAAATTTTGGCCACCAGATGGAGACCCAGTACTGACTTTTTATGATAGGCTGACTATCCAAGAAGTAATCATAAAAATAAAAGATGCCTTTCTCTCTCCTGTTTTGTATATTTCTAACAAATTTTACTCTTTAGATATAGTCTTACCTATATTCAGGATGATTTGGTGTGGTTAGCAAGTTGTAGTAAACAGGAAGCATTAGAATATGATTCATTCAAAGATTAAAGATCCAAACAAAGCTCAGGGTATTTGGCTAATTCTGTTAAGTAAGGTTGGAGGAGCACCGGCTGTTGAAAAAAGTTAAAATGTGTGAGTTATGCTGAGTTGATTGGATTTTAGAAGTGAAGGGATTTGTATCAGTAGGAAAAAGGGCAGTCAGGGAAGAGTATAAAAGGGAAAATGATTCATGATAAAATAGAAATAGGTGTAACTGAAGTGTGCTGTCTTGATACAGCAGGGTAGAGCAGCAGTGAAGGTCACAAAGTAGGAGGCTTCCAGAGATTTGCCAGCAGCAGGATGGTCTGAGGAATTTTCTAACTGGCCAGGCAAATTGGATTCTGCTTGTTCTTTCCTAAATGAATGGAGAAGTTAGCTAGTTAGAAGTTAGTTTTATCACTTTATCCCTTTATTTTTGGTATCATCTTTCCATAGTGCCATGCAATTTGGAGACTGCATGTGCCACATACGAGATAACTAAAGCAGTAAATATGTTTTCCATGAACTTCTTAGAGAATATGATTTTCCTCATGACTAAAAGACAAAAGATCCCAGAAGGGAAATGTAAAATAACTTTTCCATATTTGTTCACTAGGTTTCATCTATGAAAGTCTTTTTATGACAATGCTAGGAGAAGAAAAATATTTCATGGCCTGTATGCTATTTGACCTGAACATTAGAGGAAAAGTTTGCTTTTTGTTTCACTGTCACCTCACGGAGAGGTTGGTGAACTTTGTTCTAGTTTCCTTTTACTCCCTGTAAATGGCAGTCACCTTTTAACTGAACTCTCTGCCTCTGCTCTCCCCTCTGTCCCATTGGCCTTCTGTAATCCTGCCAGGCTAATGTACCTAAAACAAAAACAGAGATGACCATGTCTGCCCATATCTATCAAAGACTGCATTCAGTGCAGGGTAAAATCCAAACTGTTTAGCATGATGGGGTCTACTTGCCCCTGCCTGTATTTTAGACTGATGGCTCAGCTCAGGTGTAACTTTTGGAGCCTTTCTTAATTTTTCTGAACAAAAATCAGGTAGCCCACTCTTTTGCGTTCATGCTTTTGTTTTGTACTACTAGTATATACCTTATCACTTATGTTGTATTTAACTTTATTGATTTTTCACCTTGCATAGATTTTTGAATTCCTTGAGTTCTGGAATCCTTTCTTATTTCCTAGGGTTTTCAGTGCCAAAATAAGAGCAATTAGTAAATTTTTTGTTCAGCTCTTCAGTTTTGTTTTTGTAGAAACATGTAGAATCATTTATTTCCTGCCATGCCATACTAAAGATTTTAGTTAACTTTAGTTTGATTTTTAAAATTCATGCTCAAAACCAAAATAGCCTGTTGGGCAAAATGACAAACCAAAGACGGTATTATCATTTTAACCTTTTAAAATGTAGATAGCTTGTCACCTTTATATTACATTATGGATAATATTTAATAGAACTTATTTCTCTTGAAAATTATATGCAAATCATACCAATAAAGTCAATTCATAACCTTGTAGGATTTACCAAAATGAAGAATTAGTTCTTCCTTGCACCCTCCTGTCAAAAATACCTATACCAAACACATGCAAAACAATGTATACAACAGTAACAGAAGTATAGTGATACTCTATTAGTAAATCTAATATTGAAGAGTGCTTTAGAATTCATTTATTCATTAATGAAAAATTTTTTAACACCTACTCTTTGTCAGGTACCATCCTGGGTCCTGGAAAGTATAAGTAAAAAGGTCAACTCTTAACACTCATGGAACTTACTGACTTATGAGGAAGATAAACAGTAAGAAGTAAACAGTGAAAGAGCAAACATGATTCTGGATAATGGTGATTGCTATTAGGAAAATCAGAGCAATAATTTATCAAATAGAAGGTCAAAGAACATTTTTACTTTTTTCCCTCATTTAAAAGATTATAGGGGCTTCCCTGGTGGTGCAGTGGTTGAGAGTCCGCCTGCCGATGCAGGGGACATGGGTTCGTGCCCCGGTCCGGGAAGATCCCACATGCCGCGGAGCGGCTGGGCCCGTGAGCCATGGCCGCTGAGCCTGCGCGTCCGGTGCTTGTGCTCCGCAACGGGAGAGGCCACAACAGTGAGAGGCCCAAGTACAGCAAAAAAAAAAAAAAAAAAAAAAAAGATTATATGAGCAATGATGATAGCTTAGATTACAGGGTAGTGCTGAATACCAGAAAAAAGTATATGTATGTGGGATGTATTTTGGAAGTTGAGCCACCAAGACTTGATGATGGATTGGATGTGAGAGGTAAAGAAGAATCAAGGATGATTTAAAGTTTGTTTTTTCTTCTGCTTGAGTGCCTACAGACTTTAGAAAAGTAATCTGATTTTGAAATTCTTGCATTTTTATGCTCGAAACTATGAGGATGTAGGGGTTGTTAACTGGGAGGACATTCCTAGAGACATAGAGTGAATAGGAGTGGAAGATCCAAAGTATTCCTCAGCCCTAAATGCTCTTGTTCACTCTTCAAAACCATTTTGTGGCTCTTACCTAGGCAATGGTATATCTTTGTGGCATTATCAAATAATATTATAAATTTTGACATCTTAACCCTAATAACTATTGCCATTCAAACCTGGAAATGAACTGAGTAATAAAAGAGGATATCACTGTTAGAGTGTGGTAGATATTTTCTGTTTTTCCCTCTAAATTTATTCTCCACTATTCTTCAACCTGCTGTGTTTCCCAGAGGATGACCTTTATGGACTGTGTCAGTAGGCTGTCTTACCCTCTGGCTTTTGTTTAGGTTTGGTTAGTGGGCTGCATTGGTAGGAGATTAAAAGGTGAGAAGAGTGAGATTGGCATATTTATTGACCCTCTTCCTTCACTACCATCTTGCCACGAGCTGGCTGTGTGTCTCTACCAAAGGCCACAGCTCCAACTGAATGGTCTTCTCCTTCAGCTACTCCTAATTATATCATAATCCTTCCAGAGCCTGTGCTGCATCCACTCAGACTGCATCTCAAGGTATTGCCTTTGGCTGGAATGAAAAGTGGGTCTTTAATAAATGAATTTACTATTTTTATGAGCAGTTGCATTTAAGTGATGAGGTACCTTTTAAGACCAACAAATCCCATGAACAACAGCAACTATTCTTACTTCTTTCACTTTTAAAATGAGTTGTTAGAAACAAGGTGTGTGGGATATTGCGACAGTAAATGGCATATTTGGTAAATTCACAGATGATAGGGTTGATGGCAGAAGAGCGGCAAACAGTGAAAATAAATCCAAATCCAGAGGGCATGTTTTTTTGGTAAGGAAAAATTACTGATCTTCCATAATGGGATATTTCAGTGTAATTAGCTTGCCACCATGTGGCGGATTGGTCCCCTGGGATACGGTCCCTTCTTGGAAATTTGGTGTCAGTTTTCTGTTGCTTGCAAATTTCTCAGCAGTGAGATCATCCTAGGTGAGGTGAAATTGAAACATTGCAAATCTCTGTTTTTGCCATTGTGGCCATTTTGTTCATAAGTTTATTAAGCAAGCACTGGACTGTCTGAGAAAGGAAATTTACATTCACAGGTTGCCTTATCTTTTCTGTATTATTATGAAGAGGTGCCCCCCCATCCCCTCCCCGATGATCATCGCTTGGGACACATATTTTCACATTCTTTCCTCATTCTGAGAGGTCTGTGTGCCTTTTTTTCAATACTCTTGATGTCTAATCCTCTAGTCATCTTATTTCAAAGATTCTGATCATCGATGTGGGCATTTTAAATTTCTCAATTGGTGGGATTTTACAACCCTCTTGTACTCTGCAAGGCTTTTTGAATTGCGTAGTAATGCTGCAGCAATCTGAGCTTCCTCAGTCAGCTGGTCACTGGGAACTCTTCATGAAGCCATAGATGCTGGTTAAGAAGGAGTATGGCAATATAGAAGGAGGTGGCAATATGGCATACAATGTGCGTTGTCTCCAGAATCCAAGGAAGCCCTCCAAGCAATGTACATTTATTTCTTGGCATGGAGACAAAAGGTATGGAAATTAGCCCTTCGAAGGGAATATCCTAACATGCCTCAGATCACTGGAGTTCAGAATCTTCAGTGAGATTCAGGTCTCTGTATTTTCATGGAATTTATCTCAGGTTTCTTGCCACACAAGTGTCTTATCAAGGTATCTAGTTTACCTGATGCTTTCTACTCTCTATATTCCATCAATGTGATTCTCTTAGTATACTGCACCAGCATCATGCTCTGTGGAATAGGGAAACAATCAAAATCTATATAGATTAATTTGTTTTATAGAGCCTGAGAGTTGGCCTACTTTGAGGCAAAATAGTGAAAGTTACTTCTGTCATTGGTAAGTGAGAGCAAGCTGCTTTGAGTATTCTTTGTGTATTGAATGGTAGAAAAAGAATTCACCAGAGCAGTGGCTGCATGCCAGGTGCTAGGAGTTGGATTGATTTACTTTAGTGAAGTGGGCACATCTGGACTAGCAGCTTCAATTGGCGTAATTACTTGATTAGGCTGTCCTTCTTTAAGACATATCTTGGAGTTAAACAGGGATGTGTTAGGAAGGCTTACCTCAGCAGCTTAAAAAAATTTGGTGGTAGCACTAATCTCTGTGATTGTCCAGAGATATCAGGTGTTCCTATAAATGTATTATTTAGGTAGAGAGATGGCACTCCAGAGCATTCCACTTGGTCCTTCGAACCATAAAAGAAGTAAACTTGAGTTAATGTGAGGATTCTTCTATTTTCTAGTGTATCTGTTTCAACTGTATACTAAGGATCTGGGGAAACGACCATAGGATGAGTCCATTGTCACACTGAGCTGTCTGAAAGACTGATTTAAGCCTGAACTCCATTTGTCTTTGACTAGATGACAGCAGTGTCTTTCTAGATTCATAAGGTTTAACATTAACTCAAAGCTAATGTGCAATAATCCTCCAAAGATCTAGGTATTTCTATACCCACAGTGCCTCACATTCCGTCCCCTTGGGGGAAATTAGGAGGATTTATGGAACGTACTTGAGATAGCTAACCATCCCTTCACTTAAGGGGCTCAGGGTCTCTGAACTAACTCAGAATTAAGTGTTATGTGAAGGGCTATTACTCTGTTTTGGTGGCTCATGTCATGTATGTTCACCAGACTCAGAGGTTTTTGAGTTATACAAATCATGTTGAGTCTTAGAAGGTGCCCATTCATCTCAGTCCTCTCATCAGTTTTCTAGTATCAAAGGTCACTACCACTCAGAACATCCTGACTATAACTATGTTCTCTTTTCTTTGGGTGGTTAAGTGTGGCTCCTAGGCTTATACCATCTGGAGAACTGATCATTCCATAGCAGTCATGGTACCTATGTCACTTGTGAGCATCATCACCAGTATCTTTGCCCTACAAAGAACAGACACCATAACACTTTTCAGAGATGCTAGCATTCCCCTCAACATTTATATTTCTAAATTCTTTGATTAAGTGAATATCTTGTAGGTTTTCTGAGGGGCATAGAAGGATGGGAGAGTAGATCATTTATCATGAACTACAGTATTCCTGTCTCCCCAAGTTTTTGGATTCCTTCCTTGTTATATTATACCAAAAATTTTCTGACATTTCAACTTCATTTAAGATAGTCACATTGTGAACAGTTTTGTTTGCTTGTTTGTTTTGGTTTTTGAGGGTTAGAAGGGGCTCAGCTAGTACAGTTAGATGAAAGTCACATATAAATAGAAGGTACACAGAGTACTGGGAAAATGGGTGGGGAGGGTCTGGAGGATTCCACACTGGACAAGTATTCAACAGCTAAAATTGATAGTCTCAGCCTCTGGCTGTCACTCTTTCTTTAGACTGTGTGAAATTTTAAAGGAATAAATATTTAAATAAGCCACATGGAATGATTTTAATGACAGCCATTTCAGTGACAGCCATTGGATGAAATCTGAGGTTCATTCTAAGTTATTTTTATTTTTTTTGCGGTACGCGGGCCTCTCACTGCTGTGGCCTCTCCCGCTGCAGAGCACAGGCTCCGGACGTGCAGGCCCAGTGGCCATGGCCCATGGGCCCAGCCGCTCCGCAGCATGTGGAATCTTCCCGGACTGGGGCACGAACCCGTGTCCCCTGCATCGGCAGGCGGACTCTCAACCACTGCGCTACCAGGGAAGCCCTAAGTTATTTTTAATATTAAAAATTATTATAAAAATAAATCAAACTATTCATTTCAGTTGATCTGC
The DNA here is from genome assembly GCF_949774975.1 of Lagenorhynchus albirostris. NCBI lineage: Eukaryota > Metazoa > Chordata > Mammalia > Artiodactyla > Delphinidae > Lagenorhynchus > Lagenorhynchus albirostris. The sequence continues at coordinate 73,606,648 of NC_083107.1, read as the reverse complement.
AACTTAATTTTTTTTTTTTTTTTTTTACTTATTCTATCATGGACTTCTTTCCAAGTCATTGGATGAAATGGAAGAGAATAGATAAAGGACCTGGTCTTTGGCAGAAGCATGGCTGACTCCTACATACCTTGAAATCTGATATAATCTTTGGCTCACTTCTGAACTTCGTTTCCTTGACTATATTTCTATCTTGCAACCCATACTATCTTTTATGTTAATTAGTGTAGATTTGTTTATTTTGTTTGTCTTAATGACTGGTAGTATAAATATTATCTTTTACTGGAAGATTTTAATGCTTATTCTTACTATTTATGTTTCCAGATTAAATTTAAAATTTGATTCAACTTCAAAAAATTGGAATTCTTATTGAGATTAAATTAATTTCAGAAATTTCATATGAGGATAATTTTCACTTTTCCTCTCTTTTGTGGCTATCAGGTAGAAAGAATTGAATTTATATTACTTCTCAGTTCATAGTATATTATTATCAATCCATGTCTTACCTTGTTTGATTTTCTGTTTTTTTCTCCTTCTGCTTTCCTTATTGTTACTTTCTCCTGATAGGTATCTATCCTTATATATTTGAAATATGTCCTCAAATACCTGTATTTCCTTGTATATTTCTGGTGGCATCATAGGTGTATGTGTGTTTAATTTACATAAATAATAGTGTACTCTAGACACTTACCTTTTTTTACTCATGACAATGCCTTTGTGATGGATGCATGTTGCTAGATATACATCTAGTTTGGCATAGCTACTTGTAGAACATCTAATTCTAACTACGGGATAGTATTTTATTTTATACATCACCACATTTCACTCCTTCATTTCCCTGCTAGTAGACACTCAGCCTCCATTTTTCTGCTCTCTGAAGTACACTGCAGTGAAGCATCATGTATATATATGTCCCTTCATGGAACTTTGTGAGCAAGAATTCATCTGTGATATGTAGTCAGACATGCAATTGTTAGGTCATAGGGCAAATAGATACTGCCAGACTATTTTTGGGTAACACCTATCAGTGGTGCATGAGGCCTCTATTTCGTCTAATATCTTTGCCAATACTTGGTATTTGCCTTCTTTGAAATTTTTGTAAATCTGATTGTATAAATTGGTATTTTGTTGTTGGAATCTGCACTTCTGTGGTTACTATTTTAAGTATCTCTTCATTTATTAGCTGTTCTGGCTTTGTTTTCAGGGACTTCTTTAAGTTTTCCTTTTCCTTCCTTCTTGATGTATATATATTCCTAGATATTAATTCATTATTGGTTTTAGAAGTTACAGTTATTTCCTCCCACTCAGTTAATGTTGTCCATGATGTTCTTTGTTGAGTAGAGTCTAATCCATCATTTTTCTTTTTTGATTTTTTTTTTATTGGAGTATAATTGCTTTACAATTTTGTGTTAGTTTCTGCTGTACAATGAAGTGAATCAGCTATATGTATACATTTATCCCCTCCCTCTTGGACCTCCCTCCCCATCCCCATCCCCCCCATCTAGGTTGTCACAGAGCCCTGAGCTGAGCTCCCTGTGCTATACAGCACCTTCCCACTAGCTATCTGTTTTACACCTGGTAGTGTATTTATGTCAAACCTAATCTCCCAATTCATCCTGCCCTCCCCTGCCCCACCTGTGTCTGCATGTCCGTTCTCTACGTCTGCGTCTCTATTCCTGCTCTGCAAATAGGTTCATCTGTACCATTTTTCTAGGTTCCACATATATGCATTAATATATGATATTTGTTTTTCTCTCTCTGATTTACTCCACTCTGTATGACAGACTCTGGGTCCATCCACATCTCTACAAATGACCAAATTTCTTTCCTTTTTATGGCTGAGTGATATTCCATTATATATATGTATCACATCTTCTTTGTCCATTCATCTGTTGATGGATATTTAGGTTGTTTCCAAGTCCTGGCTATTGTAAATAGTGCTGCAATGAACATTGGGGTACATGTGACTTTTTGAATTACGGTTTTCTCAGGGTATATGCCCAGTAGTGGGATTGGTAGGTCATATGGTAGTTCTATTTTTAGTTTTTTTCCTTAAATGTATGATTTGTGCTTTTTGAATCTTAAGGAATCTTTATCATTAGTTCACATAGATATTAACATTTTCTTCTATTATAGTTTTTATGTTTTACATTTTTATTTTTGCCCTTCACATTTAGATCTTTGATCCATCTGAAGTTCAGCTTTGATTATGATATAATGCAGGGGGCTTTTTCTCTATATGTTTTCTCCTTTAATTTCTCTACTCTTTTGTGGTTCTACCAATTTATACTCCCATTAAACCTTACCTGCACCACGCCAACATTTGGTGGTATTTTTAACACCTTTTTCTGTCAGTTCATTAGATGACAAATGATGCTTTGTTGCAGTTGAACATTTTTTCTTTGTTTATTGAGCATTTCGAATTCTTTAAAGTATGTGTGATGTACCATTCGTTTCTTTTGCCCATTATTGTTAAAATGCCATATACTCAGTGAGGCATACCTTGACTATCCTATTTTAAAACTGCAGACACCCCCACCATGTATTTTTGATTCTCCTTAAACTACTCTGTTTTTAGTTTTTTCCATAATGCTCATCACCTTCTGATATAATTTTATTTATCACGTTTACTGTTTACTGTCCACCTCTCATGGACATCTCTATGGAATGTCAAGTCTATAAGGCAAGGATAGTTGTCTGTTTTGTACATTGATGTATCTAGAATAATGCCTGGCAAATAGTAGATGCAGGTATTCCCTGCTCTCCAAGAGTAGAGCATTCCTATGAAATATTTTGTAAGCCAAAATGGCATCAAGTAAAGAAGTAGTTACCTTAGGACATATCTTGCTAATGGAGGCACAAAATGAATTGAGATAAAGCACAGATGCTCACAGACACAGTTCAAAGCTGTGGTGGCTTGATGCAGAGATGGTGAGTATACTTCCATGGAAGGAGCTTGGTGGTGCTACTCTTGTTACTCAAGATGTGCACTGCCTCTATAAAAGTTCTTTGCAAAACGGACGCTGAAGGGTATTTTCACTTTTCACCTTTTTTTTTATGAAATCGAAAATCCTCTTGGAATTTCTTTTGGTTAGCAAAAACGGGTACTAATGCAGGTCTTTTGTAAAAGCGAAGTGGCATAGAGCAAACTTTGAAAAGGTGGGGGATACCTGTACTTGTTACAAACTTCCCTCCTTTCCCTCCTACTCCCTCTCCCTCTCCCCTGAGTCATATGCTGAAGTCCCCAGTACATTAGAATGTGACTGTGTTTGGAAAGAGGGTCTTTAAGGAGGTAATGAGGTCATTAAGGTGGGTCCTAATCCAAGATGACAAGTGTCCTTATAAGAAGAGGGAATTTGGACATAGACATAAACAGATGGAAGTCTATGTGAAGATGCAGGGAAAAGACAGCCATTTATCTACAAGTCAAGGAGGGAGACCTCAGAAGAAACCAACTCTGCTGAAACCTTGATTTTGGACTTCTAACCTCTAGAATTGTGAGAAAATAAATTTCTGTTCTTAAAGCCACCCACTCTGTGTTACCTTGTTAGCACCCCTAGCAAACTAATACAGTGTTCAATATATGTTTGTTGAGTTATATATTTTTCCTACTGGAATGTTTGCTTTCTGTTTTTTAGGAGCTCTCTATGTTGTAAGGATATTTACTTTCTCATGTAGAAAATTTGTTTTCTTAGTTTCTCTCTTGCTGTTTAGCTTTGTTTACATTTGACTACATTTTAACTTTGTTTACAGTGAAGTTTTAAAGTTGTATAGAAATTCTTAATATCAGTTTAGTGAAATCAATCATTTCTTAATATATTTGGTGTTATTTCTAGGATTTTTTATTATGTTTATTTCCATTATCTGTTTATTTTGGTGCCAGTATCATACTTCTTAACTGTTGCAAATTTATAGTATGTTTTAATATCTATCTCTATTATTTTCTTCATAGATGCAATATCTTCAAATTTGCATGAGAATACTGTTACGATTTAATGTCTTAATTTACGCTGTAAATCTGATAGATAAAATTGTATTTGTTTTAATACCTTTAAATTGGTCATTTTCTTTCAAACTACAAATTATCTCATGAGAGTCCATTTTTTGAAAATTACTATTTCTTCATCCTCTTACTAATTGTTGCACTTGGGGTGGGAGAAGTATATATTTTTCTAATATTGGAAGTCACATAATTCCTTATAAGTGAGAATGAAAAGATTAGATTTATATTATTTTTATTTAGATTAGAGGTCTGTTTTTATTTTATTATTTTATTTAGATTAGAGGCGTGGCCTCTTGGCAATAATCTTACCCATTATGTTGATGGGCATCTTTTCAGAGTGTTTGTTTTTATTTTATTTATTTATGCAACCCAACTAGTTAGACTCTTGCAGATTGGTGTGAGGCAAGTGAGTAGCCTAGCAGGGCTACCCTGAGAATGGGTGCCTCTTTAAATTTTGTTCCCTTGGAGCTTCTCTTGTTTCACTCTTGGCTCTTATAAGGGTAGGCTGGGTGTATCAAGGGCCACTTCCAAGTGCATGCAAATACCCTGTAGGTGCCTATCCTTGGAGCCGCTGGCAGAATTTGCTTCCTACATGTTACTTCACATTTCATTCTCACCTACGGTTGCCAAACCCCAGGTTTTGTGAGAGGAGGTTTTGCTTGAGATATTAGTGCCATCCACTTACTTCCAAGTTAGGAATTTTCTTTACTTATAATAATTTAGAATTTGCCTTTTCCTTAGTTTGCTCTCTCTTGTGGTATGTTTTACAGAAATTTCTGACATGTGGATGTATTCCCCTCTGTCATTCAGGACTGAAATGGGGGAATCTCTGTTTACGTTTAGTCATTTCAATTTCAAAGAGAAGTTAAATATATTTGATCATTTTATGATCTTGAAGGCTATGGTTAATACTTTAGTGTATTTCCTTCCAGAATTTGTTTCCAAATATATATTTTATACATAGCTGGAATCAAAATTCTGTACAATTTTCTGCTTTATTTTTTTACCTGACATTATATCAGAATATTTCCCCAACTTTTGGTGAATGTGTTTTTTAATGGCTGCATAATACTCCATTAAAAGGATATAATAAGTTTTGCTCAGCCATTTGACTTCTGATTGTTTCTGTGTAAGAGATCTTATAGGCTTACTGACAATTTTGTTTGCTATAAATGTGCATGTACTGTATGTAACGCTGTGTTTTATAACACCGGTGACGGGGAGGTGTGTAAGTGGAGGGTTTGGATGATAAATTATAATGAACTGTATAAAAAGTTCTTTTGGAGTACTAACGAGGGAGTAATTTACTTGGTCTTGGTATTTGTGGGTATAGTTTCACTGATGAGTGGCATTTGAAATGACCTTGAAGGCTTAGGAGAATTTTTAGAGTAAGGAAGAATGAGCATTCATAGTAGAAAGAACAGCATAAATGCATAAAGGAGAAAAAAAAAATGGAGTTCAATGCTGACCTGTTTATCTGTGCTTATAGTAATTCACTAAGTCTAGACTATATTCTAGCAAATATTTGAACCATATCCCTTTTTAGACCCCTATAGCTGCTGATAAGAAAATCTAGTTACGTTTATATGTTTATATGTCTACATATTTTCGCTTCTCTCCTTTCTGATGTCAGCTGTGAAAAATAAAACAGGCAGCTGGTTTGATATGTCTTTTGTTTTCTTCTATTGAGTTTAAATTCATTAGTCTTCTAAGGAAGTGTTTTGCGAAAAGACAGCAGCCATAGAAAGGTAGGAACCAACTTGGAAGTGTCTGCAAGATCTTGTGTGGAAAGGAACGAATAGTTTTTCAAGAAATAATTATGGTGTTCTTAGCTAGTGTAAAACCCAGAACATAATGAAGGAGAAAATCACTTTTTGACTTTCCACCCTTACTTGTTTGTGTGCACTTCTCTTAACATTGAGTATATTCAAGAACTGCTGAGTATAAAGAATTCTGAGAACAAAGGATTTATATCATACATATTGTAAGCTTTAAGTGGCCATTTTATATGTGTTTTAATGTTGCCAGAATATATATTGGGGGTGGAAATCACCAACTCTGGAAACAAGGAGGCCTTTTATCAAATTAGTAAAAGAGCAGTGAGATTTGTTAAGGCCAGAGATGTAATCGTTAGATAATATGTCAAGTCTGTGGAGAGCACTAATTGCAGCAAGAGATTAAAGTCTCTGTTGAAATGACTTAAAGCTCTAAAGATTTGCTGAAGTAAATCAGAACAATGCCTCATGTCACAGCGCTACCAGCACCCAATGTTCATTCATCATGTGCTTCTGCTTTTTGCCTTGAGTATTTCCACAGTTGTCCTTAGGACAGTGTGACTGTAGTTATCATACTGAGGAAGATTAAGAGATTTGCACCTCTAATAGCAAACCTACAATTACCCAATGGGGGAAGATACTGCAGATTAAGTGCAACAAAAGGGAGATCTACATCACTGTAATTTATCCAAGCCACCAACCTAGTGAAGCTCCTTAATAAAATAATTCTGAACTTTGCCCAAGACAAAACTTTATGGCAGTTACCTTTTAATTTGAAAATTAATAAATTACCCTTTCTAGTATAACCATGGCTGTGACTCAAATCTAAGAGCATTTAGATGTCCTTTCCCCCCTTTTCTTACTCAAAGATGCGTTAGAAGAGAGATGCTCTTTAGTTAAATATACGTGGTTGGCTCTTAGGTGAATTCCATCCACTCTCTGGTAGACAGAGTGACTAAGAATAATTTTCCTGTACTCAAGGACAATACAAGGCTGTTGAAAATCACACTCTGAAGTTAAGGTGCTGGTAGTACAAATGTTAGGTGTTCTTTGATTTTGAACTTTGTGGTTCAAAGACTATTGTGACAGGATTTTTAGGATCAGAGGTGTAGAATGGCAGTCAACTTGAGAAATGTGGGGAGAAATGGATTTTTTAAACCAAATTTTGGATAAGATATAAATATATGAAGTTTTAATATTAAGAACTAATTTAGGTTTGAAGATTTTTGTGAATTTGTGAACACAAATATATTCTGTGTTAGAACATGGCTTATAAAATTATCATTTTTTTCTATGTAAATATGTAAAGTCCTATAAAATACTTCATGTGTTTTTTTTTTTTACAGATTTCTCTTAAAAATATATAAAACACAAATGTTCTTTCATGATTTTTACCTAATAAAGGTTTTTAAAGGTAGGGACACCATTCTTAATAAAACAAGACTCAGAATTAAAAACAAAAAACTTGGAAGATCTTGGGTATGGTGTGGTGGGGATTAGATTTATTGTCCCTAATTTTGTCCCTAAAATATTTTTTTCCCTTGGGATTCTCTTACTTGGACACTTTTAACATGCTGGTTAAAAATGGTCTGTCCCTAGGGACACATTAAGACTTTAGAGACCATAAATGCTAAAAGGGGTAGTAGTACATGGATGGCTTTATGTCATTTTAAAAAATACTGAAGAGTGAGAATAGTAAAGGTGTCTAATTATTTTTGTTCTTCTAATGATGACTACTCCAGTGTGCTCCATTCACACACAAATACATATGTTTATTCATTTAAAAACATTTTTGATGCCCTTGCATGCACTTAATCCAATACTGACTGCCTCATTAGAACTCAGGCATAGAATTTTTTTTTCATATAACTCCTGCCTAAAAATTTCTCAGACGTTATAGCTGACATCATACTGATACTCTTTAAGCCAAAATCAGTACACACACACACACACAAAATGTATATATGTGTATATGTATATGTGTATCTATATGCACACATGGAGTAGTACAGCTTCATTTTATGTGTTTATTTTTTAAGGATTTCTAGTGTTTTAAAACTATATAACTGATATAATAGCAATATAATAGGAATGGGTTGGAGGGAGAGGAAAAGAAAAATCCTCATTCTGTTACCTCTCTGCTTTGGAAACATGAGGATTTTACTTGAAGTGTCTACCTTGTTTCCTTGCATTAAATTACTGCCAGCAAGTGAAATTTGTTACCTGGATAAGTAGACTACACTTGTCTCAAATATCACGATGCCAAAAAAGATCTGTTCTCATAGCATTTCCCTCAGGGACTCAGAATTGATTCATTCTACAGATATTTTGGTGTGTCTACTGGATGCAGACCATCCCATACATATTTATGCAAGGTCTGTGTTTGGAACGCAAATGAATAATATCATTGCTGACCTCAAGAAGTTTATTTCTGTTAGGGGAGATGAGAAAATTAGAGTATCTGTAATGAAAGGTGAGCTAGAGTAAGTTCTGCATTAATGTCCATTTAATGTTTAAGGAGTTAGGGCAGAGTAGGATTTAGTGTCATAAATTTATTTTAATTTTAGCTCACACCAACAAAGAAAATTTTCTTTTCATTCTGATACTTCATGGGCATGGAGGTGAATTCATTTCCAGAGGGAACACTGTCTCTTTGCCATTAAGAAACAAAGCAATGAGATGAAGAGTTTGAAATATTTCTGTGTGCTTTACCATATAGAAAGTTATCTTGCTCTTCCCACTCAAGTAATGAAAGCAAACAAAGGAAAACACCTGCTTACTTCACCTCTAATTGTGTTTTCTTTTATCCTGCCCCCCAAGGGCCAGATTCAGTCAACAGCTGTGTGCCATGTATGCCTAGAATCTGTAGAAATTTGTGCACGTGTCTGCAGAGCACACTTCCTTTTTTTCACGGCATAGTCATGATTGAGTTTAGTTTATTTTTTCCATTGTGGTGTTTGAGTATGCACAATGAGAAACGATACACATGATCTTTCAAAGCACATTGGAAATAATATCACATCCATTTCTTAATATTTGGCAGTTACAAAGGTATGTGAAGAGTTGTTCTCCCTATGCCTTACTTTTTCATGGGGAAGGGGAGAGGTCTAGCTGCTTTCACAGTGATTAATCTGCAGACTTTAACCAGAGAATCATATTCTGTGGAGTCTTTATGATTGGGGATATGGAAACTTCATTTCTGCAAGCAGGACACTGCTGAGGAAGACAGAGCTATGCAGGGGTCACAATTTGAATAGTGACTTTTCTTGAGTATTTTAGGTTATGTGTGCCAGAGTTGGTATTTAGGTGCTCCTGTAATCCTTTAAAATTTCAAAATGCTATCAACATTGCCATTATGAACCCTTTTGTTTCATATGGGGGCACAGAACTGACCAGTCAACTGAATATGCAGTAAAAGAGAAGCATAACCTTTCTGAAGATTCTGTGGTAACTTCGTCTTTATTTGCAGTTCTGCCTTGTTGCTGGGGGCTCCCAGTCATGTTCAGGTGCTGGGCTATAGCACTTTCGCTAGTTTATAAATGGGTTTGTTTATCTTATTTCAAATATGCTTAATTTAAGGCAGCCTGCATTCTTTTAAAACAATGACTCTACACCAAATAAATCAAGGAGTGAATAAATGAGAGCTCTAGAAAACATAAGTCTGGTTTGTTAAAGTCCTAATGTCTTGGTGATGAAATAAAGCAGCAGCTGGTTATGATAAGTGACAGATTAAATGGTTAAATTGACTAACATCCCCTTTTAAAATACCCTTTAAATAAATTCATACATGCGACCATGTCATCCTTTTGGTAGTCCAGCAGACCCACAATGCTGTATGGATTTGTTTTCACCAAGAAAGAAATGATAGTTTTTGAAATTAGTATGAATATGCTTGATTTGTTTTACAGTAGCATCATAAAAAGTTTTACCCTTTTTAGTTTCTGTTATACATTCTTGCCCTTGATGTTATGTAGTCTTTGAGGGACTAGTTGTAAAGTCATTTTTGAGATTGTTTCTTATAAACAATGCTTCATGACTTTATCAATACTGGTGATTCCTGCAGCATGTGCTTCTTTTCCGTCTGGACTTTCAGTAGAGTTATCCTGACCAATGAGTGAGACATCAGTAGTTACTCTCTGTCCTGCTGATCATCTTCGCAGTCCCTCCAGGCATAGCCTGATAGTGATTTCCTGGATCTCCTGATAAAGGTTGGAGCTTATCTCCATAAATGATCATGATGCTGGTAAAGGGAAACAACAGGACACAAACTCTGTAAATACTTTCCCTGACATAAATTATATATAAATAAAAGTTGTAATAGATGTGAAGGCTACTGGCTTTATTAACCAGACATTTCTTTTTTTAAAAAATAAATTTATTTTTATTTTTGGCTGTGTTGGGTCTTCATTGTTGTGCGTGGGCTTTCTCTAGTTGCAGTGAGCGGGGGCAACTCTTTGTTGTGCTGCGTGGGCTTCTCATTGTTGTGGCTTCTCTTGTTGCAGAGCACAGGCTCTAGGCACGTGGGCTTCAGTAGCTGTGGCACGTGGGCTCAGCAGTTGTGGCTTGCAGGCTCTAGAGCACAGGCTCAGTAATTGTGGCACATGGGCTTAGTTGCTCTGCGTCATGTGGGATCTTCCAGGGCTCGAACCCGTGTCCCCTGCATTGGCAGGCAGATTCTTAACCACTGCGCCACCAGCAAACCCTCATAGTCCTCTTTCACACAGTATTTTTATTAGGAAGAACTATTTGGTTTTTATCAGATATCTTTTTGGTATATATTGATATGATTACATTGTGTGCTTCCCTTTTGTTAAGAAAGTAAATTAATTTGATAGATTTTGTAAAGCTGAACTCCGTCACATAGTATGTATCATTTTACAGCTTGCTTCTTATGTTCAACATTTTATTTCTGAGATTTAACCAACTTAATACATGAAGATATGATTTATTCATTTCAGTTACTTCATAGTATTCATCATATGAGTAAAAGTGTATATATCTGAATCTGTACTTCTAGACAGTTTTTACTTATTTTTGCTGTGATAATCAGTGCTGCAATAAATATTTTTGTATGTCTCCTTTTACTTATTATTACTCTGTTGACTAGAAGTGTAAATGGTGGGTGGCTTCATTCTATAAATGTCAACTAGATCAAGTTGGTTGGCCCTGTTGTTCAAGTCTTCCAAATGCTACTGATCTTCTCTCTACATCTCTAAATGTTTATGTCCTTAATAAGAGAGCTTCATAATAAATTAAGCAAAAAAAAAAAAAATTCCACAGAACTACAAAAGAAAATAAATCCACAATTATAATATGGTATTTCAGCACCCTAAATATTAGTAAGGTTATAGAAGACTTGAGAATAAAATCAACCAACTTGACCTAGTTAAGATTTACAGAATACTTCATCCAGCAACAGCAGAATATATATTCTTCTTGAGTGCACATGAGATATTCACCAAGACAGACTAGATAATGGGCCATAGAACAAACCTCTTATTTAGAAGAATTAAAATCATACTAAGTTTGTTCTCTGACTACAATGAAATTGAACTAGAAATTAATAATAGAAAGACATCTATAAAAATCCCTCAAATTTACAAAATTAAACAATACAATCCAGAGGTCAAAAAGGAAATTACATGGAATATTTAAAATTATTTTCACTAAAATGAAAACAAAAGTACCACATATTTGTAGGATACAACTAAATCAGTTCTTAGGCAAAAATCTATACCATTAAATATTTATATTAAAAAAGAGTAAAGGTCTCAAACTGATGACTTAAGATATATCTTAAGAAAAAAAAGGAGTAGATACAACCCAAAGCAAGTAGAAGTATGAAAATAATATAAGATCAAAAATAAATGAAATTGGAATTAGAAAGACAATGGAGAAAATCAATAAAAATAAACCTTTGTCTTTGGAAAGATCAGTAAAAAGGAGTGATTAAAAAAGAAAATAGAGAAGGTACTTTTACTTCTATCATAATTTTAAAAGAATACCAGTACAGATCTTTCAAATATTGAAAATAAGGGAATATTATGAACAACTTTATGCCTATAAATTTAACAATTTAGGAAAAAAATGACAAATTCCCTGAAAGACACAAACTACAGAAATACCTTCAGGAAGAAATAGATAATCTGAGCAGTTTATCCATCAAAGAAAGTGAATTCATAGTTAAAAACATTTGAATAATGAAAACTGCACATACAATTTCACTGGTAAATTCTACTGACACTTAAGGCAGAAACATACCAATTCTACTAAATTTCTTCACAGAAAATAGAAGAGTTTCTCTACTTAGTTTTTAGAGGCTAACATTACCCTGATGTTAAAACCAGACAAAGACACTACAAGATAATAAAACTATAGACAAGTATTCCTCATGTACATGTTAGAAATTATCATCAAAATGTGTACTGTCATTATAGCAAGTGTCTGCTGTCATTCTCCCAAAATATGTTCTGTCATCCTGGTAAGGATTTGAGGGATGCCAAGTTACACAAGAGATGTTGTAGCATCACACATGTTGAATTTGTTTTGCTCTGTTTAAAGCCTGTATCAGATTTTGACATTTGGACTTTCAGTTAAAGTCAGACCTTTTGTTGAGTTTGAGTTGATTAACCTTTTGCAGTAGATAACTTTCCTTTAAATAGTGCCAAGAGATTCTCTGAGGAAAGAATACAATACATGCTTATTTGTAGTCATAATATAACAATTCATCAGTCTTAAGTTTTTATATTTTAAATGGGATTAAAGTATTAAGTATCAAGAAAAATAAAGCTTCAACTTTTTCTTTAAAACAAAAACAGAGTCAGACTTACTTGGCATTGCATGTAGAGAATTTGGAATTCTGAGACATTTGTCTGAGACAATGTAGAATGTTAACTCCTTATATTGAGGCTTAGGTATAGTTCAATGTCAGATTCTACACTTAGTTTACACTAATGTGCTATTCCAGGTCATGCAAATATATTCTGACTGTAGACCTGACACTAAAGTCTAAAAGGTAAGTTTTCAGTTTGGCCCATAGTTACAATTATCATTGTCACAACTCCAACCAATAAAGTGCCCCTGTGACTAACCATCCAGTTTTCTCAGGCCTGTGGGGATTTCCAATATGTGAAACTTTCAGTGCTAAAATGGGAAAGACTTGGGTAAACTAAACTGGGAGGAGTTGATCACCTATATCATTCTAAGTTTTTTTTAAAATTGTCCCTTGCAGTGATTAGCATATTCTCTTATATGTAGTAGATGAAAAACAAGTATGTGTTCAAAAAAATCATTGAACACATAGCTTTATCTTCAAGATTTCTCAAATGTAATAGAAAATCACTTACATATTGCTTGTGACATACCTTTCAACTGCTGGAAAAAAAAAAAGGTTCTCCAGGAACCACTTGTACATGCTTTGTGGACACCACTGTGATCATGTACTTGTTCTGATATGCATATACTATATGTCACAGTTTCTGGGAAGGAAAGCATAAAACATTTATTTTTTTTAATATCTTTATTGGTGTATAATTGCTTTACAATGTTGTGTGAGTTTTTGCTGTACAACAAAGCGAATCAGCTATATGTATACATATATCCCCATATCCCCTCCCTCTTGAGCCTCCCTCCCACCTTCCCTACCCCACGACCCCTCTAGGTCATCACAAAGCATCGAGCTGATCTACTGTGCTATGTAGCAGCTTCCCAGTAGTCATCCATTTTACACTTGATAGTGTATATAAAAACGTTTATTCTTGAAATACTGTTTTCCCTTATTTTTCTTTTCTGGAAGGAAAATGGCACCAACAGAATTGTTAGCCATCAAAAAATGAATACAAGAGTCAATGTTCATTGAAGATATCAATACTAGCTTCATTTTACTGTATGCTAGAATGCTGCATGAAATATAGTGACTACCTGTTAAATTACCTATGAAAAACAGCTTTGGCCCAGAATCATTCTAAAGATGTGGAAGATGTTTCTTTCGCTTTTTCCTCTATGAGAATCTGTACTTTTGGTAGATTTTCTAGTGTTTTTGTTTCTTCTAGTACTTTAATCCAGTGATGAGTGGAGGAAGGAGCGAGGAAGAAAGAGGCAGAATGAGGAAGCATGAGTAAACAGAGGAGACTTGAGACTAACAGGAAATTAATAAGTGATTCAACCCAAAGAGTGTAGTCAGCCCCCAATCAATTCAGGTGTTGACTTCCTATTCTACTTCCCTCTCTAAGAAGGTGCAAACCTGTTAGGTGTTATTGTATGGGTAAACAATCTTAACAGCTTGAGAGCAGGCCTACTCCTACAGGCATCGCCAGAGTGAGTGTTCTCTTTTCCCTAACTCAGGGTTTATTTCCTGCAGTGATATATACGCGTTTATAGCAAGTGAGACAACAGGGATATAAAATTTCATTGTTTATTTACCTTCATTAACCCGACGACTTGAGAAGCAAGAGGTCATTAATACTTGAAATCCTCTCAAGTGCTCAAGCCCAAGGCAGTCCTTTTATGTATAACTCAAAACCTTGTACTCTTTGGTCTTATTTTTTTTTCACTTTCAGTCATACCCAAACTTTCCACTAAGGTGGAGTTAACTAAACCAAGTGTAACCCTGCCACTCATCAATGTTTATTTGCATGTAGTTTTTTTCTCATTGTAATGCCATTTTATAAGGCAAGTTATCCTGTTGCTAGAATCTCCTTTGTTAGATTCTTTTTTGACAGGTTTCTACTATGACTTTGGCTTCCTTTCCTTATGTGGTCTGAAGGGGGAAAACGAGATCCTTCTGATTGGTAATGTACACTGCATGTAAGGTACTTTATAGATCATTGTAAAATGATCAAGCATAATCTCTACTCTCAGTGAACTTAAAATCTCGCTTCATGACTTAAAGAATGATACCCACAGAAGAATCAGATCAAAATTGAAAGGTTAACAGTATAATTCTGTATATAAGGGTAATTTAAAATTAATAGATGCTCAGTGAAAAGCTTAGGATGAACATGGGTTTGAGCTGGGTGGATAGATTTAGATGGTGTTGAGGTAAGGGAAGGAAATGCTCAGTATGAAAATAATTGTGGAAGCAAAAATGAGTATGATCTGTATGTTGTTGTGGGTAGCGTTTTAATGAATTGTCCCCACCAGTATTATAGAATGAACTAATCAGAAAACCTTGAAGATCCTTGATGGAAGTGTGTAATTATGACTTGAACTGTTTTATAGTTATTCGGACTGAATTTGTGGCCCAGAATATGGGTAAATGTTCTGGGTGCACTTGAAAACATTATGTGTTCTGCTGATGTTGGGTGGAATGTTCTATAAAATGTTAATTAGGTCAAGTTGGTTGTGGTGTTCAAGTCTTTTATATCCTTTATGTTTTTCTGTTCTTTCAGCTTTTGAGAGAACATACGAAAATCTCTAGTTATAATTGTAGATTGGTCTTTTTCTCCTTGCAATTCTATCCGTTTTTTTCTTCATTCATTTTGAAGCTCTGTATTAGGTACAGAACCGTGTAGTACTGTTATGTCCTTTTGATTAATTGACCCCTTTATAATTATGAAATTGTTTTTTTATCCTTGTTAATATTTTCTCTTGGGATTGACATATACACACCACTATATATAAAATAGATAACTAATAAGAACTTACTATATAGCACAGGGAACTCTACTCAATACTCTGTAATGACCTATATGGGAAAAGAATCTAAAAAAGACTGGATAATTAAAGTTTTTTTTTCTCTGCAATATACTTTTTCTTTCTTTTGATTAGTGTTATCTTGGTATATGCTTTTCCAGCCTTTTAATGTTAACTTATTTGTGTCTTTATGTTTAAAATGCATTGTTGTAGGCAGCATGTAGTTGTGTTGCTTTGTTACATAATCTGACCATTTCTGTTTTTTAATTGAGATTATCAGACCATTTACATTTTATGTGGTTGTTGATGTGGTTAGGTTTAAGTTAGTTGTCCTCTATTTATCCCATCTATTCTTTGTTCCCTTTTTTCTTTCTCTCTGCCTTCTTTTAGGATTGATTCCATTTTATTTCCTTTGTTGACTTATTAGGTATAACTCTTAGTTTTATTAATTTAGTGATTTAAGGTCTATAATTATATATTTAAACTTACCAGGTTACTTTCAAGTGAGATGTGGTAACTTCACATAAGGTATAAGAATCTTGCAATTGTATACTTCCACTTCTTTAACATTGTTTTCAACATTTTACTTATATATATGTTATAAACACCACATTTGCACTATTATTTTTGTTTAAATAATTATATTTTAAGAAGATGCAAATCACAAGAGAAATCTTATATATTTATTCATGTAGTTACCATTTCCAGGGTAAATCCATATTTTTGTCTATTATCATTTTTCTCCTGCTTGAGAAAAATGCCTTCTTCTTCTGCCTTCTTCCTTTAACATTTCTTGTTGTGTGAATATGCTGGTGATGAATTCTTTCAGCTTTTGTATTATTGAAAAATTATTCATTTCACCTTTGTATTTGAAAGATACTTTTGCTGGATATTGAATTCTAGGTTGACAGTTGTTCTTTCTTTTAGTACTTAAACATGTTGCTCCACTGTTTCACATTTGCAGTGTTTCCAGTGAGAAATCTGCCATCACCATGATAATTGTTTCTATTTAGTGTATCTTCCCTTACATTCCTGGCTATATTTAAGATTTACTCTTTATCACTGATTTAGAGCAATTTGATTATAATGTATTATGGTGTAGTTTTCTTCTTTTTTGTGTGCTTGGAGTTAATTGGAGTACTTAGTTCTGTAATAAATAGTTTTCATTATTTGGGAAGTCTCTGTCTACTATTTCTTCATATATTTTTTTCTGTCCCTCCCACCTCTGACACTGAGGTTGAGGTAAGCAATGGCTTGGGTGGAAATCTACCACTACTTGGTCTTATCCTTTATTTCTGACCTTCTGGAATTAAAAAATAATTTTTTTACTCAATATTACCAATTTCCAATGCTTTTGAAACTTCCTTTCTCATTCTGATATTTCTTGTGCCTTTTGGTAAGTTGATGAAAAGTAGATGAATTAAGTGCTGCTATCTGACTTATGTTTTAACTTTTTGGTCTTAATCTAGAAGTATATTTTTATACTTTTTCCTGTGCTCTGATGTTGTTTCTTTTAAACTTAGAACTATTCAGTTGTTACTTTGAATCTTAATAACTCATCTCATGTGGAGCTAAACTTAGGCTAGAGTAGAGAAAGTTGGAGTAGATCTGCTATCCATTGGATTCTGACATATAAAATATGATTTGCTCTTTTCTAATTTAAATACATGATTTAAATCCCTTAAGTATCTATGTCTTCCAAGTTATGTAATAAAATAAAGCTAAGTTCCAGTAAACATTATCCTATGAACTACAAGATGAATGGAGTATCAATTATTTATAAGTGGGAGTCACTAATATGGATATGACGATTTCTCATTAACACTAACAACTTCAGAGCTGTTTTTACATTAGATTAAAATAGTAATTTAGCTGCTTAGTAAGTGATTACATGCAGAGTGTTATGTAACCTGTCCACTAGGAGTTGGTAAACGTTGCCAAGTACTAATGATTCACTTCCTTCATAACCTGAGGGAGTATGAGGCCAAAAGTTTCAGTTAAGAAGGTTCTTTCAGGACTGGACTCGGCCCTGGTGCAGAGGCAGCACAGTAAGATGGGAAGAACATAGGCATGTCTGCAGGTCTAGACTTGGATTTTAGTAGGAACCATGAGGAACGGTGCCTGTCTGAAAGCTCAGCTTTCCTTGTGTAAAATGTTCCAACTTATACTGTAGGATTATAACAATAATAATTATTATTATAATAAATAAATAGTAACATATATATGTATATAGTGCCTCATTATATTATTGTTAGGGGTTGAAATGGAATGTATCTGGGCTATGCTTTCTCTTGTGTCTAAGATGGTATTTTTACTCAAGAAAACAATACTCTGTAGGTAGGGACTGGAAAAAAAATTAGTATGGTCTTTGTTGCAAGATTTTTGAGGGGAAAACGAGGCAGCCTTATATTATGGTTGATTTTTAAATTGTCTATTAATCGTTTCAGTGATAAAGAAATCCTAAGAAAAATCTAGAAACAAAATTCCTAATATAGCTTTGTAAAAACATAGGATGGAAACTGAGAACAACTTGTTTTAGACTAGAACTGGGGTTTTCTCATAGTATCAGAATGAGAAATGGGCTTGATTTTCCTTTTGGGTCCAATGGCTACATTTTTCTTTAACATATGGAAAGTCGGTGGACCCAGATTAGGTAATTTGTGTTCAGGAATTAATAGGGGATGCTGGAGATAATCTGAAATCAAGATATAGGAGAACCAATTTCAAATATTCTTTCTTTTTTTTTTTTTTAACGAAATAACAACAAAACCCAACAACAAAAGCTAGGTGACAGTGGCTGTAGTCTGGAGTAGAGTGTGCAAGTAGAATGAATCAAAAGAATATTGGTTTTAATTCTTGTGAAGGTAATAAATGAGGAATCTCTGTTTTTCAGAGGAGGCCCCTAATCTTACGGTACTTTGTTGCTCCAAGAGACTGTCAATTGTTGCTTTAGTACTAAAATCACATAGTCTATACAGTGGTAACACTACTGTGCACACTAATTTTTTGTGCCTAATAGGCATTTAATTTTCACTTTTAATGAGTATTCATTGATGCATAAGTTAGGGGCTGAAGATGTAACAGTATATAGACAGACAAAAATCCCTGCTCTGATGGAACTTATAGTAATGGAAGACAGACAATAAACAAATTAAGAATAATATGTTTGCTGTGTTGGAAGATAATAAATTACATGGGGGAAAATAAAGCAGGAAAGAAGGATAGGGCTTGTGTGTTGGGAGGGACATGCTCATTGAGAAGGTCATATTTTTTTTTTATAGTGTTTATTTATTTTTTACTTGTTGACAGTTTGCTTTATTTATTTATTTATGGCTGTGTTGGGTCTTCGTTTCCGTGTGAGGGCTTTCTCTAGTTGTGGCAAGCGGGGGCCACTCTTCATCATGGTGCGCGGGCCTCTCACTATCGCGGCCTCTCGTTGCGGGGCACAGGCTGCAGACGCGCAGGCTCAGTAATTGTGGCTCACGGGCCCAGTTCTCCACGGCATGTGGGATCTTCCCAGACCAGAGCTCGAACCCTTGTCCCCTGCATTGGCAGGCAGATTCTCAACCACTGTGCCACCACGGAAGCCCGAGAAGGTCATATTTGAACAAACACCTGAAAGAGGTCTGTGGGTTAGTCAAGGTGAGTGTCTAGAGCAGAGGAGTATATATAGAGGGATCAGCAAATATAAACACCTGCATGGGCTTTTTAAATTTTTTTTTAACAGCTTTATTGGAGTATAATTGCTTTACAATGGTGTGTTAGTTTCTGCTTTATAACAAAGTCAGTCAGCTATACATATACCCCCATATCTCCTCCCTCTTGCGTCTCCCTCCCATCCTCCCTATCCCACCCCTCTAGGTGGTCACAAAGCCCCGAGCTGATCTCCCTGTGCTATGCGGCTGCTTCCCACTAGCTATCTATTTTACATTTAGTAGTGTATATATGTCCATGCCACTTTCTCACTTTGCCCCAGCTTACCTTTCCCCCTCCCCGTGTCCTCAAGTCCATTCTCTATGTCTGTGTCTTTATTCCTGTCCTGCCCCTAGGTTCTTCATAACCAGTTTTTTTCTTTTAGAATCCATATATATGTGTTAGCTTATGGTATATGTTTTTCTTTCTGACGTACTTCACTCTGTATGACAGACTCTAAGTCCATCCACCTCACTACAAATAGCTCAATTTCGTTTCTTTTTATGGCTGAGTAATATTCCATTGTATATATGTGCCACATCTTCTCTATCCATTCATCTGTTGATGGACACTTAGGTTGCTTCCATGTCCTGGCTATTGTAAATAGAGCTGTAATGAACATTGTGGTACATGACTCTTTTTGAATTATGGTTTTCTCAGGGTATATGCCCAGTAGTGGGCTGGGTTGTATGGTAGTTCTATTTTTAGTTTTTTAAGGAACCTCTATACTGTTCTCCATAGTAGCTGTATCAATTTACATTCCCACCAACAATGCAAGAGGGTTCGCTTTTCTCCACATCCTCTCCAGCGTTTATTCTTTGTAGATTTTTTTGTTGTTGTTGTTTTTTGTTTTTTTTGGGTTTTTTTGCGGTACGCGGGTCTCTCATCGCTGTGGCCTCTTCCCCTGCGGAGCACAGGCTCCGGACGCGCAGGCCCAGCGGCCATGTCCCACAGGCCTAGCCGCTCCACGGCATATGGGATCTTCCCAGACCGGGGCACGAACCCGTGTCCCCTGCATCGGCAGGCGGACTCTCAACCACTGCGCCACCAGGGAAGCCCTCTTTGTAGATTTTTTGATGATGGCCATTCTAACTGATGTGAGGTGATACCTCATTGTAGTTTTCATTTGCATTTCTCTAATGATTAGTGATGTTGAGCATCCTTTCATGTGTTTGTGGGCAATCTGTATATCTTCTTTGGAGAAATGTCTATTCAGGTCTCCTGGCCATTTTTGGATTGGGTTGTTTGTTTTTTGGTATTGAGCTGCATGAGCTGCTTGTAAATTTTGGAGATTAATCCTTTGTCAGTTGCTTCATTTATAAATATTTTCTCCCATTCTGAGGGTTTTCTTTTCGTCTTGTTTATGGTTTCCTTTTCTGTGCAAAAGCTTTTAAGTTTCATTAAGTCCAATTTGTTTATTTTTGTTTTTATTTCCATTTCTCTAGGAGGTGGGTCAAAAAGGATCTTGCTGTGATTTATGTCATAGAGTGTTCTGCCTATGTTTTCCTCTAAGAGTTTTATAATGTCTGGCCTTACATTTAGGTCTTTACTCCATTTTGAGTTACCTTTTGTATATGGTGTTAGGGAGTGTTCTAATTTCCTTCTTTTACATGTAGCTGTCCAGTTTTCCCAGCACCACTTATTGTAGAGTCTGTCTTTTCTCTATTGTATATTCCTGCCTCCTTTATCAAAAATAAGTTGACCATATGTGCTTGGGTTTATCTCTGGGCTTTCTATCTTGTTGCACTGATCTGTGTTTCTGTTTTTGTGCCAGAACCATACTGTCTTGATTACTTTAGCTTTGTAGTATAGTCTGAAGTCAGAGAGCCTCATTCCTCCAGCTCCGTTTTTCTTTCTCAAGATTACTTTTGCTATTCAGGGTCTTTTGTGTTTCCATACAAATTGTGAAAATTTTTGTTCTACTTCTGTGAAAAATGCCATTGGAAGCTTGATAGGGATTGCATTGAATCCATAGATTGCTTTGGGTAGTAAAGTCATTTTCACAGTGTCGATTCTTCCAATCCAAGAACGTGGTATATCTCTCCATCTGTTTGTATCATCTTTAATTTATTTCATCAGTTTTTTTTATAGTTTTCTGTATACAGGTCTTTTGTCTCCTTAGGTAGGTTTATTGCTAGGTATTTTATTCTTTTCTTTGCGGTGGTAAATGGGAGTGTTTCCTTAATTTCTGTTTCAGATTTTTAATCATTAGTGTGTAGGAATGCAAGAGATATCTGTGCATTAATTTTGCATACTGATACTTTACCAAATCATTGATTAGCTCTAGTAGTTTTCTGGTAGCATCTTTAGGATTCTCTATATATGGTATCATGTCATCTGCAAACAGTGACAGCTTTACTTCTTCTTTTCCGATTTGGATTCCTTTTATTTCTTTTTCTTCTCTGATTACTGTGCTAAAACTTCCAAAAGTCTGTTGAATAATAGGGGTGAGAGTGGACAACCTTGACTTGTTCCTGATCTTAGAGGAAATGCTTTCAGTTTTTCACCATTGAGAATGATGTTGGCTGTGGGTTTGTCATATATGGCCTTTATTATGTTGAGGAAAGTTCTCTCTATTCCTACTTTCTGGAGGGTTTTTATCATAAATCGGTGTTGAATTTTGTCAAAAGCTTTTTCTGAATCTGTTGAGGTGATCATATGGTTTTTCTCCTTCAGTCTGTTAAAATGGTTTATCACATTGATTGATTTGCATACATTGAAGAATACTTGCATTCCTGGGATAAATCCCACTTGGTCATGGTGTATGATCTTTTTAATGTGCTGTTGGATTCTGTTTGCTAGTATTTTGTTGAGGATTTTTGCACCTATGTTGATCAGTGATATTGGCCTGTAGTTTTCTTTTTTTGTGACATCTTTGTCTGGTTTTGTACCAGGGTGATGGTGGCCTCGTAGAATGAGTTTGGGAGTGTTCCTCCCTCTGCTATATTTTGGAATAGTTTCAGAAGGATAGGTGTTAGCTCTTCTCTAAATGTTTGATAGAATTCACCTGTGAAGCTATCTGGTCCTGGGCTCTTATTTGTTGGAAGATTTTTAATCACAGTTTCAATTTCAGTGCTTATGATTGGTCTGTTTATATTTTCTGTTTCTTCCTGGTTCAGTCTCAGAAGGTTGTGCTTTTCTAAGAATGTGTCCATTTCTTCCAGGTTGTCCATTTTATTGGCATATAGTTGCTTGCAGTTATTTGTCATGATCCTTTGTATTTCTGCCCTGTCAGTTGTTACCTCTCCCTTTTCATTTCTAATTCTATTGATTTGAGTCTTCTCCCTTTTTTTCTTGATGAGTCTGCCTAATTGTTTATCAGTTTTGTTTATCTTCTCAAAGAACCAGCTTTTAGTGTTACTGATTTTTGCTATTGTTTCCTTCATTTCATTTTCATTTGTTTCTGATCTGATCTTTATAATTTCTTTCCTTCTGCTAACTTTGGGGTTTTATCATTCTTCTTTCTCTAATTGCTTTAGGTATAAGGGTAGGTTGTTTATTTGAGATGTTTCTTGTTGCTTGACATAGTGATGTATTGCTATAAACTTCTCTCATAGAACTGCTTTTGTTGCATCCTGTAGGTTTTGGGTCATTGTGTTTTCATTGTCTTTTGTTTCTACGTATTTTTTGATTTTCTCTTTGATTTCTTTGGTGATTGCTTGGTTATTAAGTAGTGTATTGATTTGCCTCCATGTGTTTGTATTTTTTACGGATGTTTTTTCGTGTAATTGATATTTAGTCTGACAGAGTTGTGGTCGGAAAAGATACTTGATATGATTTGAAATTTCTTAAATTTACCAAGGCTGGATTTGTGACCCAAGATATGATCTATACTGGAGAATGGTTCATGAGCACTTGAGAAGAAAGTGTATTCTGTTGTTTCTGATTGGAATGTCCTATAAATATTAATTAAGTCCATCTTGGTTAATGTATCATTTAAAGCTTGAGTTTCCTTAGTTTTTTTCATTTTGGATGATCTGTCCAGTGGTCAAAGTGGGCTGTTAAAGTCCCCCACTCTGATTGTGTTACTGTCAATTTCCCCTTTTATAGCTGTTAGCTTTTGCCTTATGTATTGAGATGCTCCTATGTTGGGTGCATAAATATTTACAATTGATATATCTTCTTCTTGGATTTATCCCTTGATCATTATGTAGTGTTCTTCTTTGTCTCTTGTAATAGTCTTTAAAGTCTATCTTGTCTGATAAGAGAATTGCTACTCCAGTTTTCTTTTGATTTCCATTTTCATGGAATATTTTTTTCCAAGCCCTCACTTCAGTCTGTATGTGTCCCTAGGTCTGAAGTTGGTTTCTTATAGACAGCATATACGGGTCTTGTTTTTGTATCCATTCAGACAGTCTGTGTCTTTTGTTTTGAGCATTCAGTACATTTACATTTAAGGTAATTATCGACATGTCTGTTCCTATTACCATTTTCTTAATGGTTTTGGGTTTGTTATTGTAGGTCTTTTCCTTCTCTTGTGTTTCCTGCCTAGAGAAGTTCCTTTAGCATTTGTTGTAAAGCTGGTTTGGTGGTACTGAATTCTCTTAGCTTTTGCTTTCTGTAAAGGTTTTAATTTCTCTGTCGAATCTGAATGAGATCCTTACTGGATGGAGTAATCTTGGTTGCAGCTTTTTCCCTTTCATTACTTTAAGTATGTCCTGCCACTGCCTTCTGGCTTGTAGAGTTTCTGCTGAAAGATCAGCTGTTAACCTTATGGGGATTCCCTTATATATTATTTGTTGTTTTTCCTTTGCTGCTTTTAATATTTTTTCTTTGTATTTAGTTTTCTTTTTTTTTTTTTTTTTTTTTTTTTGCGGTACGCGGGCCTTTCACTGTTGTGGTGTCTCCCGTTGAGGAGCACAGGGTCTGGACGTGCAGGCCCAACGGCCATGGCTTACGGTCCCAGCCGCTCCACGGCACGTGGATTTTCCTGGACTGGGGCACGAACCCGTGTCATCTGCATCAGCAGGCGGACTCTCAACCACTGCGCCACCAGGGAAGCCCTGTATTTAGTTTTTGATAGTTTGATTAATATGTGTCTTGGCGGGTTTTTCCTTGGATTTGTCCTGTATGGGACTCGCTGCACTTCCTGGAGTTGATTGACTCTTTCCTTTCCTATATTAGGGAAGTTTTCAACTATAATCTGTTCAAATATTTTCTCAGTCCCTTTCCTTTTCTCTTTTTCTTCTGGGACACCTATCATTCAAATGTTGGTGTGATTAATACTATCCCAGGAGTCTCTGAGACTGTCCTCAATTCTTTTCATTCTTTTTTCTTTATTCTGCTCTGGTAGTTATTTCCACTATTTTATCTCCCAT
Source organism: Lagenorhynchus albirostris (assembly GCF_949774975.1). Classification (NCBI taxonomy): domain Eukaryota; kingdom Metazoa; phylum Chordata; class Mammalia; order Artiodactyla; family Delphinidae; genus Lagenorhynchus; species Lagenorhynchus albirostris. The sequence continues at coordinate 73,582,229 of NC_083107.1, read as the reverse complement.
ATCACTTATCCGTTCTTCTGCCTCAGTTATTCTGCTGTTGATTCCTTCTAGAGAATATTTAATTTCATTTATTGTGTTGTTCATAATTGTTTGTTTGCTCTTTAGTTCTTCTAGGTCCTTGTTTAACGTTTCTTGTATTTTCTCCGTTCTATTTCCAAGGTTTTGGATCATCTTTACTGACATTATTCTGCATTCTTTTTCAGGTAGACTGCCTATTTCCTATTCATTTGTTTGGTCTGATAGGTTTTTACCTTGCTCCTTTATCTGCTCTGTGTTTCTGTGTCTTCTCATTTCGCTTAACTTACTGTGTTTGGGGTCTCCTTTTCGCAGGCTGCAGGTTTGTACTTTCTTTTGTTTTTGGTGTCTGTCCCCAGTGGCTAAGGTGGGTTCAGTGGGTTGTGTAGACTTCCTGGTGGAGGGGACTGGTGCCTGTGTTCTGGTGCATGAGGCTGGATCTTGTCTTTCTTGTGGGCAGGACTGCATCCAGAGGTGTGTTTTGGGGTGTCTGTGAACTTATGATTTTATGCCGCCTCTCTGCTAATGGGTGGGGTGCGTTCCTGTCTTGCTAGTTGTTTGGATTAGGGTGTCCATCACTGGAGCTTGCTGGTTGTTGAGTGGAGCTGTGTCTTAGCATTGAGATGGAGATCTCTGGGAGAGCTTTCACTGTTTGATATTACGTGGGGCCAGGAGGTCTCTGGTGGACCAATGTCCTGAACTTGGCTCTCCTACCTCAGAGGCACAGGCCTGACACCCAGCCGGAGCACCAAGACCCTGTCAGCCACATGGGTCAGAAGAAAAGGGAGAAAAAAAGAAAGAAAGAAAAAATAAAATAATTAAAATAAAAGAAATTTTTTAAAAAATTAAAAAGTAATAAAAAACAAAAAAAACAGAACTCTAGGACAAATGGTAAAAGCAACCTATATAGACAAAACCACACATAGAAGCATACACATACACACTCAGAAAAAAAGAAAAAGGACAAAAACATATATATATATATATATATATATATAAAAGGAAGAGAGCAACCAAATCAATAAACAAATCTACCAATGATAATAAGCTCTAAGTACTAAACTAAGATAAACATAAAACCAGAAACAAATTAGGTCAGAAAGCAAGCCCCAAGTCCGCAGTTGCTCCCAAAGTCCACCGCCTCAATTTTGGGATGATTCATTGTCTGTTCAGGTGTTCCACAGATGCAGGGTACATCAAGTTGATTGTGGAGATTTAATCCGCTGCTCCTGAGGCTGCTAGGAGAGATTTCCCTTTCTCTTCTTTGTTTGCACAGCTCCCGGGGTTCAGCTTTGGATTTGGACCCGCCTCTGCCTGTAGGTCGCCTGAGGGCATCTTTTCCCCTCCCCAGACTGGATGGGGTTGAACGAGCTGCTGATTAGGGAGCTCTGGCTCACTCAGGCGGGGGGAGGGAGGGGTACTGAATGCAGGGCTAGCCTGAGGCGTGCTGTGTGTTCTCCCTGGGAAGTTGTCCCTGGATCACGGGACCCTGGCAGTGGTGGGCTGCAAAGCCTCCCGGGAGGGGAGGTGTGGATAGTGACCTGTGCTTGCACACAGGCTTCTTGGTGGCGGCAGCAGCAGCCTTAGCATTTCATGCCTGTCTCTGGTGTCCATGCTGATAGCTGTGGCTTGTGCCTGTCTCTGGAGCTCTTTTAGGCCATGCTCTGAATCCCTTCTCCTCTCTACCCCGAAAAAATGGTCTCTGCCTCTTAGGCAGGTCCAGACTTCTTCCCGGACTCCTTCCCGCTAGCTGTGGCACACTGCCCACCTTCAGTCTGTGTTCTCGCAGCCAACCCCAGTCCTCTCCCTGGGATCTGACCTCTGAAGCCTGAGCCTCAGCTCCCAGCCCCAGCCCCTCCCAGCGGGTGAGCAGACAAGCCTCTCAGGCTGGTGAGTGCCGGTCGGCACCGATCCTCTGTGCGGCAATCTCTCCACTTTGCCCTCCGCACCCCTGTTGCTGCGCTCTCCTCCGCGGCTCCAGTCTTCCCCCCCCCCCGCCACCCCCTGTCTCCGGCAGTGAAGGGGCTTCCTAGTGTGTGGAAACTTTTCCTCTTTCACAGCTCCCTCCCAGAGGTGCAGGTCCCGTCTCTATTCTTTTTTCTGTGTTTTTTCTTTTTTCTTTTGCCCTACCCAGGTACGTGGGGAGTTTCTTGCCTTTTAGGAAGTCTCAGTTCTTCTGCCAGCATTCAGTAGGTGTTCTGTAGGAGCTGTTCCACATGTAGATGTATTTCTGACGTGTTTGTGGGGAGGGAGGTGAGCTCTACTTCTTCTTCCTCCACCATCTTGAAGGTCTCCCTGCATGGGCTTTTGAGTGGCCTCTTCTATTTGAAGAAAAGCAAGGAGGCCAGCACTCTTGTAACAGTTAGTGAAGTGAGAGGAGGAGATGTCAGAGATCATGGGGGGCCAGATCACAAAGGCCTTGTAAGCCATTGTTGCTTGCAGTGGAATGGGAAGCCAAGGCAGGGCTTTGAGAGAGGACTGATATGATTTGACATTTTGTGAAGGGTTTACTCTGGCTTCCGTATTGAGAGTAGAGTGTAAGGAGACTAGAAAGGAAACACAAAGACGAATAATCCATTCAGTAGAACTGAGTGGGTTGCTCACTTGCTTCCTTATATGTGCTGTGCCAGTAGACGATTAGTAGTGAATACCCATTAAACCTCCGAGATTGGAAGGGTTGGCTTCCTCGAGGGAAATGCAGTTTCCTTTTGGCAGATAGGAGATATTCCTAGGTGATGCAGAAGCATCCTTTCTCCTATTAGTGGTGACTTGGTGACAGGAAAGTGAACTTGCTGGCTCTGCCCCACCAGGATGTTTCAAATCTATTTCTGGAATGCAGGTTGTATGCTGTATGCGTGGAGCTTCTGCCTTTTATCCTGACTTGAAAGTTCCTAATTGGGTTGAGTTCAGATTCTGTGTCATGGTTCTGTTTTGCTGGGAGAGGCTAATAAAGAAGGAAACTATGTATTCTTAGCTGTAGGACAAATGGAGTATAGTAATTAGGCAGGATTGTCCCTTCACTGGACAGAAGCCTTAAGCAGCTCAGGCAAACACCAAACAAAAACTTGGCACATGCATACAGATCTACAGATGTAGATACCTGGTGAAATCCTAGAAAATGTGTTAGCATCTTATTCTCCAGCAGTGATATTCTTTTCACAAAGCATTCCACACTGTGAAGGCTGTATCATTAGGCTGATAATCTCAAGTTAATTTTCTATTGCTTCTTACATGGTTTGCTGTATAGTATTGGTTTAAAGAAGAAGGCTGAACAGCTTAGAGACATTGCTCTAAGAAATTGCAGGTTTAGGTGTTCAATAGCTATTTATTTATTTAATAAATGCATTAAAGGTCTAATTCATATACCTGTGAAGTTATTGGGTATGAGCCACCTCCAGTTCATTATTATTTAGGTTTAACCAAAGAATATTTTTGCTATCCTGTGTTCAGGATAATGAATGCCATAATGACAACAAATATATTTATATTGTCATATTTAACTAAAGAAGACTCTATGGTTATTACATTTTATTCTACACAAAACGTGTTAACTACCTTAACAAAACAGATACATGTACTATTAGACTAAATTACTTAGACAATACATGTGATTTGAACAGAAAATTAAAACATGTCTAATAGTCTTCACATTCTTTTTGTTTATTTGTATATAGGAAAAGAAAGATGATTTCAAACTTCTTAATTTAGAATTAATCTGCCCAAAAGCAGGAAATGTTCTTTGTACACACACATTAGAAGTTGCTACTTATAAAAGGTAATCATTTTTGTAACTTTAGATGAAACAAGACATGTTAGTGAAATTGAGCAGGTGTGTGTATGTATATATATATATTTTTCAAGTATCTCCAGCACAGTTGGACTAAGACTGGTGTTGGGTTTATTTTGTCCAAACTTAAAATAATAAAACAAAAAATTTCATTGCTCTATAGTGAAAACTAATAGGTTTACATAAGAAACAATGGTGTGGAAAAAATTGCTATCATAATAATTTGGCAGGAAACCCCCTAAACATCCCAAATATTTAAATAACTCCTTCCAATTTATAGTTATTTCTCTGCCTCCACCAGCTGTATGATTCAACAACTCCAAGTGGAAAGTACATGGGAAAATGTTCTCATTTGTTAGTTATGAAATGTTATTGTTGAATTAGCAAAACCTCACAAAGTTGGTAGGACTCAGAGAACCCAGAGGCACTCTTGACTTCCTAGGGTTAGTGTAGGGTGGTACTTTCTGAAGATGTTCCCACTACCCGGTCTAGTGCCTGGCTCACAGTGTTCTACCTGTGAACTGTTGGACCTCAGTCCCATGTCCCCATGGTATCGGCAGGGTTCCTGAGGGCTGTCATAAGGCGATCAGTAATCCATTATTGCTGTTTTCTGCATGACTTCACATGGTACATGTTGTAGTTAAGCCCTGCCAAGCTTCTCTCACTTGGCCCAGGCTGCTGCCCATCTGTGGAGATTGCCTGATCTGGGACTACCACTCCACTTAGGTCTCTGTCTTTGGCCTCCTTATACTTACTCATTTTCTTTTTTCCCCTCCAGTAATACTTTTTAAAACTGTACTATTTCTCTTCTTCTTGAATATAGAGTTCTTCTTTTACTTTGCAGTTTCTTTTTGTATACATTATGTGGTTGTATTTTGTTTTGTACACTCATTCTTGATTAAGAAGAAATTATTTTTCTAGGCATAGCATTTGCTAATACCCAGACTGAATGATTTCTCCTTGTTCTTACTACCTACTTGTTTTCTTTGAAACAGTTTTGTTTTATTAGTTTCTTTTTCAAAATTAAAAAATTAATGCATATTGTAAAAAGTTAAAGCAGAACGGGGAGATATACAAATGCAGGTGTCAAAGAACATGGGATTTGAAGTAAGACATACCTAGTTGATGCCCAAGTCCACCACTTACTAGCTGCATAAGCCTGAGAAAATTACTTAATGAATCTTAGTTTATCAATCTGGAAAATGGGGATGAAGATACCAATTTCATAGCATATTGTGAGGGTTAATGTTAAAGTAACATAAGAAAGTGTTTCATAAATGGTAAATTGCTATATAGATGTTAATTATTATTAATTGTCACTAATGGAAAACATTTTACCACTGTCTGGCTGTATTTTGGGGTGGTGGATGGGGAGATGGTTTCAACTACTTAACTACCATGTATGTATGTATGTGTATATTTATTAAATCTCTCAATGTAAATTTATTAAATCTCAAGTCAGAATTTTTCTGGGAACTATGGAAGTATTGAACACATAGATGGAGAGAAAACCTTTGCACTCAGGTGCAGATTGCCCTCCAAAGAGGTTGCACCAATTTTCTCCCCTACCAGCAGTGTATGAGAGCATGTTTCCCTTAAACTTGCAAAATTCATTTCCCGTAAAGCTTTTTGATCTTTTCCAAAATTATTTATTGAAAAATTCTTATTTTAACTATCACTTATTTAATTATAGCTGAAGTTGAATGTCTTCTTAAGCATCCATTATCCATTTTTTTCTATGAAATCTGTTTATGGACTTGCCTATTTTTTATTGAAGATTTGGTCTTTTTATAAGTAGATTTTGGAGGAAATAGTTATTTTCTATTTTATGGAAATTATGATTTTGCTATATATGTTGCAAATATTTGTTTTCAGTTTGCTATTTTGTTTATATTTTTCCATGTGAAAAATTTTTTTACTTTTTATTGGAGTATAGTTGATTTACAATGTTGTGTTAGTTTCAGGTGTACAGCAAAGTGAATCAGTTATACATATACATATATCCACTCTTTTAAAAGACCCCAAATAGCAAAAGCAATCTTGAGAAAGAAAAACGGAGCTGGAGGAATCAGGCTCCCTGATTTCAGATTATACTACAAAGCTACAGTAATCAAAACAGTATGATACTGGCACAAAACCAGAAATATAGATCGGTGGAACAAGATAGAAAGTCTAGAGATAAACACATGCACCTATGGTCACCTAATTTATGACAAAGGAGGCAAGAGAATACAATGGGGAAAAGACAGTCTCTTCAGTAAGTAGTGCTGGGAAAACTGGACAGCTACATGTAAAAGAAGGAAATTAGAACACTCCCTAACACCATATACAAAAGGTAACTCAAAATGGAGTAAAGACCTAAATGTAAGGCCAGACATTATAAAACTCTTAGAGAAAAACATAGGCAGAACAGTCTATGATGTAAATCACAGCAAGATCCTTTTTGACCCACCTCCTAGAGAAGTGGAAATAAAAACAAAAATAAACAAATTGGACCTAATGAAACTTAAAAGGTTTGCACAGCAAAGGAAACCATAAACAAGACAAAAAGACAACCCTCAGAATGGGAGAAAATATTTGCAAGTGAAGCAACTGATAGAGGATTAATCTCCAAAATTTACAAGCAACTCATGCAGCTCAATATCAAAAAAACAAACAACCCAATCCAAAAATGGGCAGAAGACCTAAATAGACATTTCTCCAAAGAAGATATACAGACTGCCAACAAATACATGAAAGGATGCTCAACATCACTAATCATTAGAGAAATGCAAATCAAAACTACAATGAGGTATCACCTCACACCAGTCAGAATGGCCATCATCAAAAAATCTACAAACAATAAATGCTGGAGAGGGTGTGGAGAAGAGGGAACCCTCTTGCACTGTTGGTGGGAATGTAATTTGATACAGCCACTATGGAGAACTGTATGGAGGTTCCTTAAAAAAAAAGTTGAATTTTTAAATATTTCTATGTAGTTACATTTTTTGATCTTTTTCGTTTATGATTGCTAGGATATTGGTTTTATCCACTCCAAGATGTTTTCTTCTTACTGTTTTACAATATCAGCTTTTTTTTTTCTTAAAGCTTGAATCTCCATTTTCCTGGTTTTGATAATGCACTATCATTATGTAAGGTGTCACCACTAGGGGGAGAGGGATGGTGGGTAGAGAGACCTCCTCTCTGTATGAATTTTGCAACTTCTTGTGAGTCTATAATTATTTCAATATAAAAAAATAAAGCAAAAGATAAAAAGCACTCTAATCCAGAAGTGTTCTGTATGAACAATCGGTAACCCTTATCCATACTAAGTGCTCAAAGAAGACAACTTTTATGCTTTAAGTGCCAGTGTGATCTGTTGGGTTTTCTAATAGTGTGATCTGAGATAGTGTGATGAAAACAAAAAAGAGCAACCACTCTGTACCTGGATAATACTAATAGTAATTTCCTCATTCATAGAAGGCTTTACAGCTTCCAAAGCACCTTTACATAAATATTGTCATGTAATTCTCTTAACAGTCCTGTGGAGGTAGGTGTATAGTTCCTGCTGTACACATGTGGAAACAAACTCAGAGGAGTTAAGTGACTTGTGTGAGGTTACTGAATTCCTAAGTGACAGAATTGGGACTGTCACACAGGCTGGTGCTGCTTCTAATAAGCCATAGTAGCCTTTGGTCTTTTGTGACTCTCTCTCTGAGCAGAAAAGGACTCTGCCTGTAGTGCAGGACATAGCCAGTTGGGCTCATACCAGCCGTGTGAGTTTTGCTGAGAACTATTTGAAGTAGAGCATGTAGGGGAAATGGTTGTTGATGGTGCAGAGGGGACGATGAATATGGTCAAAGGGGCAAAATTGCTATACTCATATAGCTGCCATAATCAATGTTAATGAACTACTAATAAATAATTTTAGTGCTAAATATGTCCAAGTATTGTGCTTAGTATTTAGTGTATATTATTTTATGTATGCTATATAATTCATTTTTATCTTCTTTTTATAGTTGAGAAAACCCAGCCTTAGAAATATGAAGTAATATGCTCAAAATCATGGCTGGAGAGTGGCTGAACTAGATTGGAACTCTAGGCTACCTGATTCTAATAAATCTGGGGAGAAGAGAATGAGTGAAATAGGATTAGATAAATGTACACATCCTTTTATTGCTTCCTTTCCAGGAAACTCAACTGCTCTATTTTTAGTAATTTGTATGTGATATGTGATGATGTGAAGGCACTTTTCTTGGTAGTTATCACTTTTTCTTCAACCAGACACAAAGTTACTAGTGCTGTGTCAGTTTTTCTCTTTTCTTCCTTTGCCTTTCTTCCCTATCAGGTCTGGCAGTAGGCTCTGCACACAGTGAGCATTGCTATGGATTGCCTTTGGGCTTACATACTTAGAACCAGGACAGTAGGTGATCTAATGCTGGAACATATTTTAGAAAGACTTGTTTCCTTACTCTTAGCCTCCTGTTTTTCCTGTTTTTATAGTTGATGACCATTTTTGAATGGAATCAGAGGTTAAATTGGAGAGAAGTCAAGCCTGCCATTAGGTAGTTTAGTGATCTCTCCCTGTGTAAGAATTGTAAGTCCCTGGAGGGTAGGGACTCCTGTAAAATAATTCATTCGGATTCAATAGGCATTTGCTAATAAGCATTACTGTGTACTAAACACAGTGCTAAGCTCTTTATATCTGTAATCCTTGCAACGCTCCTGTGAGGTGGAGGGTATTATATTTATTTTGCAGATGAGCAAAGTCTGAGTTCAGTTCAGTGTCCCAAGATTACATCCCTTGTCACTGACGGGCACAGGATTTTAACTCAGATCTCCCTGGTCCCAAGTATATCTCCTTTTACAGAGCTGGTGGGTGGATTGTTAGATGTGAGCAGGAATACTTATTAATTGTAGGTACATTAATCTTGATATTTGGGAATTCTACTTTTCTGAAACTTGATTACTTGTGATGCACAACCATTGGCAGAGGACACTCTTCTCAGGTTTTTTTCCGGCTACCTAGCTGGCTGTCCATTCATATCTAAACAATTTTCCTACCTCTGTGAATATGTTTTATATTGCCATGGTTAAGGGGTTCTAAGTGGACCCAAGCTCACTATTTTCCTTCTTCCTGTCTAGCCAGTCCCTTTTAGTTTATTTGCAAACATTTTTTCCTCATTGGATGCCTTCAACACAGATGCTTCTCATTGTTTTGTCTGGACCTTATTATCTTCTCACTCTACATACCCCCCAACCATCTACTGGCAATCTCATTCATTTCAGTTACCACCTATAAGTGACAGTGTTCAAAACTATACCTCCAGACCCAGTTTCTCTCCATGGCTTCAGTTATGTGTATTTAACAACTTATTGTGGATCTTCATTGGGATGTTCCATAGGCATTTCAAATAAAACATATCCTTCTCTACTTCTATGCCTGCATCATTTTTAAATCCTTCTTTTCCCTCCCTCCTACATGCAGTAAACTACCACGTCCTGTTGATTCTACTCCCAAATATTTTTCAAATTCAGTCCCCCCCTGCACTCTCTCTCTTACTCCTGTCAGTCCCCAGGTAAGGCTGCTACAACCTCTTGGACTAATTTTTCATGTCTCCAAACTGTTTCTTCTCTCAATCCATCTCCATGCTGCAAAATAGAACATACTTTCAAAAATCTGATTATGCCTACCCCCTGTGTATTAAAAATTCTGTAATAACTTTACATTGCTTTCAAGGTAAAGGCCCAGCTTCTTAATATAACCTATAAGGCCCTCAGTGTCTGGCCTCCTCACTCACCCTGTTACCTTTATCTTTTCCCTCTTTCTGCAGACCAGGTACTAGTATTTTCTGACCTCATGACCAGTATGGGTTATGGTCCTTTCTCTATGTCCTGTTTTCCTTTTTAATAGCATTTACTACACAGAATTATAATTGGTCACATGACTGCATTCCCCCATCAGACTGTAAAATGCTCAAGTCCAGAGACTGTACCTTCTTCCCCACCTTAGTGCCACTGAGCACAGTGACTGGCACACTGTGCATGGTCAGCAGACATTTACTGAAGCTCTTTCAGGTAGCCCTGAGCCCAACACCTTGTAAAATCAGGCATATGGTCATTTGCTTCTATTTGGAAGCTGTAAGGGGAAGATGATTCAGCCTTGTAGAAAATAAGAAAAACTCCCTACTTAACAGTAATTGTCTCCTATTTCTTATATTCCCTTAGTGAAATATAGGTGGTATGATAAAAATAATTATTATATCACATAAAGTGCAACATCTATCTCACTGTTTCTGTACTTCAGTCTTGAGATTTCTTGCAGATCAGTCTGAATTTTGTATTAAAGAGAATTCAAAAGATCAAGAACAAGTGACTTATTTAAACTGAAGACTGATTTCAAAGAAACAATGTTATAAATTTAACAAGTGGTTAAGCATCAGATTACCTGCCAGTTTACCTTAACTGATTAAAATATGCCCAGAGCCTGACTTCCCAATATTATGGTCAGATATCACAGAAAGAGTTTGCAGATTGTTCATGAGAATCTGACCAGAAATTCAGATCACTTAAAAAAATTTTTTAAATAATTTTTTAAAAATTTTATTTTATTAATTTTTTTTTTTTTTTTTTGTGGTACGCGGGCCTCTCACTGTTGTGGCCTCTCCCGTTGCGGAGCACAGGCTCCGGACGCACAGGCCCAGCGGCCATGGCTCACGGGCGCAGCTGCTCCGTGGCATGTGGGATCTTCCTGGACCGGGGCACGAACCCGTGTCCCCTGCATCGGCAGGCGGACTCTCAACCACTGTGCCACCAGGGAAGCCCTATTAATTTATTTTTGACTGCATTCGGTCTTTGTTGCTGCACGTGGGCTTTCTCTAGCAGCAGCGAGTGGGGGCTACTCTGTTACGGTGCGTGGGCTTCTCATTGCGGTGGCTTCTCTTGTTGCAGAGCACGGGCTCTAGGTGCATGGGCCTCAGTAGTTGTGGTGCACAGGCTCAGTAGTTGTGGCTCGTGGGCTCTAGAGCACAGGCTCAGAAGTTGTGGTGCATGAGCTTAGTTGCTCCGCGGCATGTAGGATCTCCCCAGACCAGGGCTCGAACCTGTGTCCCCTGCATTGGCAGGCGGATTCTTAACCATTGGGCCACCAGGGAAGCCCCCAGATCACTTTTTTAAATAGAAAAATGCACACTGATGTGGGGTAGGAGATGGAAGCTACTGTCCACATATAGGTAAAGTCAGGATCTCTTTCTGGACAGTGGGAGAATGTAGTGCAAAGGTTGATAATGTTCTTTGTCCCCAGGGAAAACCTCATAAGTGAATGGTGCCTCATTTAAAAAAAAGTCTATCTAAGGTTTATTGCAGGCATCAGTGAAACAACAGTTGGGACGAAGGCACAGAATATTAATTAATCTGGAATGCAGATTAAGAAAACTCAGGAAAATATAATCCAGTTTTGAACATAGCTGGATTGGGAAGTAGTTGTAAGATATGCTGAAGCATTCTTATAATGCTTTTATAATAAATATAAATGTATCTGAGTTCAGTTTCCACCAAAAAATGAAGAACCTGCCTTTTGGTTACTGTGATGTACATTGAGAATAAAAAGAGGGGGAAAGGTGTTATGTGATGTAACAATTAAATCCTAGAGCTTTTAGAAGAATGAAGTAGCATGAGAAATAAATAAAGAGGGTGGGGGAATTGGGCCAGTGACAATGGATACCCTTGCTTGTATAGTAACTGGTACCCTCTCTTGATGCAGATATAAAGGATGGGGTAGAGTAAGCTGATGAATGGAGGATACAGTAGGAAATGAGATGGAGTATGAGGAAGGTACCTTGGTCACTGAGGAAAGATCTGAAGAGCCTCCAAATTCTGCTTTCTCTCCCTTCCTCCCTTTCTCACTTTCCTTCTTGACTGACCCGGTTACATGTGGAGTATACCCACGCTAATGTAGAATCCTTGCTATCTCTCAGGCACTTGCAATCAGAGACAGTTGTATTTCAAAACCCTTTCCCATATGTAAACTTTGAAAGCCTTGTGGAGTGTATGTCAGTATTATAATGCCAGTTTGACAAATGAAGAGAAGGGCTCAGGGAGGCTACCCCTACTTATGAAAGGTCACTTAGTGATTTGTGTCAGAGTGGGGATTTCAGCCTACCTTCCCGTTTTGTGAAGCAACATCCTTGTAGAATATGTGGCCGTTATATAATAGATGTTTGTAGGGATGGTACTGTCCTTCAGACACCCAGGATCCAAGCCAGGGTTTTAGACAGCTTTGATCAGAAAACTGGGAGATGATCTAAACAATTTGTTTGCCTTTTTCTTCTCATATTATGAGGAAGATTTTGTTGTTTTACCCAAGGAGTCCATTTTTCATTATAAGTGCTGTTGCTCACGGTAAGACTAAAAGCTTCATTAAGCTAAAAAAAATTAGAAGGAAACATTTCGTAGAAGCAGTTGTGGAGAATACGTTAAAGTTAATGAGTATTAGGCTACTTAAATTATTTTATAAGACTTCAAAATTTTAAATATTTTTGAGGAAATATAAGCTAGTTCCTGTCTACTTTCTGATCAAAGTCCTGGACTGTGATGGTTGACCATTTTCTCTAGGTTTAGAGGGAGGTCTCTAGGTAGTTTGAGCTTAGGTAAAAAGAGTGGGCTCTAGCACAATGCCAGATAACTCTATGGAGGTTCCACATCCCGCACACTTTCCCCCTGGAAGTTGCCAATTCTGGACCAATCCAAACTCACTCAGAGGATTGAAGGCCTCATATCTCCTGTAGGTATTTTTCTCTTCTAACAGAGTTCAATGGAGAAGGCAATACTGAAGTTGAAAGAATGATTCTTTAATAGTGGGGTCTTAGGCAGTGTTATACCTGGGTTTATAATCCACCCTCCTGCCTAGGTGTGAAAGCCCATCTAGTTACCCTTTTCTCATCTGTCTGATTTGCCTTGGAAGGAATTGTCACACCTATCACTCCTCTCTTCGTCAGGCAGATGCAGCCAAGAGCACACTTTAAAATCTTCCTGAAGAGTAAGGTTTAGAGGAAAAGGGCTTATCACGAGACTGTCCTTAGTCCATTTATATTAATAACTCACTGTGTGGCTTTAAGGAAGTCTAGTCTTCCTTCTAGACACAAGTTTCTACAACTGCAGAATGAGTTTTGGCTCATGGTAGAAAATGATTTCTGAATTCAATTAGCTATAAGGTTCATTCTGTCTAGCCCTGGTACAGGAACACGGGACTTTATTAAGATATATTTCAAGCATACAAAATTGTATGCTTGAGGACAATAAATACACATTGGCCAGTATTAAAAATTTGCTATCTTTGCCTTTGATTTTAAAGTAACAAAACATTTAGCATAAAGTTGAGGATTACTGCGCACACAACCTAATCCCATTCTACATCCTCTGTAATTCAAATGTTGGTTTGTTTAATGTTGTCCCAGAGGTCTCTGAGACCATCCTCAATTCTTTTCTTTCTTTTTTCTTTTTTCTGCTCTGCAGTAGTTATTTACACTATTTTATCTTCCAGGCCACTTATCCGTTCTTCTGCCTCAGTTATTCTGCTGTTGATCCCTTCTAGAGAATTTTTGATTTCATTTATTGTGTTGTTCATAATTGTTTGTTTGCTCTTTAGTTCTTCTAGGTCCTTGTTTAACGTTTCTTGTATTTTCTCCATTCTATTTCCAAGATTTTGGATCATCTTTACTATCATTATTCTGAATTCTTTTTCAGGTAGACTGCCTATTTCCTCTTCATTTTTTAGGTTTGGTGGGTTTTTATCTTGCTCCTTCATCTGCTGTGTGTTTCTGTGTCTTCTCATTTTGCTTAACGTACTGTGTTTGGGGTCTCCTTTCTGCAGGCCGCAGGTTCATAGTTCCCATTGTTTTTGGTGTCTGTCCCCAGTGGCTAAGGTTGGTTCAGTGGGTTGTGTACGCTTCCTGGTGGAGTGGACTTGTGCCTGTGTTCTGGTGGATGAGGCTGGAGCTTGTCTTTCTGGTGGGCAGGTCTACGTCTGGTGGTGTGTTTTGGGGTGTCTGTGGCCTTATGATTTTAGGCAGCCTCTGTGCTAATCGGTGGGGTTGTGTTCCTGTCTTGCTAGTTGTTTGGCATAGGGTTTCCTGCCCTGTAGCTTGCTGGTCATTGAGCGGAGCTGGGTTTTGGTGTTGAGATGGAGATCTCTGGGAGATTTTCTCCATTTGATATTACGTTGAGCTGGGATGTCTCTTGTGGACCAGTGTCCTGAACTTGGCTCTCCCACCTCAGTGGCACAGCCCTGACGCCTGGCTGGAGCACCAAGAGCCTGTCCTCCACATGGCTCAGAATAAAGGGAGAAGAAAAAGAAAGAAAGAAAGAAGATACCATAAAATAAAGTAAAATAAAATAAAGTTATTAAAATAAAAAATAATTATTAAGAAAAAAAAAATTTAAGAAAAAAAAAAGCCGGACAACCTGAACCCTAGGACAAATGGTAAAAGCAAAGCTGTACAGACAAAAGGGGAAAAAAAAAAATATATATATATATATATATATATATATATATATATCGTTGTTCCCAAAGTCCACGTCAATTTGGGATGATTCGTTGTCTCTTCATGTAGTCCACAGATGCAGGGTACAAGTTGATTGTGGAGATTTAATCCGCTGCTCCTGGGCCTGCTGGGAGAGATTTCCCTTTCTCTTCTTTTTTCACGCAGCTCCCGGGGTTCAGTTTTGGATTTGGACCCGCCTCTGCATGTTGGTCGCTGGAGGGCGTCTGTTCTTCGCTCAGACAGGACAGGGTTAAAGGAGCAGCGGCCTAGGGTCTCTGGCTCACTCAGGCCGGGGAAAGGAGGGGTACGGATGCGGGGCGAGCCTTCGGCGGCAGAGGCCGGCGTGACATTGCACCAGCCTGAGGCGTGCCATGCGTTCCCCCCGGGGAAGTTGTCCCTGGATCACGGGACCCTGGCAGTGGCGGGCTGCACAGGCTCCCGGGAGGGGAGGCGTGGATAGTGACCTGTGCTCGCACGCAGGCTTCTTGGTGGTGGCAGCAGCAGCCTTAGCGTCCCATAATGCCCATCTCTGGAGTCCGCGCTGATTGCTGCGGCTTGCGCCGTATCTGAAGCTCCTTTAAGTGGCGCCCTTAATCCCCTCGCCTCATGCACCAGGAAACAGAGGCAAGAAAAAGTCTTTTACCTCTTCTGCAGCTCCAGACTTTTTCCTGGACTCCCTCCCGGCTAGCCGTGGCGCACTAGTGCCTTCAGGCTGTGTTCATGCAGCCAACCCCAGCCCTCTCCTTGCGATCCGACGGAAGCCTGAGCTTCAGCTCCCAGCCCCTGCCCGTCTGGCAGGTGAGCAGACAAGCCTCTCGGGCTGGTGAGTGCCAGTCGGCACTGATCCTCTGTGCGGGAATCTCTCTGCTTTGCCCGCCGCACCCCTGTTGCTGTGCTCTCCTCCGTGGCTCCGAAGCTTCCCCCCTCCACCACCGGCAGTCTCCACCCGAGAAGGGCCTTCCTAGTGTGTGGAAGCCTTTCCTCCTTCACAGCTCCCTCCAACTGGTGCAGGTCCCGTCCCTATTCTTTTGTCTCTGTTTTTTCTTTTGCCCAACCCAGGTACGTGGGGAGTTTCTTGCCTTTAGGGAGGTCTGAGGTCTTCTGCCAGCGTTCAGTAGGTGTTCTGTAGGAGTTGTTCCCTAGACTTTATTTCTTTAAGAGCAGATATAAGTTCACGATGAAATTGAGAGGAAGGTACAGAGACTTCTCCTATACCCCTTGCCCCGACTCATGCATGAATTCCTCCATTATCAACATCTCCTACCAGAGTGGTACATTTTTTGCAATTGATGAACCTGCTATGACACATCAGAATTACCCAAAGTCCATAGTTTACATTACGGTTCACCCTTGGTATTGTACATTCTGTGGGTTAGGAGAAATGTATAATGACATGTCCCCATCATTGTACATTGTACATGTAGGTGCTCTGTATCTACTACTCTTAGATATAGAGTAGTATCGCTGTATCTAAGGAATTGTTTCCTACCCTGGCATTATGAATATTTTATTTTTACTATATTTTCTTCAGTAAGTTTTCCATTTCAAGTTATTTGTTGTGTATGTGGTGAGGGAAGAGTCAAGGCTCCTATTTGTTCCAAATGAATATGCAATTTTTTCAGCACCATTTGAGGAAATGATTGTCCTTTCAGATTGAATTACCTCGGTACCTTTGGCAAAAAGCAATTGAGCATATATGTGTGACTGTATGTCTGGACTCTGTATTGTATTCTAAGATCTGTATGTCCATCCTTATGCCACTATGACAGTATCTCAATTGTTGTAATTTTGTGATGTCTTTTTTTTTTTTTTTTTTTTTGCGGTACGCGGGCCTCTCACTGCTGTGGCCTCTCCCGTTGCGGATCACAGGCTTCGGATGCGCAGGCTCAACAGCCATGGCTCACGGGCTCAGCCGCTCCGTGGCACGTGGGATCCTCCCGGACCAGGGCAGGAACTCACGTCCCCTGCATCGGCAGGCGGACTCTAAACCACTGCACCACCAGGGAAGCCCCCTGTGATGTCTTGATACAAGGTTGTGTCGTCTTCCAACTTCGTTCTTTTGAAAAATTGTTCTGGTTATTCTGTGTTCTTTGTATTTTGATGTAAATTTAAGAATCAGCTTGTCTATTTCTGTTCCCACCCAAAATCTGAAACCAGCTTTCTCATATAATTTGTTTTCTATTTGATTATGGTGAGAGCAAAAGGTCTGTGCCATTCCCAGAATGAAGGCGTGATGGTTAAATTTTATGTGTCAATTTTGATAGGCTGTGGTGCCCAGTTGTCCAGTTTAATAAGTTTAGATGTTGCTCTGAGGGTATTAGGTAGATGTGGCCAACACCTACAATCAATGGACTTGAAGTAAAGGAGATTGCCCTCAATGATGTGGGTGAGCCTTATTCAATTAATCGAAGGCCTTAAAAGCAAAAACTAAAATTTCTCAGAAGAAATTCTGCCTCAAGACTGTAACATGGAAATCCTGTCTGAATTTCTACCCTCACAGTCCTACAGATATCAGACTTCAGAACCGTAACTGATAAAAAAGGGTAAAAAAGTTCTCATTTTCAAGTTATTTACATCTCATAGTAAATTTTTCCATTGACTTACTGTTAAATGTGGCATAAATCTGAGAGAAGGAGAAATATTAAGCTTTTATAAAGAAGAAAAGTAAGAAAACGTTATGGAAACTTCCCAAGAAGGACAGTTTTTCAGTATAGAAAGCTGTGGCTAGAATGACTGAAAATACAGCCTCTTGGCAGTCTGCATTTTACTAAGTATTTCCATATAACTAATCATGCTTTCTTTTCATGCATCCTTGCCACCTCTGTGAGAGGCCCTGGTGCTTGAAATTCATGGTTTGTGAGACAGTCACAAAAACAGGAGCATGAAATTGAGTGCCATGACACGGCTAAGTAAAGGTTACTGTGGGAATACTTAAGAGGCATGGGCTGTCCTTTAATAACCACGTGAAGTGTGCTATTAGTGGTAGGAGATATTCAGGAGAGTAAGGAGCTGAGAAGATGGTGGGAAGCCTCAGCTTTCCCCCTGACTCCTCATAGGGTCAGCCTTGTATATGCCACACAGCTTTCTGAAGGATGAGCCATGTGTCAGGGGAGCCCTCAACTTCCTCACTTCTCAAGTGCAGAATCTTCTTGACTGTGTAGAGTCTAACAGTGAAAGGTCCCAAGGGATTTATTCCCTTTGGAGAAATACCCATTGCTTATGTGTGGACATGCAAAAAAGACATGCCTACATACACACAAATATTTTACATAGCAGGGATGATCTGCCACAATGAGGAAACTCTACTGAGAAAAATCTCATGATTAGGATCTCAACATCTGTATCTTCCCCTGACAGCCATTCCCCACGGGTGAACGCCTAGGCTTTGGAGTCTGCATCCCTGCGTTTTAGGGATGCAGTGTGTGCTCTGAGATCTGTGCTGGTGCATGAAACCTTCTTCACAAGAGAAAGTGAAAACTCAAACCAGATGTTGTGTTCCTAAATTCTTGGATCAGTTTCAATCTTGCCTGTCAATCCTGATGTAAAGATGATACCTAACCTCAACAAGAATTTCACAAGCAAGAAGTGGACTTTTGTTGGTTCTCTAGCGGCACCGTTACTGAATTTCTCATATTTTTAATCAGTGAGAAATAGCAATGAGGAATCTGTAGGATACCTATTACTTCCAGGGTCAGAAGTGTGAAAGTTATGAGAAAGTAAATCGTCATGTAAGCAGGCTGCAGGGGAACAATGTTCCCTTCCAGGGTAAGACAGAACAAGGAGGCATAGGGTTTGGTCATAAATGTACACCCATGAAACCATCAGTACAGTCTATGCTGATCTCCAGACTCATCAAGTTGTATACATTAAATATATGCAGCTTTTTGCATGATAATCATACCTCAATAGAGTGGTTTAAAAAGTTAAAAAAGAAGACATAGGGAATGTTCACTGAAAGGGTTGAAGATACCAGAAATTTCATGATAGGCCACGAGTTACAGAGGGCCTGGTGTAAGGGAGTTGAGGAGGAGTAGAAAATGCGGTCAGATTAGAGGATTTGAAGAGCCACAGAAAGGTAAGGAATGACATGGAGATTTTGGCCATTTACTCAGCTGCTCAGGCCAAGCCTTTGAAACATCCTTATCATCAGCAAATACTGTTGGTTGTAACTTTAACATAGATACCAAATCTCACTTCTTCTTACTTCCACGGCTACCATCTTACTCTTAGCTGATATTTCTCCTTGGCTAGACTTCTAACTGGTCTCCCTTTCTCCACTCTGCTTCCCTCCTTCCACACAGCAGCCAGAGTAGTTTTTTAAGAAACATAATCAGATCATGTCGTTCTCTTGCTCAGAAGCCTCCAGGGTATTCTCATCACTTTCAAATCCTTACCAAGACTTACACAGACTTAATGTACTCTGGTGCATAACAGATCTCTAGCCTCATTTCCTGCCATTCTATTCACTTTACACTGCCAGCAACCACACCAGATGTTGTACATGCTCCTCTCTTGGGGCCTTTGTCCTTTCTGTTCGCTCTACCTGGAATGTTCTTCCTTCAAATATTCATGTGGCTCACTCTCTCATTTCATTAAATTTGTTCAAATGCCATCTTATCTGAGGGGCCATCCAGGACTACCTTGTCCAAAATAGCACCTTCTTTCCATTTTTTATCTCTTTATCCTGCTTGTTCCTCATAGCACTTAACACAATATAATACTATATTGTGTATTTGCCTGTATAGTACCTATTACCCTGACTCTCCTCCTACCTCATGAAAGTTCTGTGCCAAGTTTGGTCATCGCTGAATTCTCTTGCAATAACTATTTCTTGAGTAAATGAATGAATGGTTGTATCTGTATTTAGTAGTGTTTCTCAACATTTATACTTTAATTCCATTTGACTCTTGTCTCATGTCAAGGAGCTCTTATATGGAGTCCTATTATTTCTTTGCTTGAGAGACTATTTCCTCCCTTATTTTATTGACTGAGATTCAGTTTCATCTATGATCTGACATCATCCTGTATATTAATTTTTACCATCTATTACTCCCCAGCCAGAAGCTACTTCTCACATATTTGCCTTATTTATTTTTGCTGCTAGAACTTTGCATGTCTGTGTCCCTACTTATCCTTTCCTAGAGCTATGCAGAGCTTGAAGACTGTGCCATAAGACTTGTCACTTGGTCATATACTTTTCCCCTGTTTGTTGCAGATAAAAAACTGGCAATGGAGAGATTATTGGATACTTCAGCAGAATCTTAAAGTGAGAAATGTGACAAGTCTCTCAGTTCTAGTGCCCAAGACTTGTCTCTCCAGTAGGATTTTTAACTACAATAGGGTACAGATTTTTATGTGGTAGGTTTCAATTTATATTTTAGAGACTTTCATTTTTCTCAATATCTGGATGCTTATTAGACAGGAGAGGAATAAAAGGATTGTAGGGTGGGTCTCACTTTGGACCATATAGAAATACCAAAAACCCCAACATTGTTCCCCTAGATATTGGCAACATTTCCTATAAGCCTCATTTTTTTCTAGAAAGACTGAGCAAGCTAATCAGATCACACTCTAACTTTTGCCTCCTGTAAATCTGCAAGAACTCTATAATATTAACTATCATCACCATTACTACGATCATCTGTATTTGAAAGTGTAGATCCCATCATGACCTCACTTCGGTGGGGAAGAAGTCTATCTACTATGGGGATCACAAATATTTTAATTATTAGAGGATTTGTCTTCAACTAGATGTCATATTTTAGCAAAGCTGTCATCCAATAACTTGAAACAAATGTCAATGCAGAATTAATTTATTTTATAATATTCAATCTTTGATATCAAATGAATATAATAATTTAGTAATAGTAATTAGACTCTATTGTAATTAGCTTTAAAATGAAGAATACACTCAGAGCTGTATAAAGTAATTTTGGGAGTTGCTTTTTGATTTATGTATGCTCTACAGTAGAAGACTACTGTAAAATGTCAGTTTTGTCCAAAATAGCCCATAAATTTAATGCTGATTCAATCCAAATTGCAAATTTAAAAATATTGACCAATTGATTCATGCTTTCATCTGGAAGAAAAAAAGTAAATAATGATGGTCAGGAAATTGGGGGGAAAAGACTGGGGGGATATGCCCTACTATTAATAGATATCAAAGTATGCTATGAGGTAAATGTAATGGGAATAATGTGGTACTGGCAAAGAAATAAGTAGATAAATGGAAGAGAAGAGAAAATTCATAAGCAGAGTCTAGTTTATATTAGAATTTTATGTATGATGAAGTCAGCACTTCTAATCGGAGAAAATCTTGATTACTCAGTCAAAGATCCTGGAGCAATTGGCCTGTATTAGCAAGAAATTTAAGTTGGATCTCTATCTTACATTTTACACATAAGAAAGCCCAGCTGAATTAAAGATTAAATATATATTTTTAATATAATATATTATTAAGAGAAAATTTCCTTCTAGTCAGTGGAAAAGGCACCAGGGCCAGAAACTACAAAGGAAAAGAACACAAATTTGACTTCATGAGGGTTAGACTTTCTGTCTGACACATTGTAACATTCATTCATTCAATCAACCAATATTTGCTACATGCAAGGAACGAGTGGGAACACCATAGAGTTAATATGGCATGCAATGAGTTAGTATTTTAAATGTGTAAAGAATTCTTACAAATCAATAGAAAGAAGATGAACAATTTGAGAAAAAAATGGGCAAAGTACATGTAAACATAATTTACTATAGTACAAAAAACCAATAAACAAATGAAAAAATAAAAAGCTCCATATTCAAAGATGTACTTTAAAACAATGAGATTAGCTTTTTTTTCATATTAATAAAGATTTAAAGGCTTGATAATATCCACTATTGGTAAGGTTATAAGCAAGTAGACATCTCAGCTTTTCTTGTGAAAATATAAATTATACAGTGTTTGGAGGGCAATTTGGCACTGTGCAATAATATTTAAAATGTCCATAACTTTTTACCCAGCAATCTATTTCTACAAATGAATCCTAAAGAAATAACTGCACAAGTGTGCAGAGATTTATGCAGAAAATTTTATTTGCAGCAATACTTATACTAACTAAAAGTGAAAATTACCTAAACATCTATCCACAGGGATTGGTTAAATGAATTGTGTTATATCCATACAATGAAATTCTGTGAAACTGTCCCAAAATAAGTTAATTGTTTATGTAACTACATGGAAACATGCCTGTAATATATTGTTATATTAAGAAAGTCAGTTTTATAAAATGTAGAGAATGACTCCATTTGTAAAGTATATATGTATAGGTATTAAAACATATATAGGTACATAGTAATGCATAGAAGTAGCATAAAAGTGTCAATGATCATTATATCTGAGGTATGGGATTTCTGGGGATTTGTATTTCCTTCTCTCTATGTATCAGTATCTTTTGGATTTATTAAAATAAAAAATATCCATTGCTTTAGTTAAAAAAGGGGGGTATATTCTTATTTGAAAAAATTAAATCATAAAACCATAAAAATAATCCATAAAAATTATTTTAAGGTCACATCCCTCTTCTGCATATATTTGCCATGAAGATTTATAGAATCTTAGTGCAGCTTGTTGTTGCATTGAGAAATTTGCTTTGTCGGTTCTCAGCAATCATTTTGGTGAGCATTTCTTTAAGGCCAGATATGGAGAGTCACAAAGATGACTAGGACATGATGTCTTACCCAACAGTGGCTCGTGAGTTCAGCCTACTGCCTATCTTTGGCCACCCTGGTTGAGACACATGCCGTCCTTTCACAGAGTAGACCAGAGTCAGGTGGCATTTCCCTGAACACACTGATTGCCTAGTGGCCCTTTTGGGTATGTATGTTCAGATGAGCCCTTAAATTCCCACTTCTGGTATCACCTCATTTTTTGGCGCCCCTGTCCTTTAAAAAAAATTAAAATTTGCTCTAAAAACCCTGGAAAGTGACAGACCTATTCTTTTGGCCCATAAGAAAGTGGAAAATTTATCTGAGCAGCAGTTTCTTACAGGGATGGGCTAGCTTTTTGCTCCTGAGTAGATTGACAGAATTCTGGTTCTCGAACCCATGCTACCAACCCCGCTTGTGATTCCCTTGGGTTCAGAAACTCTCCTGGCTTCTTCCTTTATTGGATACTGTAAAGTTCATCTGGCTTCCTGTGATAAGTAGAGTCTTTCATGCCAGTTTGCTGTGGTCTAGGATAGAGCCCTGACACCACTTGTTAAAACTCACATAAGTGAGAATACAAATGTGTCAACTTAGACATGATTACACACGGGCTCTGTTCTTTTGGGTTTCCCTATAAGGAGAGAGTAGGGAGTAAGCCATTCACACAGATAACCAAGTGTGTGGTACAGAATGTGAAGAGCAAGCAGGGGGCTCTGGAAGATTAGAGTAAGGAGAGTTACATTCCCTTAGAGGCATAGGATGCTTAAAGGAAAAGGTATCATACAGGATATGTAAGATTTCAACAAATTGAAGTGATAGGGAAAATGTGAAGAAATGATGCCCTAGATGTTCCCTTCCTGTAGGGGCTAGATGGCCTCTGCAATGCAAGGTCTGCATCCTTGGGGTAATTGAAATCTATGTGTCACTAGAAGGTACCTAAAAACATGATTGTTCTGTTAAGCCTTCTTTGAGCAGAGGAACAAGAAAGGGGGTATATGGAACCCGAGAAATACACATTACTGGGGTCTGAAAGATAGGTTTATGATGCCTCTTTGTCAATAATAAGAAAAGAGAAGGCCATAGGACTTAAAGGAACCTTCAACAGGAAGTCAGAAACAACAGAGTCCTTGCTTGAGAAATCTGAGATTCTGATTGAATCTTTCCCACACATGCTTCAAATATTTTTTCTCAAACCATCACCTCTTCCTAGAATGCCCTTCACTGCCTCTATTTGCTTATTATATCTGCTCATTCTTCAATGTCCAGTCAAAGTGTATTTTTTTTGTGATGTCTTCCTTGATTCCCCACAGAAGTGATGTGCTCATTCCATTAGCTCCTGCAGCTTCTTATACCTCTTTTAAGTATAACATTGATTATGCACTGCCTTGTGGTCTCTTGATGATTGTATATACTACATGTCTCCTAATAGAATGTAAGCTATGTAGTCCTATCACTTAGCAAGCACCATGCTGGAAACACATTAACTATGTAATTTGTTGAGTAAGTGATAGGTGAATGAATATTCAGACAGATTTTTGTCTAGATCATTGGTTGCATTACTACCTGCTAAGGGGTGTTTTGGAAATTTATGGGGGTCACTTTTGGTTATCGTAATGATTGGCAGAATCACTGACGCTTTCTAGACATGAACCAGTTATACTAGATGTCCTGCAATATGTAGTACAGTCCTTCACAATGAATAATCCTCTGTCTCATGTGAGTTTTGAGTGATCCACCAGATATTCAGGTAAATGGAAGACATGTTCACAATCATTTGAGCCTAGAAGCAAACTCCACTCTTTGTATAAAAACAAAGTTTATTTTTATACCATTTTTCTCTGTACTGAATTCTCCAGGGATGTAACCACTGTGTAAATTGAGAAAAAATTGTATTCTTTTTTGTTTGGAATTTTACCGAGTGTTGGTTCACCAGTTTGGAAAAGCCCATCACTGACAGCTGTGCTGCTTATAATAATTGAATTGCCAGTATAGTACTCTTGCACAGGTTTGTATTCGTAGAGGTTTCATTCATGGGGCAACCATCTGAATGTTTTATGTATTTTGCGGTAAGCATGCCCAAGCATTCATTTATTAAAATATATGTTATTTTATTATAAATTGCTTTCTTTTTATTTCTCTTTTATATTACCAGTAAGACACTTTATTATTTTAAAATTGTGCACAGGAAAGGTATATTGTCTTTGAATTTCATTTCAGGATAGTAAAAGGGGCATTAGGTCTGATAAGATTGAAAACTGCTCATCTGGATTGTCAGGTTTTCTATCTATTAACCACGGAAAACTTGGACGCTTTGCTGCAGTTCTAGAAATGTTGTCTAAGTTCTCAGTGAAAATAACTTACACCAATGGCCTCAGTTAAAAGCTGACATTTCAACAGAGCTTGAGGGATATCTGGGGAATGGTTTGCAATATAATCATTGGAAGTCACATGGTAGGGTGAAATTTTCAGAAGTGTTCAGATGACCAAATCTTCTGATCCAAGGTCAACCCACCCTTTAAGCCCTGGGTACTCTCATTTTCAGATCCTCTCTCATGACTCCAGCACTGGTAAGTTGATCATCTTTTAGGACAGTGGCTCTCACATTTAGCCTGCATCAGAATCAATGGAAAGCCTAATTATAATATAGATTATTGAACCTTGTTTTCAAAGTTGCTAATTCAGTATGTCTGAGGTGGAGCTTGAGTTTTTGCAGTTTTAACAAGTCCTCAGGTGATGCTGCTGCTGCTGTTCCCGAGCCCACACACTGAGAACCACTTGGGAGATTCTAGAAATTAATATATATTTATTTTCTCCTGCCTTGTTGCAGTGTGGACTTAAAGTAGGTAAATTTTTTTTTTTTTTTTTGCGGTACGCGGGCCTCTCACTCTTGTGGCCTCTCCCGTTGTGGAGCATAGGCTCCAGATGCACAGGCTCAGCGGCCATGGCTCACGGGCCCAGCGTCTCCGTGGCATGTGGGATCCTCCCGGGCCGGGGCACGAACCCGTGTCCCCTGCATCGGCAGGCGGACTCTCAACCACTGTGCCGCCAGGGAAGCCCGGTAATATATTTTTAAAGGAGAAAAAAATAAGAAAGACATGGAACCAGAAATGAGTCTAATGCAAAAATGCAAATTCAAGGATCTCATACAGTTGCTGAGGGGTGGGGGTGGGTACAAATATAGTGCTAAGTTTTTTGAAAGTCTGTGCTGCCAGAAATGCTGCATGATTTTAAAACAGAAATCACCTAAAGCACCTGGAAAAGAACCACTACACTACTGAGAGTTTCTGTTTGGGACAGAGTTTCCATGGCCAGCCTGGGGAGGGGGAGTCTGGTGCTCCATTGTAATGTATTCTAAGAAGATAAAACACATATAGGCTCGTGCACATACACATAGGCACACACATGTGGGATGGATTGAGTACCAGATCCACCACGTGCTTCACTTCAGGCAGTTGTGTCATAGCCATTTAATTTTAAGTAAATGAGTAATTAGAAGCTCTTACATAATTTTTGCTTGTCCCATCAATGTGGTTCATTTTTCACTTGCAGATACCTAACTAGAAAAAAAACAAAACAAAAAAACAACTGTGTGGTGAGTGGAGGAAACTGCCAGTTTAAACCTTCTTCCCAGAGGGACAGGGCAGAATTCCATTTATTTATTGTCTATTATAAAAATCAGGTCTAATAGTCACAATGAATCCTTCACACACGACCAAGCTGTTCTTTGTTTCTGATGGTCTCCTACCGCGTTTATCTTAATACTCTTCCATGTGTATAATTTCCTGGAAAATTTAGTACTTAATATTCTGATGGTCTCCAGTACATGTTTTGTCTCCCCACTGAGACAGTAAGTGATTCAAGGGCAAAATCTATGCCTTACACCATTTCTTTATCTTCCAGTGCTGAGCCCACATGAGGTGCTAAATAGCTAGAGCAATAGTTCTTCATGTGGGGTAGAGGTAAGAGGACACATGGGAATCACATAGGGAAGTTTTAAAAAATACACCACAGAAAGTACCTTACTTGTTAAGGTACTAGATTTAAAGATTTTTATTCAGATTATTTATATTTCCAATGATAATTTCAACCTACCTTTTCAAAATCTAGTACCTTAAATATGGGAACTTAGCATATGACAAAGTCAGCAGTACAAAACCAATAGGTAAGTGATGATTCATTTTGTAGCAAACAATAGGAATACCGGTTCACTTATTTGGAAGGGAAAAAAGCTGAACCCTTTAATTAAATCATATAAAATGTATTATTTAAGGTATTTAACTGAATATACTACTATATGGCAAGCGCTTTTTTAGATTTTGAGGAAAAAGAGAGCAGAAGAGACAATGAGCTGCTGGTCTCCTGAAGCTTTCATCCTAGTGGGGTTCTGTGGACAATAAAACATACACATATACATATATATTTATATACAAACACGTATTCTATTTCAGTTTTCCCTAGTCAAAGTGCTAGAAAGAAAACAAAAGCAGGCTAAGAGAATAGGGGGAGATGTTCTTTTAGATAGGGAAAGCCTATCTGAGAAGGTGACAATTGGGCTGAAGTTTTAGCAAAAGGAAGAAGTGTGGCATGAAACACCCTGAGAAAATCATTCTGGGTGGAGGAAACAAGTGACCACAAAGGTCCTCAGGCAGAAAGCAGCTTTCTTGGCTCTTTGAAGAACACCAGCAAGGCCAGTGGGCTGGAGCGGAATGAGTGAGTGGGAGTGTATTCAGAGAGTGGGGGAGGGGTGTATGTCTTTGTCCTTGATGGCTGAGAGTGGGAATTGGAGAGTGAGCTGGAAAAAGGTGAGGGACTAACAAAATCTGGGAGTGGAGACATAAGGTTTTCCCAAATGTGAGTGGCGTATTTAACCCCTTATGGGTAGGCCACTGGACTCTACTCAGCAGATGTCAGTTCCCATGCCTCAGCCTCTAAGCTGAATGATGTGGCTAATGGCATTGGGCAGGATGTGGTGATTGCCACCAAGCATAAGGAGATCTTGGTGACTGTCTTTGGGCTGTTAGGACAAAATGCCACAGACTGGGTGGCTTATAAACAACAGAAATCTCTCACAATTCTGGAAGTAGAAATCCGAGAACAGGGTGCTAGCAGAGTTTTGTGAAAGCCTTTTTTGGGGTCACAGGCTTCTCATTGTATCCTCACATGGGGGAAGGGGCTAGGGAGCTCTGTGGGATCTCTAATAAGAGTGCTAATCTCATTCATAAGGGCTCCACTCTTAGGACCTAATCACCTCCCAAAGGTCTCACCTACTATTACCATCACCTTAGGGGGTTAGGGTTTCAACATGAATTTGGGGGGGACACAAACATTCAGATAGGTCATAGCAGTGTTCAAAATAGAGAAGCAAGTGACAGGTCCTCACAGTGGGCACTATGTGAGCTGGATGTGCCTTGAGAAAACCCCTCTGGATGTAACAGAGGTTGCCTCACTTGTGAATCAGAGTGTTGCCCAGGATTCTCTCTGGATGGAAGGAGTATGGGTCATCTTCCCCTTAGTGAAAGTTCCACTGGGGAAGGGTATGGAAGGTTGGGCTTCATTTCTCCCTCACCCCTTTTATTCCTGCCTCTATCCTGTCTGGGGAGGGTTTCTTTCAGTACAATCAAATGTGAAAATTGGGCTTGGATTGGCATCACATAGAAGCAAGATTTTAGTCTTGAAAGACCTAAGCCAATTAGAAGCTATAGATCTACACCTAGCCTTCTAGGAATTGACTCATTCAATTGTAGAGGCTGGCAAGTCTGAAATTTGTGGGGCAGGTTGGTGGGCTGGAAATTCAGCTAAGAGTTGATGTTGCAAGTCTTGAGTCCTAATTCCACAGGATAGCAGGCTGGAAACTCAGGCAGGGTTTCTATGCTGCAGTCCTCTTTTTAAAAAAATTTTCTCTCTCACACACACACACACATACACACACACACACCCCTATATTAAGTTTTTCCAGCTTTACTGAGGTATAATTGACAAATTGTGACATTTAAAATGTACAGTGTGATGATTTGACATATGTATACATTGTGAAATATCACGATCAACTTAACACATCCATCACCTCAGTGGACACCCCTTTTTTTTTCTTTCTCTGTGGTGAGAATACTTAGGATCTACTTTCTCAATAAATTTTAAGTATGTGATGCAATCTGTGTTGCAGTTTTGGGTAGAATTTCTTCTGTTTCAGGGAACCTCAGTCTTTGTTCTTAAGGCCTTCTGTGCTTAGATGAGGCCCCCCATGTTATAAAGGGTAGTTTGGTGCTTCATTTACTCAAAGTCTACTGAGTTATTTATTGATTTTACCTATTTAATTATTTACTTGTTATTTAGTTATTTACTTATTATTTACTCATTCATTGATTTAATGATTTTCTTACGGTGTATATCTAAAAAAATGTCTTTACAGAGACATCTAGACTGCTGTTTACCCAAACAACTGGGCACCATAGCCTAGCTAAGTTGACACGTAAGGCTAAGCATCACAGGGTGCTCACTGAACTGCCTTGTATATTCAGATGAACCAGGTCTTCCTTGGGTATAGAGGTTATTCTTTGGATATGCGGTATATGAAAGTTCAGATCATTCTCTCTAGAGTCAGACTTCTGGGTTGGAATTATAACCTCCACCATGTACCAGTTCTCTAGACTTTGGATAATTAATCTACGTGTGCTTTATCTTCCTTATCTATAAAATATGTATATAATATAACCCGTCTCATAAGGCTCTTAGGAGAATTGAATGAATTAATGCAGGTAAAGGGCCTAAAACAGTGTCATATGGAAGTGCTCAGTAAAAATTAGCTATAGTTATGAACATGATTATCATTATTAGATGGTTTGGGGGACAGGCACTGGGGGCCCAGGAAATTGGCACAGACAAGTCAGTGGAAGGAACTGCTATGAGCAAGGGTAGACCGCACTAACAGGGCCAGGGCTAAGGAGGGAAAGAGTCAGTAAAGGTTTGGAGTGTGTTATAGCTAGTAGGTTTTAGGAGTACTTAAGTTTTAAGTAAGTTAAGTTTTAAGTTTTCTTTTTCAGTGTTGTAATTTATTCTGACATCTTCAAGCGTTCAGGAAAGTTCGTTAAGTACTACAATCTATTGTCAGTCATGGTTTGCAGTTGCCTTGGGGACAAGCAGCAACCATGTGTTTACGTTCCCGGGGAATTGTATAGTAGGGAAACAAAACAGGGACTCTAATGATTTTATTTGAATATTAAAGGAAAGAATGACTCTGGAATTGGAATGTTGGGGACGCTTCAGTAATATACACACATGCTATTGCCTTTCATCTGGTATCTTGTGCGCCAGCCATGCTCACTGTCTGCCATGCTGGCCTGTCCTTTTCTGTCTCTTGTGTGTATGAAAACAATGCCTTTGGATATTTTGGGGGATATTTTTTACTTTGCTTAGAACATAGACAGGGATAATTAAAAAAGCAAATGGGGGAATTGTTAAAATCAGGTGTTTGGCATACTATCTTGCAGCTCTGGTCAGGCTAACATTGGTAAAGAGAGGTGGTTCGTAAAAGTGGCCAGATGACCTTGGGCACATAGAGATGAGGCCCTGGAGCAAAGTAGGTAAAACTTTGATTGCTTCCCTTAATTGCCCACCTCATCCTGAACGTGTGGATTCCTGGCTCAACCTTAAGACTGGAAAAGGCCAATTTGAGATTGGTCAGACTTGAGCACCTTGCAAACAGCTATCACAAACCAAGTCACTGGTGCCCGGCAAGGAAATTAGCATTTATCGCATTTCAGTAAAAATGATGTGGCCCAGTTAAATTAGATTTTCTTTCATTTACAGTATACTTAAAATCCTATTTAGCTATAATCCAGCCATTGTAAAATTGGTTACAAGGATCCTAATTTTCTGAGATACTGAAGCCTCCCTATTCTATCAGAGCATCTTGATTTTATCTATTTTCATCCATCGTTACATTTCTTATGGCTGAGAATGCCGGAGGCGACCTACCTTTCCAATCCGCTGCTGCATTCAGCAGTAACTGGATTGAGATTGGAAACATTTATTTTATTCAATGCCTTATCTGCTCTTTTCCACTATTTTAAACACTACTGAGGGTCAGACTGAAAATCCTTCTCTGATTCTAACTGTAATCAAGCGGGAAATGGTTTTATTTTATTTTAAACTAATATCAAGCCTAAGGAGACAGCATCATTTTATACAATGGGATTGAATGGCCCATTCTGCCATTGCTGAAAATTTACAGTTTGCATATCTTACCATGAAATCCATGCTTATGTGGTGTTTCAACTTAAAATTCTCTGAGCCTTCTCTCTGCTTAAATTGATGTCTCTCTCATTTGGGAGCCAGCTCAGGCTTTGTCATCTTTAGGAACTTATCGTCGCAGGTGAACTCTCTCCTTCATGTGAATTCCTGCTGCTCTGAAGGCCTGTGTTACAGTGTACAGTGTAACAGTGTACAGTCTATTCGTCCACAGTATGGTCCTCAGCTGCTTCTGAGTCTTGCCTCCCCATCCAAATAGGGCACTTTGTGAAGGCTGGGACTTTGGCTCAAAGGGCTCCATCTGCTTCATTTAGTTGACAGAGAACGCCTGCTGATGAATTGATTCCATAAAGAGGAAGCCTTGTCTGTGCAAGGGTAGGTACTTTTATGGATTCCTGACATGAGGACCCTTAGAAAGTTAGATAATAGCATGAGGAACTTCTTTTCTCCTCTTTCCCTCCAGTTCCCTCTGGGCCTTAGTGCGTTCCGGGGAGATGTCAGTGAGCCCAGCAGCTCAAGGTACTGCGTGATCTGGCAGGTGGGGGTGAGGTAGAGTGGGGGCAGCTGTGCCTCGTAGTCCAAATGCTGAGCTTCATGGTCCATGCTGAGCTCACTGGTTTCCTAGGCACTGCAGCTTCCTTCCCTGGAGAGCAGGGATTGACTCTACCACGAACACTCACCATTCCTCCTCCCTGTTCTCCCTGCATGAGGGACACTCTGGCCTTCCCCTGGAGTCACCTGCAAAGAGATGGAAAGGATAGGATTAGAGCATTTGTAGGGAACTTGTGTTGCTTTGATTCAGAGCGGGAGACAGTATTTGTGATCCTGACCTTGGTGCTCAGTATTCTCAGGTGAGCTGGAGAACTGGTGTGCATGCAGCCATGATGTCACCACCAGCTGCACATCAGTGAGGCAAGGCTGTCTGACGCTTTGAGTCCTGTTTTGTTGGAGGTGCTGGGGTTTGGGGTACAGAGACTTGTCCAATATGGCCCCTGCCTTTGAGTTGCTGAACCCTTCACCTGGGAGGACTAAATCTGAGCCCAGTGCCAGGCTACATATCTTCTGGGCCCCAAAATGCAAAGAAGAGGGGGAGATCTCTGAGGCATGTAGTAGAGTAGGGAGGCATGTAGGAGCATCAGAGAAAGTGGAACTTTATGTATTTATTATTCAGTAAACCTCGTGAACTCTCATCAGCCAGAATATACAAAACTGAAAACATTCTTTCCTTGAGGGGGAGGAAGCCAGGGGGAGTAACAATATGGTGTGACATGGGCTGTGCTGTGGAGAGTGTGGGAGCTGCATGCACCCCAGGCAGGAACTTCACCAGCCGAGGCTTCCTGGAGCTGAAGAAACAGAAGGCATGAAAAAGACCGCCAAAATGCCTTTTTTTTCAAACTTATTAAGAAGAATATCAGCCAGAGTGCCGACAGAAAGAGCTGTTCACTGTTCCAGAAAGTTTGGGTCAAGTGTTTTCATCTCTTTTATTTTGTTTTCCAAAGTCAAATAACCTATTATGAGGACTTGGTGAAGAAGGAAACTTCTGGGGCTCTCTCTGGCCTAAATCCCATTTTATCACAGAAAATACACTGAAGGAGGAGTTGCACAGGAGCCTAGGCTGCCCCCAATATCTTCTTCAATTACATGGATGCTGGCAGCTGTGGTTGAAGCCCTTTACCAAAGAGAAGGTCTCCTAGCTGCTCCCATAGCTCCCTTCCTTCCTCTTACACGTGTCGGTCCTTCTACATGGTACACAGAATACGGAATGAGCTCAGAGGAGGGAGCCATTCTCTGGATACAGGCCTGACCTGGCCTGGGATCTGGCTCACCTTTTTGTTCTCCTTGTCTACTGAGGACCTTCGGGGTCCTTCTCAGGAAGACTTGTCCTCTCACTTTCATCAACAACCAGCTCCATTCTCCAGCATTGGCTAAAAACATGGTATCAGCAGGATTAACATCAGAGGGCAGAGATAGTGGTTTCATGATAGCTTTATTGCTCCAGGTACCCTTGGAGGTTGTCTACCAAAGGAACACAGGGATTCCGAATGTAATGGATGTGGGGCCTCCCTCTGAGTAATCCAGCAGGACTGGAAGGGAGGCCCTTGGAGAGGATCAGGGCTCTATCTGGTCTAGCCATTCAAACCCCTGTCTCTTCTAAGTCCCCTATTCTTACAGGAGTTGGCTCCCTGAGCTCTGAGGGGCAGGGACAACTTGGCTGGGGAGCTCTGTCTGGTATAACTGAGAAAAGTGGCAGTGTATTTCTCCCTCAGTGGCAGTGTGACTGAGGCAACTCCTGCTGCATTCCTCATGTGGGCCAGAGGCACTCTTACAAGTCAGTCAGCAGAGGGTGGGCAGTCTTCTTCCTCCTAGAACAGACTGCCGTAGAACAGCCTGGTGGGAAGGAGTCTGGGGAAGCCACACTGAGCCACTAAGGATAGGAAACTTAGAGTCAGACCCAAGAGAGCATTTCTCCCCTTCTGCTCTAGGCTTTCCTCTCTAGACTTCTTGCCACTGAGCTTTGCTGTAGCTCAGAGATGCTGTTCTGAAGATAGACCATCAGAGATAAGGTAGGATTTGAAGTCATAGGCGAAAGACTCCTGTGTGTTCTCCTAGGGACACAGAGTTCTGCACAAAGCTCTTAGCCAATTCACTGTTAGCCCTCTTACAGTTTCATGGTGGTAACTTACAGATGGTAGAACTGAGACCCTAGAATTAGAAATAATCCCTTGGATGTTGTTTAACAGAAGAGCTAGGGTCCAGCCACATGGCCTCTGTCTCATTTATCTTTATGCTTCTGCCATGCCAGGCCTTGTGTTGTGTAGCCTTGAGAGAATTATCTTACGTTTTTGAACCTCATCTGTAAAGAGGGGTTATTAATAACCATCCCGCAGGGTTTTCAGAAGAGTATATCAAAATAAAATCTTGAACATAGTGCCTGGCATGTAGTAAGCTCCTCTGAAAATGGCAGGTATTAATATAAGGCTTTGATCGTGAAGACTGGGTGACCACAGCTGCTCCTGAGGGCCAGGGCACCACAACCTCTGAGGATAGTGATGGTGGTTGACAAGGAGGTATGGCCCCATGATATTTGACCCTATTACTCTGTTCTCTCTGGTTTCCAGACTTGCTACAGAGATGATTCACCTTTGTCCAGTGCCAAGGCTGCCTGGGATTCTGGCTTGCATTCTACTGGGACCTGGAACAAAGTCAGGGAGACACAATGAAGGATGTTTCCCTTTGTGTCTGCAGCTGCTTCCTGGTTACAGTGGGCAATCGTTGTGCTAGGCCACAATGGAAGGGAAGTGTAACTGGTTGGCCAGTTGATTCTGTCTCATGTCTTGGACGCTGGAGGCCCTGCTCTGTCAGGGGCGTCTGAGGTTTTGGGAAGTTGTCACAAACAGTAAATTAGTTATTACTGACTTGTAGATGGAGTATTGATCTTAACTCTTTTCTCCTCTCCTATAATGACTTCTGTGTACCTCCCATTAGAGTAGGAATATGTGCCCCATTGACGTTAAGCATGGCTTTAATCAGTAGAACTAGTATATATGATATATATAGCAGAGGCTATGGATGTGCTTGGGTTGTTTGGCTTGGCCTCTTGTATTTCTGGTATCTGCCATGGAATAACATGTTCTGGATAGCTCTGGTTCACAGAGAATGATGAACTACATGGAACATACCTGAACTCTATCCTTAGTCCACATCCAAGCCTAGCAGAGCCCAGGTGAGATCAGTTGAGTCCCACCCTACCCGCAAACCAGTGAAGGAGAAAAATTAATGTTTGTTGTTATAGGCCAATGAGATTTGAAGATTGTCATGCAGCATTGTTTTGAAACAATAGCTGATTAATGCACTGACACATGGATTCTTTAGTAAAGAAATGATCAGCAGGAGAATCTGATCGCCACAGAATGGTTGTTTTAAGTCCCTTGGAGAAAGACTCAGACTTTTCTGAACTAGAATGTTCAATTATCTTTTCTCCTGGAAGAGACTGTAGAGAGCACAGGTTGAGCATGGTTTGTCCCCTTTCTGCTCCCAATCCTTTACTTGGTGCCCTCTTCAGAGTAGAGAGTTGATAAATACATGTTAGATCTTACTGGAATTAATTGAAGCATAGCCAGGCTAGACTAGGAGGGCTTATTTCTGAAAACAAGGCTTTCTGGAGGAGCATCCAAGATGCAAGAGAAAAGGCCATGAGAAGTACAGGCCTAGGCCATCCAGGGCAAGGCCAACTCCAACAGAAATTTTAGAAATGCCCTGAGGCTTTGAAAAATGTTGGTAACTTTTGTTCTCTGAAGGTTGCTAGAGAATACACTTAGAAATGCATTGTGTTCTGTCTCAGTCAGTCCCAACTGCTATAGTAGAATATCATAAATAGGGTAGCTTAAACAACAGGAATTATTTTCTCACAGTTCTGGAGCCTGGAAAATCTGAGATCAGGGTGCCAACATGGTCAGATTTTGGTGATAACTCTCTT